>NW_020954590.1:82163929-82420563 GCF_900497805.2 Vombatus ursinus
TGTGTGTGTGTGTGTGTGTGTGTGTGTGTGTGTGTGTGTGTGTGTGTAAGTCAGTCAGTAAGTAAGTAAAATTTGATCTTCATAGGCCAGGCACCATTTTTCATTTACTATTTTTACTTGCTGCTTTACTTCTTAATTTATTTTATCACAGCTCATGCTTCTAATTCATATTGCAACCTCTTCATGCAGTAGTAGATAATTTTCATTCTAATTGACCCTGTGCTACTTTAGGTACTCACTCATGAATGCCCTCTCCTAGATGTGCTCTCTTCCCTGACCTTCAGCAACATTGGTCTTTTATTGGTTCTTCTTCTACCTGTCTGACAACTTCTTACTATGTTCTTATTATAATAATAGCTGACATTTATATAGCACTTTAAAATTATTGTTTCATGTTGTCTAGTGAGATACACTCACACACACATGCATATTTATACACATATATGTATACACATATTATTCTAATTTTCTAAGTAACCTGTACGTGGTTACCTTGCTATTAAATGTTGGAGGAAGAATATGAACCTAGTTCTTTCTGACTCTAGGTCCAGTGTACAACTCTGCCTCTTTCTTTAGCCTCCTTTGCTGCTTCATCTATCGCTTAACCACAAAATATAGGTATCACCCCAAAAGTTCTCTTCTGGGCCAGAATCACAGAGTTTTAGAGTCCCAGGGGATTCCAATAGACAAACTCATATCCAAAATATAACTAACATACCTGATAAATAGCCATCCCTCCCCTAGTTTAGGGGAATGGGGACTTTGTATATATTTGTATATATAAAATGTATATATTTTTAATGATTTCAATGTAATTAGTTACCTTTGTAACCCAATGTATTTTATCCATTTAAAAACATTCTGAGAAGGGAATCCATAGGTTTAACAAGCTACTAAAGGAGTCCATGAAACAAAAAAAAACATTAAAAACCTCCACTGGTCACCCCTAATTATTAGGAAATCTAAATTTTCTTCCTTGCAACTTCCATTTATTTGATCTTTCTTTTGTCTTCTACCCAATACATCTAATACCTCTTCTACATGTTGTTCAATCATTTTTCAGTCTTGTCCAGCTCTTCATGATCCCATTTGGGATTTTCTTGGCAGTGATACTGGAGTGGTTTGCTATTTGCTTCTCCAGATCATTTTACAGATAAGGAAACTGAAGCAAACAGATCTTGGTGACTGGTCCCATTACTTCCTGCAAATAGAGGGAGAAGTGGAATTAGTGTCAGATTTTATATTTTTGGGCTCAAAGATCATTGTAGGTGGCGACTGCAGCCATGAAATTGAAAGATACTTGCTCCTCGGAAGGACAGTTATAGCAAATCTGGACAGCACATTAAAAAGCAGAGACATCATCTTATCAATAATGGTCCGTATAGTCAAAGCTATGATTTTTCCAATAGCAACGTATGGCAGTAAGAGTTATATTATAAAGAAAGTTAAGCATCACAGAATTGACGCTTTGAAATTATGGTGTTGGAGAAGACTTTTGAGAGTCCCTTGGACAGCAAGGAAATTGAATCAGTCAGCACTTGAAGGTCTTCATTGGAAGGTTAGATACTGAGACTGAAGTTTAAATACTTTAGCCATGTAATGAAAAGACCCTGATGTTGGGAAAGATTGGAAGCAAAAGAAAAAGGCAATGGCAGAAGATGAGAAGGATAGGTGGAAACATTGAACTTGGTCAGATTTTGAGTTATAGTAGAGCCTAGAAGGGCCTGATGTGCTGTGGTTTATGGGGTCACAAAGAGTGAGAGAGGATTGAACACCTACATATCCTCTGGTAATCTCATCAACACTCTTGGAATCAATTGTCATCTCTATGAATATAACTCTAAAATCTGTGTACCCAGATTTGTATTGACTAATCTCTGTATTGACTTCAGTGAACATTTATTAAGCGTTCCAGGCCCTGTGCTAAGCCCTGAAGATATAAATAAGAAAAAGAAAGACAGTTCCTGCCCTCACTGAGGTTATTATGTAAAGGGGGAAGAAGGTACACTAAAGGAAGTTGAAAGGGAGGAGTGGGGTGGCTTGATATTCATGCACTCCAAACCAAGCGAAGCATTTGGTAAGAAATGAAGAGATGGCTGGAGGCCTTGGGAGGAGTTTTTTGTCCTCTAGCCCTCCAAACAGAAGGAAGAGACTACAGGTCCTGAAAAGGAGTGGAGCATGCAAGCTGAAGCAGTCTCTGTGATGATGAGATTTTTGGTGTTTATCCTGAGAGAAGCATAATGTTTTTCGCCATTTGTTTTTTGTGGTGAGGTGGTTGGAGTTAAGTGACTTGCCCAGAGTCACACAGCTATTGTTAGGTATGTGAGGTCAAATTTGAACTCAGGACCTCCTGACTCTGGGGCTGGTGCTCTATCCACTGTGCCACCTAGCTGCGCCTGAGAAGCATAATGTTTATGGAATCTAAAGCAAGCATAGCAGCTTGTGGAAGATCCCTGCATTGACAGTTTCCTTTTGGACATTATTGGGCTGTCCCATCTAGTATGTCAACTTGATCATGTCCCCCTAAGTCCTCTACTCCTCCAGACTGATATATTTCTGTTACCAATACTACTACCCTACCAATCACCCAGATTTACAATGTTGAAATCATCCCTGTCTCTAATAACATTCCTGACTCTTATCACCTATCGTATCTAATTGGTTGCCTAATATTCTGGACACCACATCTCTCTCTCATCTTCTCTTGATTCATTACCATAGAAGTCCTCATCATTTCTACTCTATACTATTACATTACCCTTCTTATTGGTTTCCCCTCTTCAAGGTATCCTCCAAAGGTGGCCAAATTAATATTGTTAAAACTTAAGTCTAATTATGTCACCTAGGATTAAATATAGACTTCTCAGCCTATCATTTGAAGTCCTTCACAATCTGATCTACCTTTTCAGATGTTCCATATTTCTCCTCTTCTTGCACTTATTATTCCAGCCACGTGAACCAATTTGTTATTTGTTATTCCATCTCCCACTTCTAAGTCTTTGAATCATTTCCCATACTTAAAATACATTCTCTCTTCACCTCCATCTCTTTGAATCTTCAGCTTTTTCAGGACTCAGCTATCCCCTCCCATGTGAAACCATTCTTGATCTCCCTTGTTTAGTGTTTTCTTTCCATGTTCAAATTATTTTTAATTCACTTACCTTTTTATATTTTATACCCTCCCAATAGAATATAAGCTTTTGGGGGGTCAAAGTTTTGTTTCTTTGTACCCCATATGCTCAACAGAGTGCTTTGCATATATAAGGTGCCTAATGTTTGAATTGAGTTGTGACTAAAAATATTTATTGCCAGTGGCCAACCTTCTAATGATCACCTCTAAACTTAGATAAGCTCATCCTTGATCAGAGGCATACAGCTTGACAGGTATGTCTTTGAGCTTTTCTGTCTCAAGAGTGCCTTCCGTAGCTTATACTTCACTAGTGTAGCAGATCTTTTATGGATAAACTGTAGTTTTGTAGGAAATAGCTAACATTGAACAATTAAACATATGCAAAAAAAAAATTCAGAGGGTTTTTTTTTACACTAATTAAGTTTAATCTCTTAATTGAAGTCATAAAAGTTGAAGATAAATATTGCCACAATCATCACTTGTTCAGTGCCAAGTGACAGTTTGGTAGCAGAGAATTGAAAACTACCAATATGTAGCAGGGCATCGCCCAACATCCAGTAAAGGAGGACATATACATACTTGAAACCAATGACCAACTGGTTTTATTCCACAGAGTTAATAAAATGAAGGTTTTGTTAAATGAACACCTAACCCTCAAGGGACACCTAAATCTAACAAGATATCAGCCTTTCTTCTTATCATGTATTTCCTATGTTAAACCTACACATAGCCTATTGCCAGGGACACAGCACTATAACTTCAAATTTATCATCTTACCAACACCGGTACAGATAACAGCTAGGTAGTGACCCAGAAAAGTATCAGGTTTAGGAAAAGTCAGGAAGTTATATTGTGAGAGGCAGACCATGGGCCAAAAGTATCAAAGTGACTCTACTAATTGTAAAGCTTTGAGTTCACAATCCCAAATAAGGCCAACACCAAAGGAGACAGCCGTGGTTCTTAAACATCCTTTCCCGACAAAAGTAGTTCTGCCTCCCACAGCACTTTATTCTGAGCTTCCCCTCTTATACTGCACAGTGGCTTCAGAGACTTAAAGATTTAAAAAAAAACACACACACACAACTTCCTTGTGTTGGAAGGCTCCCTGTTCCTGCTTTTCATTGCACTCCATACTCAAGAATAGTATTTCTGAAGTAGCTTGAGATTCTTGCTATAGTGTGGGAGGAACAGTCAATTGGAGTTTTTGTGATGTTGTTGAGTTTGTATATATTTTCAGTTTGTATGCCCCTGAAAAAAAAAAAAACTGTACTGCTATAGAAGTTGCTGCTGTGCCAGGTCTACTTTCTACAAAATTGCAATTAGTGTTTCAAGGCTCACTTAAACTAATGAAAGCCCAAAGAAATTTTTAAAAAGCCTCAATGTGCTTTTGTGGAGGGACTTATGGGAATGCCAACATTTGGCCTACATCCAAGATAAGATCAGATCCAGTAAACCTGATGTGACTGGGCGGGAAAAAAAAAAAGAGTGATACTCTAGGACGGCCAGCTGCATCTTTTACACAGCTTGCTCAATATTAAGTTAGTAATTGGTTTAGGGAGAAAAGAAAACCCGAAATGTTAAGTAGTTATGTCTGTTATAGATGTAAGTGAATGGATAAGAGAAAGATTCTACATTATGTTTTGTCTTGTTGGCCTCTGAAAGGATCAGCAAGATATTCACCTGTGTTTGTGGATAGTGTTTCATCTTGTGCATCCTGAGTTGGTAGATTCTGACTATGACTGTGGCTTCAAAGCAGGCAGGGTTAATAGAAGACCTGCTTGAATCAGGAAACAGTTCATGGTTACGGGTGGAGTAAGTTTTGGTGGCTCTAGCTACTTATGGTATGATAGTATCACAGGTATTGGTTTATGTTGATGTCTTTTCAGGCCTTGGCATCTCTCACCAGTGCCGTTCTCTATTTTATTGAAGCTCATTGTCAGTCAGATCCAAGTCCATGTTCAGCCAATCCCCAATTCCACCAGCATCAGGTTCTAGACTAATAAAGGCTTTCTAGTTAGTGAATTCCACTTTAGCCACTTCAGAATAGGCTGGATCATGATGCAAGTTAGGTTCTTGGACATCCAAAAGTTCTGAACAGGAGAAGTATGAAAATCCATAATGATTAAATGATCCATCTTTGCTACAAACAGTGTGTTTGCCACAAACTTGGCTAGGATTGGGTCTTGACTTTTATCTTTGCTAGCATAGGGGTAATAGGCAACAACAACAGTGACATTCTGACACTGCTGGTAGAAGCAGTCTTTGTCATGGTATAATTGAGGGAGTTACTGTTGCAGTGAGGAGACTCTGTAAATAACTTCTTTATTGCTAATCTCCTGTCTTCAAAAAATAGCTTTTCAAACTTTACTATAAGTCACATTTACTAAGTGCCTGCTATGTACCAGGCATTGTGTTAAGTAAGCCCTGAATTATTTGGCAAAAACTGTGGGTAAAATTGGATAGTCATATGAAAGAAATTTGATTTAGATCAGCACCTTACACCTCATACAAAGATAAGCTCCAAATAATTATGTTTAAAGGTTACATCATAAATATATTAAGAGAAACATGGAAAAAAAACTACCTATGAAATATATGCATAGGAGAAAAGTTTATGATCAAAAAAGAATTAGAGGATCATAGAAGATAAAAGGAATAATTTCAGTTACATAAAAGTTTTTAAATTAAAAGGTAAGTAGTTAACCAGGGGGAAAAATGTTTGTAACATGTTTCTCTGATAGAGGTGTCATTTCCAAGATATATATATATAAAATACAGATATATAAGAAAAAGAGCCATTTTCTTATTTATAAATTGTTTAAGGATATGAACAGTTTTCAGGGGAAGAAATCCAGGCTTTCTATAGTCACAGGGGGAAAAAATTTCACTACAAATCACTACCAATTAGAGAAGTACATATTAAAGCAATTCTGACATTCTGCCTCATAGTCATCAGAGTAGCAAAGATGACAACAATTGAAAATGAGAGATGTTGGAGGAAATGTGGGAAAATGCAAGGCACATTGATGCAGTGTTGGTGGATCTGTGAATGGGTACAACCATTATGGAAAGCAATTTGTAGTTATGTACAAAAAGTTTTTAATCCCTTTAAACCAGCTGTACCACTGCCTATGCCCAAAGGAGATCAAAGAAAGAGAAAAAGGTCCTTTATGTACCAAAAAAAATATTTATGGCATCTCTTTTTGTAGTAGCAAAAACATAGAGGCTAAGAGGGTGTCAAAAAATATAGGGATATGGTATGTGAAATCGGAAAACATATGACTTCATAAAGTATTAGAATTAAATAAACTGATGAAAAATGAACAACCAATTACACTATACTATCAATGTGATAAAAATGAACAATACTGAGGACATCTATAAACTAATAAAAAATGAAATGATCAGAACCAGGAGAACATACAATTATATCACTGTTAAAAAAAAACAAACAAACCCACAACTTTGAAATCTATAAGAATTATGAACAATACAGTGACTTTTCATGATACCAGAGGACCTGGTGAAACATACTATCAGTTATCAGAGGTGTGACAAAATTGGAATGCAGAGTTAGACATTTAAATTTTTGTATACATTGAGGGAATTTGTTTTGCTTGACCATGCATATTTGTTATAAGAAATTTGTTTTTATTTTTCCTTTTTCTAATGGGGTAAGGAATGGGAGGGAGAAAAAAGATTTCTGGTCATTTTTTTTTTTAATAGAGGCAGGAAAAGTGCTACAGATGTGAAGTATGCTATCTGCACTTTCAGATGAGTTTCTTTATTATTAGCTTTCCTTTACTATAAGAGGCAGCTAGGTGACCAGGCCTGAAGTCAGGAAAACTCATCTTCCTCGGACACTTATTAGCTCTGATTCTGGGCAGGTAACTCAGTTTGACTGTTTCCTCATCTGTAAAGTGAGCTGGAAATGGCAAACCACTCTAATGTCTTTGCCAAGAAACCTCAGAAAGAAGTCACAGTTGGACAAGACTGAACAACAGCCATAACTATTATTACAAAAGTAATCTGTAAATGTAACATAAAAGCAAAATACGAGTAAAGCTTTTTTAAAAACTTGATATTGATATGCCTCTGGGAAGTTCATATGAGGAAAAAGGTTGATTAAAAGTTTTTTCTTGTATAATTTTTTTTTCTGGCTCAGTGCTTTAAATGTTCTTCTGAAGCATATTTTAACCTCAGCTATGCTTATTGAATTTTTCCAGTTAGTAGTCTCATTACCTTTGGTTCAGCTTAACTAGTATTTTTTCTTATAACCTTAGGAATTCAATCTGTTTAATTTCTTAAGGCCTAGTTGATATTTGTCCTTCACCTACAAATCCCAGTTAACTTTACCCAAATCTACCTTTTGTTCTTGTTGCAAGTCTTTCTTTTGCCACAAATCCATGCTGTATGATTTTCACGTGTTAAGATAGTACATTGTTCAGTGAAAATACATTTAGGGTGGCATAAGGAAATCAAAGCTTACTGAAACAGCTGGATGTTGCACAAAACCACAGTATTTCTAGAACAGTTTGTTTCCACACCACTGAAAATTGGAGAGCATATCTGATGCTTTTTCCTTAGTTGAATAAAATGCCCTTGTTCAAATATAAATAACTGTAGTACAGAGTGTGAAACTAACAAATAATTGCAAACTGAATGTAAACAATACTTTTTTTTTCCTGTTTGATAGATAATATAAGCAATAAATAATATTTTGGTAGTGTTTGAAAAGTAGTCTTTCCATTTCATTAAAGTTTGTTTTTTGGCAGGCAAAGCAGTATGATATTGCTTAGATAATAAAATGTATTTCCTGGTTATCACTGTATACCTAGGAATTGAAGTCCCTGTGACATTTGCTATTTTGCTCTATAGGTCACTAGAGTATTCCTTAGTGACTCCTTGAGTCACCCCATTTAACTTTGTTAGTTAACGTTAATGGGAAAAAAACTTTAGATTATTTGTTTATTCCCCTCTGTTAACCAAAGAGCTATATTTTTTTTTAAAAAAAAAGACAAATGGGAATCCCTCACACCATCAGTTTCATCGGTGTCCCCTAAAGAAGGTGGTCATTATAGAATATAGCTAAAAGTGAGGAAAAGGATTTTTTTTTTTAAATTCAGGTACCTGTTTCTAAGTATCGTCATAAAATAATGTTTTGCTTTATTACAGGCACATAAAACTGTTCTTATAATAAAACTTAGTTTTATTTGCCCTTTAGAAGTTTAATGTCTAAATGAGGAAATAAGAATGCATAAACAAAAGTACATGAGAAATTTCAGTCTGTAGGGTATAAAACTTAGACAAAAGGATAGCCACCAAAAGAAGTTTAAAGACAGAACTAGAATAAAGGATATAAGGGTTAAAAGAATAGAGATATGACTAGAGCAGAGGCTGGTTGAAAAGGAACAGAGAGATAAATTAGGTGATTATTAGAAAGGGTCAATTGGAGGTGGGTGTGAAAATGAAGAGTGACTTTGAATTCGATACAGAAAGCAGTAGGGAGCCAAGGAAGGATTTGAGAGGGGGCAGTGACCTAGTCAAAGTGATAGATGAGAAAGTTCCCCCCCCCATTTTATAGCATTTTAGCCCAGTTGTAGAGAAGAAATATCAGAGCCTAAAAAGAATAAGGATGTAAGGGTCCCAAGTTAAACATTGTCAAAAACTAAAAAGGGGGTTGCTTTAAGATATTAAAAGGAAGCTATAGGAATAGGTTGGTTTTTAGGTATTATATAAGAAATATTGAAGTACTTAGTACTAAGTTGAAATTGAGGAATGAAAGTAGTCCTAATATCCTCTACCTGTAAAAATTAGGTGATGCATACCATGGTAATATAAAAGAAAAGAAAAATGAGAAATGCCTTCTGTTCATCGTGTTCAAATTGAGCTAGTGATAAAATATTTAGGCAAGAAGAAAAATAGGAACAAAAGTAAGCTGGGTAGGGGAGAGGTATTCTAGTTCTGTCTTTAAACTTCTTTTGGTGGCTATCCTTTTGTCTAAGTTTTATACCCTACAGACTGAAATTTCTCATGCACTTTTGTTTATGCATTCTTATTTCCTCGTTTAGACTTATTAAACTTCTAAAGGGCTCTATAAGACAGTGTGTAATAATACCAATTAAGTGGTCAAGGAGGTGGGGGTGGGGGCAGGGTGGGAAGAGGCCATAGAGGTAAGGAAGCTTCATGGATGAGGTTGGACTTAAGCTGGATCTTGAAAAACAGACATATAAGAAGGTAGGGGAGCATTGAATAAGTCAGTGTTGCTGGAACAAAACAGTCTATATTCAGAATTAATGGAAGATAAAACTAGAAACACAAGGTCCATATTGTGGATGGCCTTTGAGAATGTCAACCTAAGGAGTTGAACTTTATTTTGTAATCAGTGGGAGCCTGTATTGGGAATCATTAAATGTTTTTAAGCAGGCAAATGACATAAATCTGTTTTTAGGAAAATTAATCAGGGGGAGTGCGGGAGGGACTGCAGAGCCAAAATGACGGAGGAAAAAGCAGGGACTCCACTCTGCTCTTGCAAATTCCCTTCTGAACAACTTTAAAATAACACCTCAAAATGAATTCTGGAGCAGCACAACCCACAAGAGGGTGAGGTGAAGTAATTTTCCAGCCCTAGATAACCTACAAGGTCAGCAGGAAAGGTCTGTTGCACTGGGGTGAGAGTAGAGAGCAATCCAGCACAAGGCAATGCCCTAGCAAGCCAGCAGCAGGCCTTGGGGGCAGCTGAATCAGCAGCAGTAGCTTCCAGAGCTGTCAGCCCACAGACGGTAAGGGGTCTGACAAGTGATCAGCAGGACATTACAGAAGTCCCATGGCTGGCACTGGGTGTAGCGCTGTGTTGTATTGCCCATACATGTATCCGGTACCCAGTCCTAAGTTCAGTCCTAGGACAAGAAGGAGCACTAGCACACTGGAGCTTACAGCTGCAGGGGAGCAGGGACCGTGATCACAGTAAAAACAGTGCTTATGGTCACTCATAGGCCCAGAGAGTAGTAAACACACCTCTCTTTAGAATATACTACCTTGGAAGAACTAAAAACTTATAACCCCCAGAACTAGCTTTGAAAACAGGTGCACAAAAAAACCTGAAGCTTGGGACAGTGCCCGTTCTATCCTGGAAGCATAGCCAGATTTTAACATAAAAGTTAAAGGTCCAGAAATAGACTGGAAAAAGGAGCAAACAACAAGAACAACCAAAAAAGAACCTAACCATAGAATGTTACTATGGTGACACAAACTCAGAAGACAACAAAGTCAAAACAGCTACATCCAAAAAAAATAAATAAATAAATTGGTCTCAGGCCCAAAAAAGAATTTTTGGAAGAGCTCAAAAAGGATTTTAAAAATAAGAGAAGTAGAGGAAAAATTGGGAAATGTCATGAGAGTGATACAAGAAACTCATTGGGGGAAAAAAGAGTCAACAGCTCAGTAAAGGGGGCACAAAAAATACTGAAGAAAATAACACCTTAAAAAAACAGAATAGGCCAGGTAGTAAAAGAAGACACAAAAATCTACTGAACAAAACTCCCTAAAAAGCAGAATTGACCAAATGGAAAAAGATGTACACTGAAGAAAAGAGCTTCTTAAGAATTAAAATTGGCCAAATGAAAAAAGAAGTACAAAAGCTCACTGAAGAAAATAATTCCTTAAAAATTAGAATTGGGCAAGTGGAAGCTGACTACATGAGACATCAAGAAACAATAAAACACAATCAAAAGAATGGAAAAAAATAGAAGAAAATGTGAAATATCTCATTGGAAAAACAACTCACTTGGAATATAGTCAAAGGAGAAATAATTTAAGTTATTGGACTACCTGGAAAAAAAAAAAGAGATTAGCCATCATTTTTCAAGAAAGGGAACTGCCTGATATTCTAGAACCAGAGGATAAAATAGAAATTGAAAGAGTCCACCAATCACCTCCTGAAAGAGATTCCCCAAATGAAAATTCACAGGAATATTATAGCCAAATTCCAGAGCTTCCAAGTCAAGGAGGAAAAAATTGTAAGCAGTCAGAAACACTTCAGATATTGTGGAGCTACAGTCAGGATTACACAAGATTTAGCACCACCTACATTAAAGAATCAGAGGGATTGAAATGTGATAGTCTGAAGGGCAAAGGAGCTAGAATTATAACCAAGAACCACCTACCCAGCAAAACTAAGTAAAGTCCTTCAGGGGGAAAAAAATGGATATTCAACGAAAAGCTCTGGTCTACAGAGAAGAGCTGAATAGAAAATTTGACTTTCAAATTTTCAAAGATTCAAGAGAAGTATAAAAAGCTAAACAGAAAAGAGAAATCATAAGAGATTCAGTAAGGTAAATTGTTTACATTCCTGTGTGCTAAGATGATATTTATAATTAACTCCTAAGACCCTTCTCATTATTAGTGAAGTTAGAAGACATAAGCATGGTCAGAGGGCACTGGTGTGAGGTGAATATGATAGGATGCTATCTACAAAAATAAAATGAAGGGATAAGAAAGAGGTATGCAGTGGAAGAAGAGGCGGGAAACGGGTAGAATGGGGTAAATTATCTGACAAAAGAGGGAAAAACTAGCTGTTATAGTGGAGGGAAGGACGGAGGAGGTGAGAGAGTGCTTGGAACCTTACTCTCATCAGAATTGGCTCAAAGAAGGAATAACATCCACACTCAATTGGTATAGCTATCCATCTTGCCCTACAGGGAAGTAGTAGAGAGGAACAGGGATAACAGATGGTGGGTGAATGAGGCAGCTAGGTGGCACAGTGGATACAGCACTGGCCCTGAAGTCAGGAGGACCTGAGTTCAAATCTGGCCTCAGACCAAACACTTGACATTTACTAGCTGTGTGACTCTGGGCAAGTCACTTAACCCCAATTGCCTTAAAAAGAGATAGAGAAAAGGTGGTTGGGGGTGGGGGAAGTTGAGACAAGAGGGTGGATAGGGGGAGGCAGTAGTCAAAAACAAAACACTTTTGAGGATGAACGCAAGAGAGAGAAGGATAAATGGGGTGGGGAATATGATAGAGGGAAATACACAGTAATCACAACTTTTAAAAATTTCATAGGCAAGGCCTCATTTCCCAAATATATATAGAAAACTTGAGTCAAATTTATAAGAATTCAAGTCATTCCCCAATTGATAAATGGTCAAAGGATATGAACAGTTTTAAGATGGAGTAATCAAAGCTATCTGTAGTCATTATTAATTAAAGATATTAATGTTCTAAATCATTATTGATTAGAGATATGCAAATTAAAACAGTTCCGAGGTACTACCCCACGGGAAAGTGACAAATGTTGGAGGGGATATGGGAAAACCAAGAAACTTATATCATATTGGTGAAATTGTGAACTGATTCAACCATTCTGAAGAGCAGTTTGGAACTATTTTCCTAAGGGCTATAAAACTGTGCATACCCTTTGACCCAGCAATACTACTACTAGATCTGTATCCAAAAGAGGTAAACAAAAAAAAAAAAAAAAAAAGGAAAATGACCTATATGTACCAAAATATTTGTAACAGCTCCTTTTAGTGGTGGCAAAGTATTGGAAATGAGGGGATGCCCATCAATTGGGGAATGGTTAAACAAGTTGTGGTGTATGATTGTGATGGAATACTGTTGTGCTGTAAGAAATGATGAGCAAGATGTTCTCAGAAAAACCTGGAAAGACTTACATGAACTGATACAAAGTGAAATGAGGAGAACCATGAGAGCATTGTATATAGTAACAGCAATATTGTATGATTATCACTTGTAAATGACTTATTCTCAGCATTACAATTATTCAAGACAATTCCAAAGGACTTATAAAAAATGCTATCCATTCCAGAGAAAGAAGTGATGAAGTCTAAATGCAAATTGAAGCATACTTTTTTTGATTTCTTTTTTTTTTCTTTGTTTTGTGGGTTTGTGTTTTCTTTCACAACATGACTAATATAGAAGTAATGTTTTCCTTGACTGCACCTATATTAGATTGCTTGCTTTCTCAAGGAAGGGAGAGAGAAGAGAGAGTGGAACTCAAAATTTTTTTTAAAAAAATTGTTTTTACATATAATTGAAAGAAACCGTTTGTAAATATTAACTGGAAAATTAATCTGGTAATGGAGTACAAAGTAGACTAGAGGGGTGCATGATTGGTTTTGTAATGGGTGTATTAAGTCCCAGCTTTTTGATTTTGTAAATTAACTTAAGTCCATTATTTCTTTCTTCCTCTCTTCCCCATCTCTGTCTTTTCTCTCCCTTCTTTTTCTTCCTTTTTCTTTTCTTTTCCCTCTTTTCCTCCATCCCCTTCCATTTCTCGCCTTCCCTTTTCTTTCTATTTCCTCTTCCCTTTTCCCTCCTTCCTTACATCTCTTCTCCCTGTTTGTTCCTCCTCCTTCTGTAGTTTTCCTTCTTTACCAGTCACCCCCCTACACACACACCATGTCCCCAGGCATCCAATCTATTCTTCTCCTTGCTTTACTTGCTGTACTTCTTAGCACTTCAATAACTTAGGTTAGCGGGAGTACAAATTTAAACTCACAAGATCATGGATTTAGATTTTGAAGGGAACATAGAGGCTGTCAGATCTAACCCCCTTGTTTTTCAGATGAGGAAATTGAGGTACAGAAAGGTTAAGCTACCCAGAATCACACAACTAGTAAGAATCTACAGTGAAATTTAAATCCATTTCCTGATTACAAGTCCAGTGTCCTCTCCAGTATGCCGTGATACTTTAGGTTATTTTATCTATCATAACAGCATTCTCAGACTAGATAGGTACTTTTTCTAGACTTTATATAGGAAATACTCATTTTTTTTCTTTTTTTCTCCATATAATATTTTTGTTGGTGGTTAATGATTTGGAGTCAAAAGACGGATTCAGATCCTTCAACAAGAATGCTTTTGGGCAGGACACTTAATATCTGGAACTCATTTTCCTCGTGTGAAGAAGAAAGGTTGAACTAAATTATCTCTAAAATCCCTTACAACTCTAAAATTTCCGGGTTTGGTTTTTTTTTTTTTAATTTATTAATTAGATTATATATTCCTTTAAAATTGGAATGTTCCTTGTACATCTTTGTGTCACTCACAGCATCAGTTGAACTGCCTTGCTCTTAATGAATATTGATGTATTCATTTTTAAAATCTATTCATAGAACTATAGATTCCATGAGCTACTTTTCATGAATGTTTCTACTTATATTCTAATGGTTAGTAACATGACCCTATTCTTCCTTAACTTTAGTGATTTAGAATCTAGAAGAGAAGTTAAAAAAGAAGAAGGTGAAGCTTTTGCCAGAGAACATGGACTTATCTTTATGGAAACTTCTGCTAAGACTGCTTCTAATGTAGAAGAGGTAGGTGGGCTGTCCTTTTAAATATTTAAATTTTTTTGTGTTATGTAATATCCTTTGACATTTCTTCTTTCATATTTTTGTCAAAATGCAGGGGCTTTAACTATTTTAAATTAGGTATGATTTTCTGAATCTTATCTTTTGATACTTAACTTTTTAAAAATCTTTTTAATAAAGTAAAATGAGAGGCTGAGAACAAAATTCTAAATTTCTGTGATTCCAGCAATTCAAGATGCTTTAAGAGATCTAGAAATATATAATTTTTAGATTTGAAAGGGACCTTAGAAATAATCTAGTCTAACCATTTCATGCTACTATCCTAGTTTTTTTTAATATGTATTTACTTTTAGCAGATCTCCTTTCAGTTATAATTTTATGGATTAAAAAAAACTAACGAAAGGAATTTTGATAAGAAACATTTTTAACTCCCTTTTTTAAAGTTTTTCTTTAAAAAAAAAAAACTTTTTTAAAATTATTTATTTATTTATTTGGGGGTCAAGGCAATTGGGGTTAAGTGACTTGCCCAGAGTCACACAACTAGTGAGTGTTGTGTGTCTGAGGCCAGATTTGAACTCAGGTCCTCCTGACTTCAGGGCCGGTGCTCTATCCACTGCACCACTTAGCTGTTCCCAAAAAAATTTTAATCATTAGATCTTTTTTGCTGCATAATCATAGCATGAATCCTCAAGTATAGTAAATTCAAGGTAGAATTGTTGTTGGTGTTACACCTCTATTTAAAACAACAGTGATATTGTTAAAGCATATCTAATGTGTTTATAAGGTTCTATCCTTATTCTCAGTGAGGAAAGAATGTTAGCCTCTGCTCTGTGTGGCATAAACTCATGATAAAATATTGGTGTTATTCATATGTATAGAATATTCTTATATTAAGATAAACACCAAGAGAGGCAAGATGATCTTGTGGACAGAGAATGCTGGCCTAGTGATTACAAAATCCTTGGTTTAAGTCTTGCCTCTCACACCTACTTGACCCTGGTCAAGTCTCTTAGTATGCCCAGGCAACTCTATAAGACTTGAAGTTTCAGACAAGCTACTGGTCTGCATCAGTGAAAAAAGATTCCAAACCACAACTTCTTATAGCAATGAAATCACAGGTCCAGGTCAGAGGACTTCAACATTAAACACCACTTTGCACAAAAATCATCTACACAAGAGGCTATTTTACTCTTTTCTTTTTTTTTTCCCCTTTCCTATATATAACTTTTCTAGCATTTTGGCCAGAGCATCTCAGTAATATATATAGTTATCTATTGATCAATAGATAGATATCACATCTATACATACACACATATATTTCCTTGTGACCCTTTATTTGAATATGTCAGGTTTGATATGATAGACATCCTGCTATAAATCGATACACTGAAACCTCTGTCAGTTCAGTTGAGAGATGTTAAGCTCTCCTTCGATTAAATAGAGGAAAAAGGCATGTAAGAACTATATAGTAAAAACAGTTCTGATAAATTAGGAATCTGGACAGATGAAGGCTAAATAAATGAAGTCACTGTTATCTAAATCTACATTGTCATTCCAAAGTTGTTTGCATTGGTTAGACACATAATATGCCCACTATGTTCACTTTTTTTTTTTTAAACTAGAATCTAAGCCAGAAGTTCATTTTAAAAAAAGTACAGCTAGCTATATAATAGCTACTCCTGTCTGTAAAATCTGGGAGGTCCAATCACATAACAGAGAGGTCCTAGAAATATGTTACAATAATTTTAAAAACAGTCTTTGATTTGGTGGTTTAAGCATCTCCTTTAACTCATAATCAAAACCCCTTTAAATAGATAGTGTTTACGACTTATTTCTTAAGTTCATCATTTGGTTACGAGCCTTCTAATAATGAGCCTCAGAATTTTTAGCTCAGCTCAGTCAATCCTTACACAGTAATCTCTCACTGGGCGCCTACTTGAAGCTGTCTATGCCAGCTTGGTCTAAGAACTTGTACTCTACTAGCAGAGCATTTGAGAACCTGGTATCATTTCCATAGCAGAATGACACATCAGTTCCTGCTAAAAATTTATTATATTTAGAACTGACCATTTAAACTTAGAGTTTTGTGTTTGTATTTTTACTCATGAGAGTAATTCTCTATTCTTTTATTTCTGTTTTGTATAACACACTTGTGAAAATTTGCTCTACAAAGTAATTTATCATACAAAATCATGAGAAGGTAATGTTTGGGTATTTTTTTTTAAACTTTGACTCTCAGAGTACTTAGGATTTTTTAAAAAAACTTGCACATAAATACATTTATAAATTTTCACAAATAATCAGCATGTAGAAATAATTTTGCCCAAAAGGAAAATTGAAGACTAGTTTTTAAGGTTACACTATTGAATACTTAGATTAATTTGAGGAAGATGCAAAATGAAAACATGAGTAGCTTAAATTTGTTGCAAAACTTTTACTAATATAATTTCTTATCTGTTCTATGACCAACATTGTCAATTATAGACTCATAAGTTTAGATAAGATTGTTTCATGATCCAGAAAAAAATGGTGCAACCATCCTGAACCTACTTCAATATGTGAAAAAGTTGGTTAAACATGAACAGAATATTAAAGCACAGTTCCACAAAGTGCTATCATGAATTAATGCACTAAACAAAAATTACTTTGAAAAAAAAAATGAAGCAATCTAGATGTAACTAAGATGAAATAATGCCACTGTATATGGCATTTTATACTTTATACAATGCTTTCATATACACTATCTTGCTTGATTCTGACAGCAGACCTTTTGGGGAGGTTGAGTGATTTGCCCACCTTTACATTTCTCCCCAGTCATGAAGCTGGTTTGCATCTTCTGACTTCAGTCAAATGTTGTACTATGCCTTACTAATCCATAGTTATTATTTGCTAATTTGTTCAAAGAGTCCACAACTGACCTTTACATATCATCTTGAAGCTTACAGAGCACTTTCCCTGGAAAAAACCTAAGTGTTATCTCTATTACCAAAACTATTTTTTTTCCCAATTTATTTATTTATTTTTTTTTCATTTTGAATGATCCAGCTGAGAAAATAGACCCACAGGAACAGTGATGACATAAATCCTCTAATTTCCAACTTTCTTAATAACAGCAACAAGAATAATAAGCTTATATCCTGTGTAGCACTCCAGCGTTGAGAGTATTTTCCTCACCACAGTTCTATGAGTCAAGTATGAATGTCATTATCCCCTTGTTGTAGAAGAGGAAAGCAAGACCTGGAAAGCAGTTGATGAGCCAGTCCACAAACTCCTTTGTCCAGAAAATACTGTTGTTCTTTCTCATGCACTATACTGTCATACAAGGTAACAGCTAAAAGTGAAATTACTGTAAACACAGACGGCTGTCTATTTGCCATAGCTACTGAACTGAAAGAGATGTTACAAATAGTCTAACATAACTATATATCCCCCATCATTTTACAATGACTAAAATGAGCCCAAAGAGTGACTTGCCCAAGGTTATACAAATAAATACCTGAGATTAGTGTAGAAAGTACAGTAGGTGTTTGATAGATGTTTACTGATTTCAGTTTATGTTTGTTTTTGTTTTTAAACAAACCAAAAAATGAGAACATTTTTGGAGAAGCAATCCACATTTTGCCCCAATTTTTAAAACAAAAGATTCAAACTGATGTGTTAGGTTTCAGCTGTCTTTTTTTTTTTTTTAATGAACTAATTGGAAAAAAAAGCACTGATTGAAAACCTTTACAAATGTCAAAATTTGAAAGCACTGAAATTATGTTAATAAGCACCTTGGGTTTTTTTTACTTTTTCATCTGTTAATTTTGTTTTTCTATATGACCTAAATTCAATGACCATAGACTAAAATTAGAATAATAATTTTAGTAGTAAATGAAGTAGGAAGTTATTACTAGTTAGAACACTTAGGAAAAGTATCAGGCGAAAAAAGTTAGTTTGAAGGAACAAAAAAAAAATTTTTAACGTTTTTGTAAGTTTTCATTTCCCTTTGCTCACTCTGTACCTTCTTGATATTAATCAGTAAAGTTGTTTTTTCGTCCTTTCTTTTTTAATTACCTAGTCCCATGCTATCCCTTGTAAAGATAACATTTTGGGGATCCTCATTGGGAAGGGACCTTCGATGCCATTGTTTCAACACCCTGATTATATTGAGGCCCAGAGAAGTTAAGTGACTTACCCCTCAAGCCACACAAGTAGCAAAAAAAGCATAAGATAGATTTGAACCCATGTCCCTTGATTTGATATCCAGTGATCTTTATACTATGTGCCTCCTGTGACTACCTCATGAAAATTAATTGATTGGATTTTGACATTTTATACAATATTTCCCTTTGAAATGTAGCCTCAGAATCAGGGTTACCTGGGTACAAGTTCTACCTCTGATATATATTGGCAGCGTGACTTTGGGCAAGTCAAATTCATCACTCATTTTCCCCCAGACAGCTCTGACTTTAAGTTGTAGAACAGTTATGGATCTGCATTGGTAGACATTTCTTCAGGAAACATACTAATGAAATCACAAGTTTGAACAACAACAACAACAACAACAAAATTCCCTTACATTCCAGAGCCTGGGAGGCAGTGTGTATAGAGGGCTGGACTGTCCTTGGCATCTGGAAGACCTAGATTCAAGCCTTGCTTCTGACACATACCAGCTCAAGTGACCATGGACAAGTCATATAAACAGTAAAGGGAATTTCTACACCACCAAGGGAATTTCCCTACACTAACTTGTAGAACTCTCCTTTCTCGAATGAATGAATGAAATCCTAGAACCTAGCTGGAAAGTGAGCAGAATCCCATCAAAGTATTTTACTATACCATTTGTTCATCAGATGTTCTTGTTTGTAACAACTAGGTGACACAGGGGATAGAATGCGTTACGGTCAACCTGCGTTCAGAACTCAGATACTATTTGATCTTGGGCAAGTCACTTAATCTCTGTCTGCCTCAGCTTCTTCCTTTATAAAATAAGGATAATAATAGTATTTACCTCCCAGGATTGTTGTGAGGATCAAATGGGGTGATATTTGTATAGCGCTTTGCTAGCCTTCATACATTATATGAATGCTAGCTATTAGTGTTGTAATTGTTATTTATCTTGTCTAACCACTTTCACTTCTGCCATCTCTGGTCCTTCAAAGCTGAAACCATGAAAGTGATTTATTCCAATTTGTCCCAATAATTAAGGACTTGCTGCTTCTTTTCCTTATGCTTATCATGGATTTTACTATCTATCTTTAAAACAAATAGAACACTTGAGGAGATGTGGCTTGAAGTACAAAGAAATTAAATGCCAATCTTGTTTAGATTGACTTAGTAAAGTTGACAATTTAAAATAACACTAGTATGCTTGTAGTTAAGATTCTCATAAATAACAAAAAAGATTTACAAATATAACAGATTTTGTATACTTACTTGTGAAAGTCAACAGACAGAAACTTTGAACCAGAATGGAAAGACACTTTCAGAGATGAAAAGCCTATACTGAAAAATCGCTTTAATTTTCCTCTCAGCTTTTAGGGGATTTTCAAGGATAGCTTCAAGTAGAGTGTCTACATTATAGTAATCTAATCGGAAGGCTCTGTAGACCCAGATCACCATGACAAGGCTTGCATTAAAGTTTAAGGATAATAGCCTTTATACTGCAGACACCAGTTGGTAATTGGCATTAAGTATCTTCGTAGAAAAAAAATGTAACAAGGTTCTCTGCTCCCCCAAATGATACAACCTATAGATACCTCCATGATAAAGTCCATCTACATCTTGCAGCTATCTGCCATTATTTACTTAGTTGTGTTTAATCCTAAACCAGTTGACTTTTTTATTTAGTCCCTTTCATAGGTAGTTTGAATTATTAAACTGGAACTGGAACAGATGAAAATGAAACACATTTTTGCATATCATTAACGTCCTTAGAATTACTGAAGCCCAGAACACTCTCCATTCAAAGGAGTCCTACGTGAGATTAGTATGGTTGAGTTCAAACAGATAATCTAACCCCAGATAATATCCCTGAAAAAGATCCTGGTAGAAATAATGGAGGATTTTTAGCTTTGTTTAAGTACTAGAGTAGACATGAACAATTGGGAAATGGAGGTAGGCCAGTCATGTAACTAGAGTGGGAAAACAAATAGGCTAAAGTGTTGTATTGATAGCAGTGATTGACCAAAAGACAACCAATAGTGTATTGAGTGGATCTGTCCCCTATGTGACTTACAGACATGGATAAGAATTACATAAAATAAAGTCATACGTAAAATGTAACTTTTTGAAGAGCTTCATTATATCTTACATAATTTTTTCAATTAATACCAGAGATATTTTACAATAATTTTCTGTGTATTTTGTTTTATACCAGTTTTTTAAAATGTATGTGTTCTTGTTTGAGTTGAAAAAACAGGTAACTTCTCTGTAGAAGGTCCTTGTTAATTGTGGCAAAGGAATTGGGAAAATTTCTCCCATTAGTAAGATAAGTTTGTCATGTTAGCTAATTGATACTTTGGAAGGAAGAGAAGTTATTCTGAGATGATGAAAGCAAGAAAGAGATGAAGGTGTGGGGTTGGACAGGGGAGGTGCTGAATGTCTGGAAAAACTGTCTGAGAAGACCCAAGTCTGGTACCTAGTGGATGCTGTGTGATTGGAAAGTAGCTTGTTGATTCTTTGCAAATTATAACTTTTGTAGTCAGATCCCCAAATTTGCTTTCAAGACTCTTTTAATGTAACTGAACTATAATAGTTACTACTATAGTATATTGTTATACTCTGTTTCTAATAGTGCTTAGCTACATTGTTTAAAATCTTTTTTATACTAGTTTGAGAACATAATCAGAGTTTAAGTGAATTCAGTCATTTCAGGTGTCAGAAATCTGGCTCTCCAATGAGAGGGAATCCCCAGAGTAAAGAATGAAGTGAAGCGGTTTAGTATCAAGGAAAAAAAATCAAAACACTGTCCCTCCCTACTATCAGATTTTTGGAAGAGATTAGTATAGTGTACCCTGAGTTGATTTTATTGTACTTTAAAAAAAATTTTTTTTTGAATATTCAACTCAGTTATACCAAACAACTTTCAAAGCAACAGGACTTGAGTCAAATAACACATAGAATTATTTATCTCATAGAGAAGTCATATTAAAGGTTAAGCTAGAAATTTTTCTGCACAGAGAATGAGGTTAAAGGAAAGGCCAGGGGACAGATGGCATAAATTTCCTTCATAAGTTTTCTTGGAGCAATTTAACTTAAGAGTCAGCTGAGGAAAGTACCATCAATGGCTTTATTGGGAACATTCTTCATGTAAGATTGAGCAATTTGATCAAAGATTTTACTGGAAAGTAAGATGATAAAGAGGACTTAAGAGTTAGATCCAAGGAGTAAAGCATTAATTGCTATATAAAAAGACAATCTTAATGTTACATTAATAGTTGAGTGATATTGAAGGTGATAAGGATGATTCTTTTAGATGAAATAGAGAAGTGAAATTCTTTTTTTAAATTCAATATTTCAGAAGGCTCGGTAATTTCATTTATCTTAACTCCCTCTTGTGATATAGACCACAAGTACTCTACACATTTAATAGACATTGTAATGATTTCTTCTGGCCAACCCCCCACTGGTAGTGAATGCCTCCTCCTACTTAGGTAGAGTGATCCTTACTTACACGTAGTCTATCACTGGACCTGTGTTTAAAAACCTTTGTGACCTTGGCAGTGTTTCACAGGGTCAGGGTTATAGGGTTAAAGACTTAAGCTTTGCTTGAATAATCTAGCTTAGAGCCTAGGGTCAAATCATGCCACAATGAGATAGTGAAGGAAAACTTTAGTGGAGTCTTTTTAGTACATACACTATATTCTATACATAAGAAATACAAGCAGAAGCAGTGGAGTTATGAAAGGCTGGAAGTCAAAGTTTGTTACATTTATTCTAATCACTGATTTCTTATTATCTATCTGCATCATAACTGTACCCTTTGAGTAGCATACTTGAGAGTTGACAGCAGTTCTTTTAAATGGAGCAGTGGAAAGTGAATAGCATACTTGAGAATTGATAGCAATTCTTCTAAATGGAGCAGTGGAAAGAGTGTGAGATTTAGAGGACCTGGATTCAAATTTCCACTCTGTCATTCCCAAACTATGCCACCTTAACTACAACATCAATCTACCTGATACCCCCACCCACATTCACCCCCTCACTTTCCCTGGACTCTATCCCTAGAACCACCATGGGCTTTTATAGGTGAGGTTTCACCTTATATTGCATCTCCATTTCTCTTCCATTCCCATCAGGAACTTGGACTCTGTCCCTGGAACCAACTCTGATAGGTTCTCTGATAGGTGAACTTTTTGCCTTATATTGCCCAGATCCAGGCCTCTGCCTCGCTTCCCCACTGTCTCCAAACCATTCATCAGGGTAATTTCCTCACCCCTTTATGTGTTGTTTTTCCCTAGTCAAATGTTTCTTGAAGTCACGGACTGTCTTGCTTGATTGTATTAGTATCCAGTGCTTAGCACTATACCTGACACATAGTAAGCACTTAATAAATGCTTTTATATGTCTTACCTTTTGTTTCTGTTGTCTCTTCCAGCTCAAGTAGGCTTTGGAATAACAGGAACAAAAGGTTAGCAACATGTATAAAGCCAAATAAGGGAAAAAGCAAATGGTATCTAACTACATTCATTGAGTTCAGCTCATCTTGCCAGGATGAACTACACCCTAGAATAATGAAAGAACTAGTAGATGTAATTGGCTTCTCTTAGTCATCTTTGAAAGATTTTGGAACAGAAAGGAGGTGCCACACACCTGGGAAAGGGCATATGGCCCAATTTTCCAAAAAGAAAAATGACTAGAAAATGTAGACTATAGATCAGAGAGCGTGACTTAATTCCTGGTAAAATTCTAGAACTCATTTTTCAGGAGATAGTGCTTAGAAAAGAGAGTAGTGATCACTAAAGACAAACATGGCTTCATCAAGCACAAGTCATGCCAGACTAACTTCATCTCATTCTTTAACAGGGTAATCAGAGCTATCTAAAAATGGAACGTTAGCCTTCGTGGGTAGTGGGTTTTCCTCCACTGGATGTGTTCAAACAAAGAATGAATGTCCACTTATTTGGAGATGTTGTAGAAAGGATTACTAGTCAAGCAGGATTAGGTAGATTAAATGGCCTCTGAGTTCCCTTCTAGCTCTTAGATTTTGTGAAATTGGAATTGCCAAATCCACTGGGAAGGGGAAGGAAGAAATGGACAGTGAAATAGTAGAAGCCCTTCTTTGGGCAAGTTTTCAGAGAGAGTACACTATAGCAGTGAAAAAGTAAACTGAGAGGTAAATGTCATTATGGCATTTGTTTAGATGATGCAGCTTTCTTACCCAAAATAACATTCTTTTATGGTAGTGCATAATTGTGATGACTCCTCCTTCTGTTATTAAGAGAATCTTAGTTATGAATTAGAAACCCTTTTTTGGCTATATAAAATATTTTAACCGGTTTTATAAAACATGAATCAGATGTTAATAATAATGGCAATTCATATTTGTGTAGTGCTTTAAGGTTTTCAAAGCACTTCCCTCATAGTCCTCTGAAACTTAGACATACATAGTTAAATGACCGATCACATAATTATGTAAAACAGCATTCAGATTCCTAATTTTCAAGCCTAGCACTGTATCCACTACAGCATGCCGCTTCCCAGTATGCTTTTCTTAGTATAGTATTAAATTTTTCATCCTTATTCACTCAGACACAAATAAATCTGAAGCATGATTGTAGTAGGACCTCTAAGAGCATATTCCTTTTTATTATCAGAGAAGGTAAAGAGCAGTCATACTCTGGACATACTAGGGACTGAAAAAAAATGCCATCAGATATAGCAGTTACAAGAACATTGTCAAGCTTTGAGAGAATAGTTTCATTTAAAAAGTAGGTTTGGAAGCCTGATTGCAAGGTTTTAAGCAAGAGAAAAGTATTATAATAGCATAGATTTACATGTCATAGTAAAGACGAGAAAACTGAGGCCTAGGGAGATAGTAACTTTCTTAAGTTCATATAGGCAGGAAGTCACAAAACTAGAATTTGAATAAAGGTCATCAGATGTCAAATCTGTTACCCATTCTACTACAGTGCATCTAAAGAGATTATTCCAACAGCTATGTGGAGGATGAATTGGGTGGGGAGGAGGGGTAAGCATTTTGGAGACAGTGAAACAAATTAAGTGGTTATTAAATTAGAACAGGCAAGAAGTGATAAGGCCATGAAAGCAGTTGCTGCTTGTATGAGTGGAGAGAAGACAGATTCAAAAGATGTTTTAAAGGCAAGAGTTAACAAGATTTGGCAACTGGTGATGGAATGTGGTAAAATGAAGAGGGGTAGAGGTTAGGATATCTCACAAGGTTACAAACCTGGATGAATGTGAGGATACTATTACCCACAAAAGAAATGGGAATTGTTGTTGTTGTTGTTGTTGTTGTTGTTGGAAAAGGAGTATGTTTGGGGGAAACAGTGTTGTTATGGTTTGGACATAATAGGTTTGAAATGTCAGGACACTGAGGTGGAGATATCTAGCAAAAACAGACCTATTCTTCTGCATACAAAATAATAGCATGGCTCTTCCATCTTTAAACTCTCATTTTATCTTGCAGTTCCCACTCGCTGTCATCCCATGTGTCTCCTCCCCTTCATGATTAAACTTCTTACAGAAGCCTTCTACACTCATCTCCGCTTCCTCTCCTCTAACTCTTTTTTAAATCTTCTGCAGTCTGGCTTCAGACTTTCACCATTCAATTGAAATTACTCTCTCCAAAATTATGAGTGATATAATTGACAAACCTAATAGCCTTTTCTCTGTCCTCATCTCTCTTTACAGCTTTTGACACTCTTCATCACTTTCTAGATAGTCTCTCCTCTCTGTTTCTTAGTGACAGTACTCTCTCCTGACTTTCCTCCTGTCTATTTGAATTCTGTAAAGGCTCTTCATCCATGTCACACTCACTAACTGTTGTTGTCTTGCAAGGCTATCAGTAAATATTTATTAAGTGCTTATTATATTCTAGGCACTATACAAAGCCCTGGGGAGACAAAAACAAGAGGGTCCTTTACAACTTTAGCCCTGGATCAATAAAATCTACATTCAGATCCCAGCTCAGCTCTTTGCCATTTGTGTGACTCTGGGCAAGTCACTTAATGTTTCTTGGGTCTCAGCTTCCCCCTCTGTAAAGGGTTGGACCAAGTGGCTATTGAATCTTCTTCCAGGTCTAAGTCTGTGTTCCTATGATCCTCTCAGAAAGCCACATAGCCAGGCCACCCTTTCTGATAGAGCATTTTCTCCTATGTTTCCCTACTGCTGCATATAAGTTCCTTTACTTCATTTTCCCTTCCCCGAGGCCCAATATCCTCATCCCTGTACACCTGAAGAGCTGCCTAGGCAAGGGACTTCAGAGAGAGAAAATGTTGTATCTCTAGCCCCCCACCCCATCCCCATAATTCTATCCACATACACTACCCCCAAGCCTGATTTTGCAAACCTGTGAAGGCAAAGGGGATAGAGAGTGATTGCCTCCTGCTGGAGGTCAGAGAGTATCCATTTCAGCATCATGGAGTCCTCCAACACCAGCTCTCACCACATCTCACAGTGATGTTTGAACTGCATCATCTCTGTCCTAGCCCCTCTTTTTGCCCTTCTGTATGTCTCATTAGCTCCCATGAGTTCAGTTATCTTTATGCTGATGTTTCCCAGATCTGTATATTCAGCCCTAGTCTCTCTTCTATACTAGTTATCTCCATTTGCCTCTTGGATATCTCAAATTGGATATCCTGAAGGCATTTCATACTCTAGATTCTTCCTGTTCCTCAAGGTGCCACTGACCTCCCAGTCAAACAAGCAGCTTTAGTATCATCTTCACTTCCTCCATTTCATCCCATATATCCAATCTGTTGCCAAATCATGTTTTTACTTCCACATTATCTCTCATATACATCACCTTCTCTTCACTTATACAGACACCATCCTAATTCATGCCGTCCTCATCTTGTACCTGGATTGTTACAATACCCTGCTGTTGGGTCTGCCTGTAAGTCTCTCCCTCTCTAATGTATATATGTATACCCTATATAGATTCACCTTTTGTTTTCCCTATCTTCCTTAAAGTTTCAGCTCTGTTCTCAGCTTCCACAAGAGGCATTTTCTGGTCTACCAACTGTTAGTGCTTTCCCCTCTGAGATTACTTTACATCTACTCTATGTATACCTTGCACATATCCAATTATTTGTATTTTGTCTTTGCATTAGAATGTGAGCCCCTTAAGGGCAGCAACTGTTTTTGCCCTTCTTTGTATCCCCAGCACTTAGCACAGGCTCTGGCATGTAAGTAAGCACTTAACGTAATTGGCTGACTAAAGGAGAAAGTGAAGGCTGTAAGAAAGGCAAACACTTTCTAGGGGTTTCTCAGTGAACAGGGTGCAAGCTACAGTACAATAGATTTAATAATAAGAGCAGCTAACATTTATATACCAGCTAGATTTGCATAGCACTTTACATGTATTATTTATTTTGACTCTCACAACCACTCTGTGAGTTTAATAAGTGCTGTCATCATCACTGTTTTACTAATGAAGAAACTTAATCACTGGATCATATTAAAGTATAATCATTTGTCTGCTTTGAGATAAGGAACAGAGGGTGGCATTAGGAGCTGGTTCCAAGCTCCTGAGTTTGGATTATTCGGGGAAAAATAATTTGTTTGCCTTGTAATGAGGAGGGCCCAAATTAATTCAAGAAACATTTAAGTACCTACTGTGTGCCAGGAATTGTGATAGACACCCATCTCACCAAATTCAGATCATCATCCTAGCTTTTCATTAGAAATAAAACATGTAGATAAAAAATTGAGTACTACAGTGGATCCTTGATCTCATCCATGTGACTACTTTCTCCAATTTTTTTTTCCTTGCAAATTATAGCCCATCAACACCTTCTCCAATATAGTTTCTGTCCCACATCCATCCCCTAATTCTTCCATAAAGGATCTGCCCAACATTCTGGTTGACTTCCTCAGTTCCTTCAACATTACATCAGTATCATTATAGCTCTTAGCTATTAGTCTTACCCCTTGATCTTTCTACATGACTGGCCTATCTCCTTTTTCATTACCTGGACAATACTTTGTACCACTTTTGATTTGCACATTATTGTTAGTAATTCACCAAAACCTACTTTTCTCACCATGGATTATCTACATTGCCTTTTGGGTTATCCTAGATTTTGATTTCAGAGATATCAGTGTTCCAACTCTTCATTTCCAAGACTTCCAGCCACATAGCATTACTGGGAGACTGTTGGTGTTTCTTTTAAATGAAGAATTTTTGTTAGAAAGCATTTTGAGGTTGTTAAATGTTATGTAATTTTAAACTGAACTCTTTGGAGTGGTCATGAATCTCATTGATGAGGCCTAATAGCCTAGAGAGTGATGAGGCCTACACAATGTTGTATGCAAATTGGAGCATTTAGAGGAACTTATTATCTTTAAAGAATTTCACTTCTATTTGGATTGTGCACTGGATATTCGCTATAACCAGAGTTATTTCACTTAGTACAGTGAGATACTGAAGTTTTAGATCTAGTTATTGTGTTTGCAGGTGTGGAAATATATTGCCATCGAAATGGTGGCAAATTTGTTCCATTTTTTGTTCCATCCTCTTTACAGATTCAGCTATAAATGCTCATGGGATACTCTCATTTAGCTTTCATGTCAGGGTGTTCTTTAAGCTTCTTTTCAACTCTCCTGCTTTTTCCTACTTAAAAGACATTGCTGTTCATATTTTCCTTATCTTTTTCTTTAACGTTTAACGGGTAATTCCTAGTCTGAGTCAGCATTACCTTTGGCGACCGTAGGAACAATTTATCAAAGAGATCAGATGTTGATTGGGTGAAGCAGTTAATACAGTATTTCAGATTCTTCTTTGATACAGATCCTTTACTGAATTTGTAGGAAATGGTAATTAGAGTCATTGTTTTTACTGTTATCCTCCATTTTTGAGCTTCAGGAACAATAGGTTGGGTTGGAATTATATTTATATGCAATCTCATTTTCTCTTCATCTTTTGATGTTTATTTTGACTTCTGATACACCTAGTTTATGATCCGAGTGCACAGACAGCTGAGATGATCACCCTTCATCCCCATCAGTAATCAGTCATTTTTTCTTTTCTGTCATATTGTTCAGTGCTTGCTCTGTCTTATCACTTTCTAGCTAGCTACTTGAAGAAAGTATTCTTGAGATATGCTTGATGCTTCTAAGGAGTCTACAAGCCTTAGGCAACTTTTTCATTTCATTATCCCAAACCGTATTCAATACCTTTTTCACTGCCCTATCCTGTGTTCACCCTCAGATTACAGAAAATAAATACTAAAATATATGTTGACTTGGTTTGGGGCAAAGGTTCTTCACCTTTTTTGCATCACAACCTCTTTAGCAGTCCGGTGAAACTTATGCACGACTTCTCAAAATAATGTTTTTAAATGGATAAAATAAAATACATAGCATTGCAAAGGAAACCAGTTATATTGAAATATTTGCTCACAGTTCTCAAGTTTAAAAGATCTTGTGCAAGCTCCATTTGATAGAACTTCTCTAAGTCTTCATCCTTTGCAACAGGTCTTGATATTTAAGTTGAAGTTATCTTCAAGGTGTCTTGCTTTTTGCCCGTAATGAGTTCTATATAATAAGATGGCCAAGAATTATATGAAATGTCTTGTTACCTTTGATAACATAAGATCAGCTCTGCCAACTATAGTATTTGCCTCTCCAAAGAGAACCTGTGAGCCATCCTTCCATTTAGCTACAACTTGCTTGTCTTTTGGTTTTATATATATATAGGAAGAATGTCACTGTTGATAATAGTTCACTTTGGGGGGGCGGAGCCAAGATGGCAGAGTAAAAGGAGTGACTTGCTTGAGCTGTCCCCCGAACCTCTCCAAATACCTGTAGAAAATGACTCTAAACAGATTCTAGAACAGCAGAACCCACAAAAAGACAAGAATGAAACAAATTTATATCCCAGGACAACCTGCATGGTTGATTGGAAAGGTCTGTTGGGTCGGGCTGGAAGAGGAATGCACTTTAGCGTAGGCGCACAGGCCAAACAGGCCTCTGCGAACCTGGAACATTTGCAGTTCTAAATGATGAATTAATGTTATAACTAATCTTATAAGGATATGATTTATACAATTCTCTTTTTTCTTTGTATATTTAATTGTTGCATTTAAGAATATGACAAAATAAAACAACTTTGTTTGAAGATAATATGATTATTAGTACTCTGTCCCCATTTCTGCTCCTTTACTACTATCACTTAAGGAAATGGTAGGGAGTTGCTAACACTGGGGGAATATTGTTGATAGTAACACTAGCATTAGCTCTAGAGTAAGAGAACCTGAGTTCATCTCTATCTATATGACCTTGGGCAAGTCATTTAAACTTCCTGGTCCTCAAGTTTCCTCATCTGTAAAGTGAAGGGGTGGAACTAGATAACCTCAGGTGTCCCTGTCCAGCTCTAGATGTATAACTACTATCTTGTATTTTTTGTTGTTGTTGTTTTGTTTAATGCATTTTCATGACCAAATAAACCTCCTCATAAGCTAAAGTTGAATTAATAATGACTACTCTAAGGTCTGGCTACTAAACAAGTTCTCATTTTCTCTACCTACACTAAAATCCCCAGGTCATTTTCAGCTAAACTTCTTTATAGCCATCCTTCCAATATCTTGTACTCGAAAGTTCATTACTATTCCAATTCACTCATACTTACACTTACATTGCTCTCTTAATAAATTTAATCCTACTTAGATTTGGCCCAAGATTCTAGCCCAGGGATGGGGAACCTGTGATCTCGAGGCCACATGTGGCCCTCTTGGTCCTCAAGTGTGGCCCTTTGACTGAATCCAAACTTACAAGCCTCAAAGCCACAGGTTCCCCACTCCTGCTCTAACCTATAGATGTTTTGTTTTGTTTTATTTTTCCATCAGCATATTATTTATCCTTCCCAATTTTTTATCATCTGCAAATTTGGCAAACATGACATCTATACCTTTGTTCAAGCCATTGATTAAAATGTTGAACAGCATTAGGCCAAGCACAAATCTCTTGGACACTGCATTGAAGACCTCTTTACAAGTTGCCATTGAACCCACAGTGAAAGGTAGATTTGAGAAGTGAACAACCACAAAAATTACAGAATTAGAATTTATCAATTTAGAAATTAGAATTTGTCAATTGCTTTGCTGAAATTTTGATAAACCGTATCCACAACATCCTCCTTATCTTCCTTTTGAATTACGCTGTCAGAAATGAGGCTAGTCTGGCACCACTAGTTTTTAATAATGCCCTAATTCATCTTTGTTCTCACCAGTTCTATATGCTCACTATTCTCTGTAATAGTTCGTACACTCTAGTATTTTGCTGGGAATCAAAGTCATGGTCATTGGCCTATTTACAGACTCACTATTCTTTCAGAAAGTACTGACACTGCCTATTGCTTCCATACTCTAGGCTACACTTCATCTGGGCCTTTTTCGAGGCATTCTTGAGGGGAGTCAGGGTACTCTCTTATCCACTACTTCTTTTTCTTGTTTTTTTGATTCCACATTAGCAATTTTTGTTCTGTCCTCTTTCAAGTCCTGAAATCAGTGATATATTATGGTGAGTGTGAACAGGGCTTTGTCCCAGGATACTGACAATCCTTGCATAGAAATAAGTGAATTTATCACTTGAATAGCAAGCAAGATTAAAGTAGGAAGCTACCATAGCATTGCTTCCTCCTCCAGTGGCAACATCCTGGGTGAGCAGTCCTACACAGTCTTAACCTGTACTGTTCTTCCTTTTCTTCCATGGCAGCAGCTTCCCTAGCATCTGGGCCCTTATGACCTGGAATACTTACTCCTCTACTCCCACTGAATTTGTTTGTAAATTTTTGAATATATTTTTCATGTTTGCCCCGGCATATTTTATGAGACCTCACCATAAACACCAAATTTGCCTGTTTTGACTCTAACAGAGAAAACTTCTCGACAAAGATAACAGAGAACATTAGTAAGAGTTGAGTAGATCTACCTTCTTTGCATTGTCCTGAAGAATTTTAGGCCATATGGGGAAATCCAAGAACCAGAAGACCACGCAACATGATTAATATCTGTGGGGGCAAAAACCAAGGCAATATTTCCATCAGAGACAGGAAAGACTTTCCAGAAACAAAATTAAGTAAAGGAGAAAACATTATATAGGGAAGCAGATGATAGCAGTGAGATAAGTTTGTTTCAGACAACTTTTGTTTTCTTTTATGGTAATGGCATTTTTTGAAAATGGAAATCGGCGAACATGGTCTGGAATGTTGTAAAAGCAGGGCTGGGACTATGACAATGTTAGTTGAAAGTATAGCCCCATAACACTCATCGATTACAAATAGCTTAAGTTTTATAATACACTTTATTTAGCTAATAATTAATTTATTTTACTAGACTTGCTAAAAAATGATTGGGATTGACAGGTTTCCTTCATTTCCTCCGTCCCTTTATCAAGCAACTGATCATTAATTTTTCTACCTAATGCTTGACAAGGAAAGGGGAAGGATAATGGGAAAGATGAAATCTGTCAATGAATACCTTGGTTATGTCCTTGTGTTTAGAAAGATTTGGAAGGAATATGAAATCGCACCCCATCCATTATCTCTCAGTCTTTTATCTGACCCTTGAAAAATATATATGTCCTTGTCTTATTTCAGAGGACGTCATTCTTTTTGGTATTTATTAAGAAATGTTTAAGCTAAGTGAAATACTGTAGTAGGCAACTCCAAATGAGCTTTAGTAACTTCATTATAGCCACTAGATGGCAGTATCTTACATAAAGATGTTATATAAAAATTCAAATATGACTTTTGTAATGGGGAAGTCATTTCAATATTTTTGTACTTTTTTTATTCTAACTGTGCATGTCTATCTCTCACCCCACAGTATCATATGTTTCTACTTTACTTGCTCTCCTTTTTTTTTTTTAAACCTTTTTAAGGTAACTTATTACTTTCTTACAGTAACTACCTCAACCTTGACTTGCAGTCTTTGACTGAAAGTTCACTTACTATGCTTGTTTAGTCTGGGATCTGTTATCATCTCGTGTGTGTGTGTGTGTGTGTGTCTGTCTGTCTGTCTGTCTGTCTGTCTATCTATGTTCCTTAGCCAGATTGTTAGTTCAACAAGAGTAAGTACTGAGTTTTCTTGCCTTGTTTTTTTAAAAAAAATGCTTCAATACATACCTATAAAAGTGTTGTGGTAAAAAAAATATTTAAAAGTAAGAATGATAAATACACAAGGCAAAGTCAGATAAAGTTTCTATATTATTGGTGTCACCCAGATATTGTTCCTAGGACTTGAAAAAGCAACAAATTGGCAGGAGGATTAATAGACTAGAAGAAAAGAACCTGGAATTTAATCAAGGTGGTCTAGTGATAGCTATTATTTTTTACCTTCATGTTTTTTATATTGAAGAAGAAAAAGTGTTGATATAGAATCAATGGAAGCAAAAGTTTCATTGTCATTGACTTATATCATCCTTGGAGAAATTGTTGGTTCAGTGGTGACTCAAATCAATTAGAGATATAGAAAGAGACAACATGATAAGAGCCAGCCTCAAGGTCAAAAAGACCTGGGTTCAAGTTCCTCTTCTGATATTTACTGGTTGTGTGACTCTGGGCAAGTCACTTAACCTTGTAGTGTTCTAGGCAACTCTCTAGGACAAAATTGGCTTTTTTCAAAAAGTGAACTGTTAGTTTGAATTGTTAAGTGTTTTATCTTCCCATGAAAGCACATTTTCCGTTTTGTAATTCTTAATGGTTTCTATGATGCTTTCATTAAAGATTTTATACCTAAATCAATTTTTTATAGGATTGGACTGGGTAATACTTAAAAATTCACATAGTTTACGTGATCATAGATTTAGGGCTGGAAAGGAGCTTAAGCCTGCTAGTGCAACCCTTCCTTTTCCAGATAAGGAAACTGAGACATAGAAGGGTTGAATAACCTGTCCAAGGGTATGCCATGTAGTAGGAGTAAGGTGTCAATGCCATTTTTATTTTATTTAACCATTTTAATAAATATATTTCTAACTACATTTTGAATACTTCTCTGATTTCTTGACCAAATATAATTTCACCTTTTTTGATTGGTGAGCCATCACTGTGCAGTGTTCTTATACAGTGATGCTAGTAAGGAATGGTACCACACTGCTGGGTTTTTATGTTTTGGTTTGGTTTTAAGTTCATGTCCTGTGTCTATTCTCACTCTCGGTTGTCCAGTTATTGTAGCCGGTATCAGTGAACTTGCCCTTTGAAGGTCCTCTTCATCACCATCACCTGATTTGAATCTTTTTGTAATTTAAGACATCAAATAAGTAATCTTTTTAAAAATCATGTCTAAAGTGAGTCAATAAACATTTCTTTATGTGCCTTCCATATATGTCAGGCACTGTGCTAAGCACTGAGAATACAAAGAAAGGCAAAAGATAGCCTCTGCTTGTGAGGAAACTCTGAGAGTTTCTTCTGTTAAGTGTTTGAGCTTTTAACATCTACCTTGATTTCCCAAAGGCTTTTGTTTCTTGGTTCTCAGGTATATTCCAAGTAGTTGAAGTTGTATAAATGTAGTGTTGTAATAATGTAGATAAAATGTAGATTTTTATTGTAGTAAAAATGTAGATAAGTAAAATGTTACTGTAGTTGTTAAGAAGTAAGATTTTTGGGCAAGGTAATTACAATTGAAACTCCATTTAGATTCCTGCTTATTTTAAATAGCAATGGTAAGAGTTTTCATTTTGATATGATTATATTAATTTATCTTTACTCTTTGAAACATGTTATTACCAGTTTATTTCTTGTCCTCCAATAAGTAAACTATTTTTGTAAATAAGCTCCATAGGATATGCCCTGTCCTCACAAAAGTCAGTGTTTTGTGAACTTCAGACACAAATAATCATTTTCCAAGGCTAAGTAAAATATTTTTAAAAGTATGATTCAGCTATGTAAGTCAAATTAATTTTGCTAAATATTAACAGTTTGTTAAATATCATCTTGTTCTCAAAATGTGTGCTGTTAAGTTTGTAGCCATAATTCACTTCAAATAGATAAATAATACTTCTAGAAAAAAAATTAAAAAGAATTATCCAAAGATAGTTTTGAAAGCTACTGACAACTGGTACAGTGTCTCTTGTCATCTCGAGTTCTAAAAATACTTTTTTTCTTTATGAGTCTTCATAGAATATGAAATAATCACAGACACCATTATTCAATATATAGAGAATATAGCTGTTGTGTAGTAGAAAGAACATTGGATTCTGAGTCAACAAGCCTGAGTTTGAATCCCATTTCAATAGCTGCTTGACCTGTACAGCAAGTCATTTACCTTCAACGAGCTTTAGTTTCTTAAGCTACAAAACATGATAATTATACTACCTACTTTACAGGGTCACTGTCAAGTTCAGATGAGATAATATGTAAAGTATTTTGTAGAACATAAAGTGCTACATAAATGTTATCTGTTAAACAGATATGTTTTACATTTGAGGTGTTGAATTTTATGGCTGAATAATGTCACCATTTTCATGAAAGTAATATTTTTCTGTGAAGTTAGGATTGGAATTAGGAACAGTTCTTTTGCTTTCTCATTGTAATTGTCAAGATTACCCAGCTAAGGCCTTGCAGACTAGTGGCTGATACATCAATTTTCGTTTTTCTAAAGGTTGTTTGAGGTTATAAGCGCTTTAAAAAAAAAAAAAGGCATCTAGAATAACTTTATTGTAATGAAAGCAGTCCTGTACAATGAGTGTTCTACATCTTCTGACTATAAAATAACACATGTCTTTAGTTCATTAGTTATAGGGGCACTTCAAAGTTGTTACCAAATGAAATCTTATAGACTAACTATAATAAATTTATTAGTGACTCATGAAATTTTAAATAGCACAATTCTCTAGATGCAGTTGCACTATTTTAATTTCAAATAGATTCATCTAACTTAGCAAGAGGGCAATTTATTTACATAATTTGACACATTTAACAATGTCTGCTAAAGTGTAAATTTGTGTTTAATGTGAAGTTATAACACATTTCTAAGTCTTTGTGATTCTTATGTTTTAGTTGAATATGAAAAAGTTAGTTCCCCCCTAGGAATTCTGGCTTTGTGAATTTTTAAAGCTTTTGACTGTAGTTTTTAATTAGTCAGGTTTATAAGACCATCATAATAATTGAAATGTTATTGGAAATAAAGATAAGGGGTTTTTTTTTCCCCTTTTTATATGGGAAAACTTTGATTTTGAGGAATGTGAATCATTTCAAAGTTGGATAAAAGCCAATTTTTTCTTTGCAACTCCAGCACACATTTGAAAAGGTACTCACTTCCTAAGAGCCTTGTGAATCTGCAATGATTAATTCTTCTCATTATTTTGCCGCAAATTCTCATGACCCTCTGTGATGATTCGATCACCCACTTAGAGTTTATGCATATTCATATCTCTCTATTCCTGCCGCAGTTGTTCAAGTCTCCTTCCCTGGCCATGGTGTGTGCTTGGTGCAGTAATTGAGCTGCAGTAGATTGATTACTCTGGGGAGCTGTAAGGCCTTTAAAGGTGAAAACATATCAGTCCTGTTAATTAGGAAACAAAGCTCTGGTGGCAAGTTTAGCAGTCAAATGCTTCTAGTGTAGAAATGATGAGGGGTATGATTTGTTCCTCTCCATGAATCCTGTTTACTTTTTTATATTTGAGTTAGATCTATATCAGTAGCAGTGGGCTTCTGCTGAGGGGATAGAATCCTTGTATGAATTTTCATAAACTCCAGGTTGAAGGAATTCAATATGCATTATTGATAGTATTAACTATGGTTTGTCACCTCGTCAGATACAATGTCCTCTGGCTGTTATCGAGTTTATATACTTCATTTTTATTCTTTTTTACTTGTAACTAATTTCTGTTTAAATGTCATCTAGTACAGTGCTTATTCTGGATTAATTGTAGTGTTTATTAATTGAAAGTACAACTTAGTCATATTGTAGAAGAAAATGTTAAAACTTTATTCAAAGTGGTATAAAATTTAAATAGTGTTATCTTGTTTTCTTGAGCCTGCTGTGGGCCAAGTCATGTAAAGCTGAATGAATATTACTGTATTCCTAGTGGAAGACAGTTTTTTTTTAAATGATCTTATTGAGTGAAGTTGTTATCTAGTTTAGAAATTACAATTGATACTGCAAAAGGTGATATTGTTTACATAGGTTAAATGGTCTACCCCCTTTGCTCAGGTATTGTTTCTGTATTTGTAACTTATTTTTTATCTTTTCATAATAAACTATAGGTGTTTATTTTTTCAAAGAATTTAATCTTACCCTTTTTTTTTTTAATTTTAGGCATTTATTAATACAGCAAAAGAAATTTATGAAAAAATCCAAGAAGGAGTTTTTGACATTAATAATGAGGTAATTTCTTTCATTGTCTAATATTTAGTTTAAAGATAAACAATATGAAACATTAATTCTAGAATGCATGAATTTCATAACAAAAATCTTTAATATTATATAAAATTTATTGAAATATATCTAATGATATTTGCATGTTTATGCTTGCCATTATAGTAGAGCATCACTAAAAGTTGCGATGAAAATGGATTAAAGTAAGTGACCCTATCCATCCATGCACCAACACAAAATAATATAAATCCCCCAAAGAGGAAAGAAAATCCACTCTCATCCACTTGTCCATATGGTGTCATCTGCTTTCAGGAATAATTTTCCAGTATATAGGTGAAGAGAGGCCATGTTGCTGATAACAGATGTACTGCTCTCTGAGCTATCCAGTGCACTTTGAAAATTACACCAAATACATCACATCAGGTTTTCAGAGGGCTGAATTACTGCATACTGTTGTGAGTTTAAATAAAATTATCTGGAGCTGATTTTAGTCTATATGTTGTAAAATTTGTAACTATAAAGCATACAATTAAAAGGTTTTGCATGAGGTTGTAATTTAACCTAAGGAGATAAGCCTCATTGTGCACTGATCATATGATACATTTTAGAATTTTTACAAGGGATCTTTCATGTAGCCCCTACAAGAATGAGTTTCATGCAAGAGGGACTGGATAGTTTAATTACCTCTGGATCCCTTCAAGTGCCTAGCACAGTGTCTTGCACACAGGAGTCACTGTTAATTATTTGTTGAATGGTCTTGTATTCATATTACATAAACATTTTCTTCTGTAGAAACTTTTTGACTTTTTGTTCACTGTTGTAGTGCTTGCATGGTTAGAGGAAGAAAAAGAAAGAAAGGTTTTTTCCCAGCAATTTTAAAGGTTAGGAAAACACTGTATAGGGAAGTTACTGTAAAACTGTAACTATTTGCTCCCCTTGGCCTAAGCATAAATGAGGCTTTAATTATTTCAACAATACTCATATGTAGAAAATAATGTTATATACTTTTTTCTAAAGAACAGAGTAAATTCCTTGTGTTTTATATGTGTGTTCATGCTTATAAATCTTTATGGTTTTAAAAATAATGTCCTTTTTTGTTTATTAATGTGACCATAGGACTTGTTAGTTTAAAGGAGATGCCTTTAGAGACTGATGCCATATAAATTGAACAGTAATTGAGGCCTCTATTTAAAAAGGTCATTTCATTGTTTCTGTCTAGTTTCATATAGTAGCTGACTGCTTTACTGTGCCTTATGGAGCTTTGATTGCAATATGCTGTCAAGAGCCAACAGTCTGTGCTATTTATTTGGCTTAATGCCAAGTCTGGCTCCTTGATTCCTCAAGAAGTTGCTACCACCCAGAGGGGGCAAAACCAATGAGCCATAGGGCATGCTTTTTATTAAAGAGGAGTCAAAAGAGCGAAAAGAAACCACATCAGCTGCTGTCAATACTGAGCTAGTGCCAGAAACCCCAAGGCTACTAGTGTTGCAGAACAACTGCCAAGCACTATAAATCTGAGATTTACTGTGACGCAAAGTTTCCTTAAGAGCTTAATTTCTGAAGCTACTGTATTACTTTTCTCAAAGTGCTGTATTTTTAGGTAAAATCCACTTGAGGGAGTGAGGGTTAAGATATAAGTGTGAGTTTGATGAATGAAAGAAATCCGCCGTGTGTGGGTTCTTGGCCAGTTGCCATGTCTTTGGGGATCATAGAAATTATTGATGACACAGAACACTCGTATGCCCTTAGCCTGTACAGCTGATTCAACATGCAACAGAAATGCTGTAGAGAAAGGAAATGTTTTATATTATATTGTAGCAGCATGGGCTGAGTTTTTTCTTTTTGAAAATGTATTTGAAATAAAATTATATTTAAAAGATTTTATATCACAGACAACTCATAAAACACCCCACAGTTTTCAGCAGTTATTTACCCTATGCCTGTTCTGGTTAGCAGGTGTTTTTAGATAAAATGCCATGGTGTTTTGTTTTTCAGAGAGAAAGAGTCTTGTTATCGATTTGACATTTCTAATTATGACTCGGCACTCTTGAATATGAGTACTTGCTAAACTTTGTAATGTGGCAAGTCAGATGAATTTAAGAAAAGACTTGCTAAAAAACATGATTTTAGTATTAAATATTTGTTTTTTCTGAGATGAAATTCACTGTTTTCCCTTTTTAATTATTTCAGGCAAATGGCATTAAAATCGGCCCCCAGCATGCCGCTACTAATGCAACACATGCTGGCAGTCAGGGAGGACAACAAGCTGGTGGAGGCTGCTGTTGAGCCTACTTTTACTTTCTAGCTGCCTGAATGGGGCCTACTAACTTGTTCTTTCACCCTATCTCCCACTGCTCAAGAGACATGAAACTATTGTGAAATGGCTTTTATGTCGCAGAAGACTTTCCTTCAAATTCTTGTATAACTTTGAATAAACGGTTAATGTTCATTTAAAAGACAAATTTTGGAGATTGTATTCATATATATTTGCATTTGATTTCTAGTTCACTTGATGTGATTATTTTTGTTAAATGTTGTCTTGTGCCCTTGACTACAAACTGAATTGTATTAAACACTACAAAAGTCATTGGAGTATTTTAAATCAGTTTGTGTAGTTAGGTTTCCCAAGCACCTGTGGTTACCTAATGTTTGATATTGTAGAACTGTCCTCAAAAAGTCTGTCAATTTTCAAGGCTATAAAGAAAAATAGAATGTCTCTTTTAATTCTATATTTATCATTTACTTTCTGTATATATAGTTTAATAACCTGCTTGGGTATATTTGCCAAGCTAGAATTCTTTAATGCATTTGCATAAATTCTATACTGTTTAGAGCTTGAAGACAATGACTACAGAAGCATTGTTAGGAGTTGCTTGGACACTGAATTTTAACTTTTTGACATTGTTAGCATGTTCATCTTTTTCTTGTTACTATCCAAGTCCAAGAAGAATGCTTGATGTATATTACTAGAAGCTATATATGTGTTAACCTATTTTAATGCCAAATGTTTGCTGTTTGAACACAATTTCCATAACACCTCTTCAGAAATGCATTAGTTGTTTGCCTTAATGAATACTGTAGATAAAATCGCGGTATGAGTACATAAATACAAGAGGAATTAATATGTGTCAAAATAGCACCACAAAGAATTAATATCCAGACTCAATGACACATTATGAGGACTTTAATCTTTTTCTTAAACATAACAATGTTTTGTGTGTTTTTCATTTATTGACATGATTTCTAAGTATATTTTTCATGCAGGACAGTTTTCCAGCTTAGATGTACAGTGAATGTGTAAAGTTTTTCTTTTAGTGGCAGCCTGTAATCTTTGGTATATGGTAAGCATCTTGTCTGTTTTCAAAGGGGATATGACAATAAATCTACCAGATGAAAAATCCTGATTAAAAAAACAAAACAAAACACAAAAACGGAAAAGCTTTGGTAATTTGCTAAATGTGGTTTTATCTTTTTTTCTTTCTCTTTTCCCTGACCTATGATGAAATTGTTTTAGCAGTGCAAAATAAAATCCTATGTATAAAAGTATTCTTTTTTTATTATACCACATCTTTTTAAAATCACACATGGTTTTGAAAATCCATTACCATTTTCCATAAGTATTTTGACATGCAAAAATATCCATGTACTTATCAACCCAAAATGGGATTTATGTTCTCTCTGCTAACAAGTTGACTCTAAAACAATTAATATCCCCCTTCCTTCCCCCTGTTAGCATTTTAAGAATGGATACTGAGGAGCAACTTTTATATTTATAACATCAACAATTTCGCTTTTTAAAAAATTAGATATCGTGAGGGTTTGTTCGTTTGTTTTAATTGCAAATATAGGCTTTTCAGTTCCAAAGTGGCACAAAGTAGTTTTACCTGAAAGAGGGTAGAAATTACTTTGATTGCGTTCACAGACACTTACACATACTGATCTGGCCTGAAGATTTTATATTTGGCAATAATTCTTGTGGGAAATGGCCTGAAGTTATCTGTCATAATTTTATTTTAACCAGCTCTTGAAAATAGAGAACAAAGCATAATGATTTCATGTTAATTGTCATGTTTCACCAATGTGTCACCAGGTTAAATGTGAACTTTTACTTCAAGTACATATCTAGATTGTCTGTTGATGCTACATCACTACCCCTAATACTGGTCTGAGAAGAAGCTGTGTGGTCATGAGCAGTTCTCTCTGGGTCTGGTTCCCCATTTGCATAATAGAGATGTCAGATCGCAAAGCTCTAAAATCTCTTAGTACTTTAGAATTATATGATTCTAATCAGTACCCTGGTGAAATAGCTATAAATATTCCACTAAGACTTAGAACATGACCCGCCTACTTTCTGTTGTTGGCAATTAAGATTCTATGGAAGTGTTAGCTTCAGGGCTGTTAGATGCATCAAGTTCAATATGCTTCTTCTTGCCCCATTATAAATTAAGGAGAGGACAGAAAGGTAAAGGGCCACTTTATAAGTCAGCTCGTAATTCCATCCCAAGTGTATCTCCTGCCTCTGTCAGCCTTGGTCTTCCCCTATCATTCTGTGGCAAAACTGGTGTGCCTAGAAATACATGCCTAATAATAAGAGCTCACATTTATTTTCCAATTTAATATTTACAAAATGTTTTCCATGCAGTAGTCCTATGAAATGGGTACTGCAAGTATTCTTCCCATTTTACAGATGAGACGACAGCCTCAGAAACATTGTCACTTGCCCATGAAAATATAGCTAGTAACTGTCAAAACAAGGATTTGATCCCAGATCCCAGATGTTAGAGTCTTTATGCATGTAGTTTTTCCACTATATCACTGCTGGTATTTAGCTCTTTATAGTTTGTTACTAATACAAAAAGCCTTGTTTTATGCATAGTCTCAGCCAAACAGTGCACATTATTAGCATCTTTTAGCTAAGTGAATAGATGCAATTAAATACTGTTTTAATTTATGAAATATGAAATCTCAACTATCTTAAGCTTCTAGAATATTTGGTCTTTTTATGCCACTATCATATAAAGACTTTTTAGTAATAATGGCAGTTGTCACTTTTTCTACATTGTGGTACAATTATTTTAGGCTATTCAGTATATGGTGGAAAGTGACAGAAATTTTTTTCAAAATTGTTGAACAGGTTCCAAAGCAGTTTAATACATTTATACTATCCAGACATGTCACAGATTTTCACTCTAAGGCTCCCTATATGTTATTCTAATAAATTTGGAAGTTCTTATAAATTTATAATCCTGAACTGCCATAGTATTTTACCTATTCTTAAAACTTTGTTCAATAGAAAGCTAATTTGCATAAGGGCAGCTGCTTCTAGCCATGCATTACAAACTAGGGGGGAAAATGAAATGGCCTTTTTACACATAGTTGCTTTTGAGAATAATTTTGAAATTACCTGTTCAATTGGAGAATACAGTCTATTTCTATTTGTCTGCTCTAGTGAAGGAAAAAAGATACAAATTATACCCAAAAATAAATAATCCAAAATCAGTCCCACTTTTAGCTCAGTTGTGATTGGCAGCTTGGGATCTGGGCGGGGGGGGGGGGGGGGTGTCAGGGAAATAAGTCTATAGATAAGCCAGTGATTTAGAGAGTTAACATTAGTAAAAACAAATGTTTCAGTACTAGTGGGAGTGGGAGGAAACACTACTTCCACATTTCTCATGGAAAGGCTGGATTCTCCAAATCAACTGTTGTCAATTTTCTACAACTATGGGTCTGTAAAGTGTAACATTGTACCTGATTATGGAAATTATATAAAAAATTAGTTTAACCCCATTTAGTGTTATTCTGTTGTCATTGCATATTTGACCAGATATTAATTTGTTTTCATAGAACTAATTTCAACAGACTTTTCAAACATGGTATGTTAGGTTTCAAATCGATCAACAAGGATTTATAAGCATCCACGATATACTTAGGCACTAGAGATAACAAAGACAAAAGTGAAAACCATTTCTGCCCTCAAGAAGTTTACATTCTGTCAGGGAGATAGAATTTTGGTTATATACAAAATAAATGTAACTATGATCCTTACCACAAGCTCTGGATTCACATAAACCAGGTTTATAGTTGAGAGGACGGTTGACCCTTAAAAGGGAGGGTTCAAGGTTTTTCTGTGGTGTGTTGCCTCTCCCCCAAAGTAACTCCAAGAAAATCTTTAAAACAAAGCTTAAATGTGGCTCATTTCTAAGGTCTCCCCAGAAAGTGTGTAACAGAGTCCTTTACAGAACAGATACTCTTTGTACAATATGAGTATCACGTGTGGGACAGTACATTTCCCCCACACACACCAAAAGTGCTTAAAATATAAAGATTCAAAAGCAAAAAAACCCACAAAATTCTCTTCAGCATACTTAAACTGTATTATCTGATCTTTTTCATTAATGCCATTCCTTATTCCATGGTCCTTGAAACTTCTTGGATAAATAAAATAATACAAATGTTCTCTTGAAGTAAATACACTTAAATATCCTTCCTCAAGGACTATAGGGCTTTTTATTTTTTAGGCCTATATCCATTTTTTTTTTTGGTTAGGCCTTGCATTCATAGGCTATTGTGTATTTTCAAAGTGTTAGAAATCACATGAGAAACTTTTAACATTTTCTGTGGTCTTTAGCAGATTGCATGTAGAAAAAAAAAGTTTACAGCCTCACAGTAACTTCTAAGAATTCATAGACTGCTTTTCTACCTTTTATAGAAATAGTGTAGCAACTCAAATTTAATTTCTTTTGAAGGGGAAAAAGAATAGCACTGTGATCAATAAAGACTTTGATAAGCTGGACCAAGGCCAGAGTAGTATGAACAGGATGGTGACAGGAAAAAAGACAATCCCCTATAAGATTAATTAGAGGAATTGGAGGTGTTTAACTTGGAATAGAGAAAGACCTGTATGGTTATATGGTATGTTACTTGACTTCAAATATTCAAAGGTGTGGAATGTGGAAGAGGGTTCATACTTTAATCCCGCCTAACCCCAGAAACCAAATCTAGGAATAAAGAGGTGGAAGGGAAGGTGCAAAGGAGCAGATTTAGACTTGATAAAAAGGAGAAACTTCCTACCAATTTTAGAACTGAAAGAAACCTCAGAGGCCATCTAGTTAACTCCCTCATTTTACAGAGGCAAGGAAATGTAGGAAAAGCAACAAAAAAGGCAAAGCAAACAAAATTTCGACCATCACTCCTAGTTCCACTCTCTGGGTTCAAATAGAACTAATCTGAGTTGTCTTCCATGTAAGATTCCTTCAAATATGTGAAGACAGCCCCACCTCTGGTTTCCTCTAGGTTAACCATTTCCTTGAATTAGAGGCCCTTCATGGACCTGGTTGCCTTTTCTGAATACCCTCCAACTTATCCAAGAATATGGTGCCCAGAACTGAAGAAAAGAGAAAGTGGTCTGCCCAAGGCACAGTACAGCATCAGGATCATCTTATTACTGGAAACTGTACAGCATAATGCAACCCAAGATACTATCAGTTTTTTTTATTGTCAGGTCACCATGTCACTGTGGTTCGGTCCAATTCTTCATGACCCTGTGGACCTCTGTCCATGGGGTTTTCTTGGCAAAGATAATGGAGTGGTTTGCCATTTCCTTCTCCAGTGGCAAATAGAGATTAAGTGACCTGCCCAAGGTGACATACCCAAGAAGTATCTGGATTTGAACTCGGTTCTTCCTGACTTTAAGCCCAGCACTCATTCATTTATACTCAGATTGAAAGTTCCACAAAAATTCCAGATCTTTTCCACGACAGTCTGTTGTTCAATAATACTCTATCTTACTGCTTCTTGTACTTGTGAGGTTAATTTTCTTAACCCAATATAAGACTTTGATAATTTTATCTTACCAGATTTGGCTTGGTGTTCTAGCTTGTCATGATCTTTTTTTGCACACTGACTGTTAATAGTTAGCTTTCCCTCCTAGCTTTGTGGCATCCAAAAATTTGATATGCATGCCACGTAGGTCTTTTTCACCCAAGTAAATGATAAAATGAAATTTAACACAGGGCCAAGCACAATTCTCCACTGGAAACATTTCAGGTTGACATTGAGCTGTTAATGACTTGTCTGTAGAAGAAAGATCTGTCCCCTCTCTTTTCCGCATGAATAACATGGGTAACCTTTTCAAATTCTTTACTAAAATAATGGTAGACTATACCCTTCACCTACCAAGGTTAGTCTAGCATGATCTGTCTTTGATCAGGCTATGTTGGCTTTTTATGATCACTGCGTACTTTTTTTTTAGATGTTCACTAACCATCTCTAGTAATGTGTTAAAAGAATTTTGTTAGCAAACCAGAATGTTCCCTAACTCCCTACACCTCTTCAAGGGAAAGCACTTGCTTTTCAATCTGAGCTGGGGGAAGGAGAGGAGTCAGTAGAGGGGTATGAGGGACAGCAATAGCCAACTAACTATTTCACACTTTGAATACATGGGACGTCTGGAAGCATGCAGGGATAGGAAGGCATTCAGCTATCTCACCACAAAACCATGCTGACTGGGTCCATTTATTTATGTTATACAATCTCAACTGGGCCCTGATTGTGACAAAGCAATCCTTTTACACTGTCCTAATTGCCTCACTATACCATTCACCACAATGGCTTTTCTCTTTTCAAATCTGTCATGGCATCCCTGTTCCTACCTATCCCTGAAATTATCTCCCATTCTTCCCACACACCCTCTCAGCTGAAAACCCTTGCCTCATATTTGAAAAAATTTGAGGCCAGTCACCTGAAGCAAACTCTTCCCTCCTTATCCTATTTCACTAAGATGTCTTCTACTTTCTCCTTCACCCCATCTGACATGAAGATGTGGCCTTTCTATCCCTTCTTTTCTCTTGGATTTCCCTGTCAACTGATGGCTTCCCTGTTGCCTATAAATATGCTCATGTTTCTCCCATCCCCAGAAATTCTTACTTGATCCATCCATCCCCACTAGCTGTCATTTTATATCTGTTCTCCCTTTTGTAGCCAAATTCTATGAGAAGGCTGTTTACACGCAATGTCTCTGCTTCCTTTCCTTTCTTAACTTTTTGGTCTGACTTATGACCTCATCATTCAACTGAAACTGCTCTCTCCAAAATTAACAAAAATTTCCTAATTGCCAATACTAGAAATCCTTAATCCTCCTTCCTCTTGAGCTCTCTGCAGTCCTTGACACTGACCGAAACCCTCTTCTTGATACTCTCTTAAGTTTTCGTGACTCTTTCCTGGTTCTGTCTGGCCACTCCTCTGTCTCCTTTGTCCAAGTCATGCTTGCTTATTGTGCGACAAGAACAGGCCTCTGTCCTGGGCCCTATTCTCTTCTTCTATACTATTTCATCACCAGTATTATCATTTCCCACGATTTCAGCTATCATCTCTATGCAGATGATTTTCAGATTTATTTGTCTCAGACTTCCATTCTTGCCTCTCTGACTGCCTATGGCACATTTCAAACAATGTGGATGTCATGGACCTCTTAAACTTACTACGTCCAAAACTGAACTCATTTCCCCCCCAAACCATCCTCTTTTCCTAAACTTTCTTATTACTTTTGAGGGTACCACCATCTCCAGTTATCTCAGTTATCATAACCAAGTTATCATAACCCAGGTGTCATCCTCAACTTCTCACTCTGATATATAATCTGTGGTTCAGTCCTATCAATTCTACCCACCTTTATATCTCTTATATACCCCCTTCTCTCCTCCGACACTGTCACCCTGGTACAGGCCTTCATCACCTCATTCCTGGACTATTGCAATAGTCTATCAGTTGGTCTTCTTGTCTCCAGTTTCTTCCATTCTAGTCCATCTTTTAGCTGTCTAATTGATCTTTCAAAAGTGCAAATCTGGCTATATTGCCCCCTTATTCCATCAACTCCAGTGGCTCCCTATTGCCTCCACTATCATAGGTTTGAAAAAAAAATCCTGTTTGGCTTTTAAGGCCCTCTATAACCTGGCCTCTTCCTACCTTTCCAGTCTTCTTACACACCCCTATCTCCTATGTACTTTGTAATCCAGTGACAATCCATTGACAGTTGCCTTCTTACTATTCCTCGCTATACATATCCTCTCAACTCCAGACATTTTCAGATGGGAGTGTTCTTTGTCCTCATATGTCTCCTGGCTTTCTTCAGATTTCAGCTAAAATATCACCTTCTACAAGAAACCTTTTCTGATTCCCCCTTAAAGCTAGTGCCTTCCCTCCGTTGATTATCTGCAATTTGTCTCCAGTATGTCCTGTTTGTACATATTTGTTTGCATGCTATCTCCTCTATTACTCTGTGAGATTAAGAACTGTCTTTTACCCTTCTTTGTGTCTTTAGTGCTTAGCACAGTTCCTGACACATTGCAGTTGCTTAAAAAATGCTTGTTGACTGATCTATGCAGTAGCCTAATATCTTCTCAAGTCCTTTACGTACCAGAATAAAGTTATATTTTCTTTATATAGTTAGTTCCCAAGCTAAGCCACGTTACTAAAGTATAGTGCTATAGAAGTTATCCTGTGAATTTCAGTCCACTTCTAGGGAAAAGTGTAAGACAGAAGATAAAAGAATGTGAGGGGGCAGGAACCTTCAAAGAGAATGTAGATCTCTATGCGCTTAAAATGTCAATCCTGGGCAGTGTTGGTAGACCAAGGTAGACCATTATTCCATCCATCCTCTCTGATAGCAGTGTGCAGAAAGAACACCTGTTGACATTCTTTCCAGCTTAGTCATCTAAAGCTACACAGCAACAGCACCATAAGATATACCTGTGTAATGAGAGCACCTAAATAGTGCTCTAGATGAGTGATTCCAAGACAAAAGAACAAGTTCATCCTATCACTGGCTTAATACTCTTTTACAAAAAGACGAAAGATGTTTGCGAGCAAATACAGTTGATTGAACTATGTGTATTTTTTGTGAAGATGGCTTTGGCATTTGGCCCACTTAGTCATGGCATTCAATGGCTTTATGGAGATAGTGAAAAACAAATCATGAAGACACAAGAATTTGTGGATTTTTTAAAAATGGAACTAATATCTTAGATCTTAGCACAGATCTTAACACTTTGTAAACTGTTATAAACAATGCCGATGAAGTCAATCTGTTTTAGCAATGCTTGCCAGTTATTACCATAGCAGGTACCAGTGAATTAAATCCTACCATCTTTCAATAAGAATAGCAGACTGCAGCAGATTCCTGTAAAGCAAAATCTGATATCTAAGCAAAATTTAATCATCCTATAATTTCAAAAGGTGTTACATTTACCTCTTGCTTACTACAGAAAGCAAAGTAATGCATATGCATGAAGTAAAAATTCCATTTTCTGTATCTTCAATCCATTATCTGTTTTAAACTGCAATATTAAAAACAAGTCCTCAGGATAAGCCTATCGAATCAGTCAGTCAACTAGCATTTATTAAGTGCATACTACATGATCAGGCAAGTCGCTAGGTGGTACAGTGGTTAGAATGCCAGGCCTGGAGTCAGGAAGACATCTTCCTGAGTTCAAATTTGGCCTCAGAAACTTAGTAGCTGTGTGACCCTGGGCAAGTAACCCTGTTTGCCTTAGTTTACTCATCTGTAAAATGAGCTGGAGAAGGAGATAGAAAACCACTCCATTATCTGCCAAGAAAACCCCAAATGGGGTCACAGAGTTGGAGATGACTGAAAAAAAAAAATGAGTGAACACATCTATCAGGCACTGCTAAACACTGTGGTTCCAAATAAAGGCAGAAAAACAGCCCCTGTTCACAAGGACCTCGTGGTCTAATGAATTCTTTTCTCTTCAGCCCTCCATCACTCTCTCTAAATCTTTTGGGTTGGATTAGCTAAAGCATCCCAGCTGTGCTATTTAGTACCTGTGAGATCTTGGGTAAGTCAATTTAACTATTCTCTAATGCCCTCAGTTTTCTCATTTGTAAAATGAAGGCATTGGACTAGATGCCCTTCAACAACTCCTCAAGTTTAAATCCCTACTAACATCCTTATAGCAATAGTCGAAAATGCCATCATTCATCAGGATGGTCCTGAAGCCCTTGAAGACATGGAAAAAGAAAAAACTGGGTAGAAAAGAAATGGAGACCAAGAGTGGCAGTAACTAGACATAGCAGTACATACTATGAACAGCCAACTGATGGGAAAGAAGTCATAAATTCCCAGAATGTCAGAGATGGAAAGGACCTCAGTAGCCATCTAATCCAATCCCTGGCATCCTTTAGGACTCAGCTAGAGTGCTGCCTTCTCCAGGAGGCGTTTCTTGCCTTCTCCCCTACCCTCAACTCCTTACCCAAGCTGCAAGCACCATCTTCCCTAAGTTTATCTTCCATCTACTACATATTTATCTTATGTGTTCCTCCCTGCCCCATGCCCTTTCCTTATGCTTCAAAAGTAGGATCCTTGAAGACAGGAGTTGATTGCTTGGTGTACTAGGAAAAGAAACATTCTGGCATTACTATGGCATTACTTTGGAGAAGGGTCAGAGATAGAATAAGTATATAATGGATTTTTTTAAAAATAATTCTCTTAGATGACTGAAAGGATAGATAAAGAGAAAATATAAAAGAAGTAATCCAGGATTCTTGCCTTTTAGAAAGTACCCCTATTGTCTTCCCACTCAAGCTAAATCTTGATTATAAGTGGGGAAAAACAAATCTTGAAACTTTTCCTTCTGATCTTTCCCTTTTGTTGCTTTCCTTCACACCATCTCTTTTTAATTTGAATAATTTTCCTTGAAAATATCTGTTTAGGAAATTAATGGACCATTCTGCCTTCATTCACTTTTTATTCTTTTTTTTAATCTCCCTTATCAAGATTGTTTTTAGTACTTACTGAATTTGAATGTAAGTCTGAAAAAACTCTGAAGACATTTCTTATCACTATTACCTTATTTTCATTCAAAAACAATTCATTCAAGAACAATACTTGTTTTTAAATGCAGAATGTATTTTTTTATCCTGAGGTCTGTTGCCCATGTTGAATCCAGAAAACAACATAGATAGTTTGGCCTGCTGACATTTATACAGTGCTTTTAGATGTCCACAGTAGTTTAAATGTATTTTCTCATTTGCTCGTGATACCTGTTGATAGCTATTTTATCAAGTTGGGCCTATTATTACCTCCATTTTACCAGTGAGTTAATTAAAGCTCAAAAACATTAATTGACTTGCCAGTTATCATACCTGTAGTTTACTGAGGCAAGATTCAAGCCTCTGTCTTGTCTGGCTCTAAATCCAGCACTCTCTCTACTCTCTTAGAATTAGCTAAGTGGCACAGTGTAGGTAGAGCACTTATCCTGGAGTCAAGAAGACCGGAGCTCAGACCTGGCCTCAGCTTTTAGCTGAGTGACTCTAGGCAAGTTGCTTACCCTCTACTTCAGTTTCTTCAGCTGTACAATGACGATAATAACAGCACCTAACTCTCAAGGTTGTCGTGAGGATCAAATGAGATAAATTTGTAAAGTGCTTAACACAATACCTGACATATAGTTGGTACTATGTAAATACTTATTCCCCTTCTCTTCTTTTATCCTTCTAAATTTCCCTTGATTCAGGTTCATGTCTGTCAATATTCTAGTCCATTTCATTATTTTTCTTGAGATTTTCAAAAGATTGCCTTCATTTTAATATAGTTTGGGACTCCATATAACATTTTGCCATATATTAACCCTGGTCTCTGCAATAAAATTCTTACAAATATTTTATGTTGTACTCATTAGAGTCAAGTGTCTCTAATTCTGTATTCTCCCTATTTATTAACTTTTCTTAATCTAAAAATGTAATAGACCTTGTGTCAGAGACTTGATATTTCTTTGTTCTTCAAAATTATATTTAAAACTTCTGTCAAAACCTTAAAAATGAATTATTAGAATAAAACATAGTGGTATTGCCATTTGTTTCAGAAATACCTTTTATTAAGGAGATCTGACATGCTTTTAGCCTTACAGATAAGGTAGTAAATTATTTTTGTCTCTATTCAATTTTTAATAGCATCTTAAGGGGAAATATTTTTCATCTTTTTTTCTTTACTTAAATCTGGGGGAAACTTTGTGGTTCCAACTTTTACTTTAGTCAGATTTTGTCCCTATTTTTCTTTCTTCATGTTAACTTTCTTTTCCACATCTCCTAATACAACACCCTCAGTTTCCTCCATTCATTTTGGCCCTAAAGTAGATTATAAAGGGTAAAGGACTTATTTAAGTACATAGAGTAAATCACTAAATTTCCTGCCTCTTGAACTTATTTGTTATTTGTTCATCCCTATCAGCTCAATCACTTGGAAAAAAATGGTTTGTTAGAGTCACAGTGACTGTTTTCCACAATTTAATTCCTATCCCAGCAGGAGACCTCTTGTTGACTTCTTTTAACCTCGTCCTAAAGATAAATTGTCCTTTGATTGGTTCTGTTCTTCACAGATTCTGTAAAAGACTTTTCTTTCTGTAGGCCTTATATCCTCTAATATCACAGGAAAATCAGCAAATAGTACTCTAGTACTTTTCTCTTACCTTTTGCACTTTCCTTTGTTCTTTCCCAACCACTCATTCCATTGCTTTGGGATCTTTCTGTTTTCCTGTCCTTTGCTACCTTCCTGCTCCATGCCTTTGCCTTGACAACCAGTCTGAACTGGGTCAGGTTCTGCCACCTGCAGTTCTTTTTGTATAAGGTATCTAATTCTACCATTATTGTATTCCATTCAGTCTTATTTTCTTTACCCCCTAACTTTCTACAAATTTAGGAAGTCTATCCAACTAAAGCCTATATATTATAGTGGATAGAGTGCTGTATGGAAATAGATGTGACTTCTTGGTAATAAGGGCCTAAATTAGATTAGTGGCCATGTAATTGGAGGGAAGGAAATGGATATGAGAGATACTTTGGTAGGAGAACTGATAAGATTTGGCAACTAACTATATGGGGTTAGGGGGAAGGGTTTGAGGAAGAAGAGTCAAGGATGGTTGCAAAGTCACAAATCCATGAGACTAAAAAGATAATGGTCCCTCAGCATAAATAGGGTACTTTGGAGAAAGGGTGATTTCAGGGAAGGGAAGATAGTGAGTTTTATTTTGAACCCGATGAGTCTGAGTTGGCAATGGGATATCCAGATAGAAATATCCAGCAAGTAGTTGGTTGAAGTCTATATACTAACTCAATGTGAGAGACTGAAGCTCTGGGAAGAGATTAGGTTTAGATATATAAATTTGGAAGTCATCTGTGTAGAGCTCTAACTGAGCCAATGGAATCCAAATTAGGTCATCAAAATAAATTATAGAGATAAACTGACCCAGAACAGAGGCTTAAATGTGGGCAACTAATGATTCATCAGAGGCAACTGACATCTAGGGGGTCATTTCTTGAAAGCTAGTGGAAAACAGAATAACCAAAAGAGAGTAGTTAATGGTGACTTTAAATAGGATACATTACCATCATATTTAGCAGCTAAGAGATCATTGATAACTTTAGAGAAGGTACAGTTGAGTGATGGGGTCAGAGACCAAATTATAAAGGATTAAGAAGTGAATAGGAGTGAGGAAATGTTGGCAACCAATGCAGTTAACTCCTTCTAGAAGTTAGGCTGGGAAAGAGAGAACTGAAAAAGAGCTCAAGAGGCCAGCAGAGTCAAATGAAAGATTTTTTTAACAGTTGATGGGTATCTGTGCATGTTTTAGGTTGAATAGAAGGAAGCAGTAGATGAGGAGAGTTCAAAATGGACAGATAGAATGTTCAAGTTGATCGAGGAATGTGCCAAGCTGACTGTGAAAATTAAAAAGATAAGATTAGTAATTTTAGAGGAGTTGACCTTGGCAATGAGTGGCTCTTCTCATTGGGGCAAAGAAAGAGAAAAGTAGGGTGATATTGAGAAATGTGGAGGCAAGGAAGCATTGGGTAAGGGAGAAGAGTAGATGACAGCCTCTAATTTCTCAGTAAAGTGTGAAATGAATTCTGCTGAGAGGGAAGAGGTAAAGAATGATATAGAAGGAAATTTAAAAAATAGGTGCTGAAGGCAGTATTGAAGTCAATCATGGAATTATAAAATATATAAAATGCACAGAGCAGAAGAATATTCCCAGATGAAGAAGCCCTGGGTTCGGAGTAAGGATACAGGGTAAGACTGAAGCCAAGACATGATGTTGAAGTATATAGAAAGTCAGATACACAGTAAGTGGGGGTGGGGAGCAAGACAGTATGGCCAAGTTTTATCACTGTCTAACTTTAAAAAATAAAATAAAACTCCCCATATCAAAAGGAAAGCTTAGCTGCTACAGAAATCTTAAAACAAGTGAGGCTCTCCCTCTATGAATTATGGACCTAGGTTTGAAAGTAATTCCTTCATCCTTTAGGAAAGAAACCAAACCATTCTCAGTGAGAAACTTTCACAATCCCTCAGTGCATCAAGCTATCTCAATGGAGTCCAGACACAATTTCTAAGTGTCCCTTTTCTACACAGGGCACAAGAAAATTTCTCCAAGGGTTCTATACCGTAGACAATCTCCTTGGAAAAAAATTTCCTCTGGGTCCCTATACCAAAGTGCACCCAAAATGTCTCCCAATTTATCTCTGCCACAAGGGCAATACAAGTTCTTACTAAAACAAGTAAGTTAACATAAAGAAAACATACTCAAAGAGCTATAGTGGTCTCAAAAGGGATTAAACACTTGGATCAAATACTTGGGGTTTCTAAGCCAGCAGGCAAATTTTATCCATTGACTTTGTGATACATAAAGATTTCAGACAGGCTATATGGACTTAAGTCACAATAACGCAAACATTCTAGGTCTGCTTAAAAGTGTGTGTGTGTGGGGGGGAATCAGAACATTTATGAGCTACCATAGTATTCTATAGGGGAACTGCAAGGCACTAGTATTTTAAGAATACAAACTCCATACTTCTCATATAATCTGCAATACTTATACTATAGAATACAAGTATTTAAACAAGCAAAAGTTAGCTTTAAGATGGACTTAAGGAAGCCAACTAGAAAAAAAATTCAATTACGGCCAAAAATAAAAGAGAAGAAAAAAGTGTTAATTCTTCTCTAGAGTATCCTTAAAAAATGGGAGTTTCTAACTCTTATTAGAATAAGTAGGTTAACTTAAAAGAAAACATACTCAATGAGATACAGTGTATCCACCAAAATAGGATAGCCAATAAAAATCAGTCTCTCCAGAGAATACTCTCAAATGGAAAGGGACCAATATTTATCCCAGATGAGATCCCTAGGATGTATGATAGGACAACCTTTACCTTATATCTCCAGCCCCTTAGTACAGTGCCCAGCACATAGTTAAACATTTATTTAATGCTTTTTCTATCTCTCTACTCTGGCAGGGGGAACACTCATTTGAATTTCAGATAATGGTGTGCTGATACACACACACACACAAACATAATCTTTTTTTAGTTTTTTAATGGCTTAATTAACCATATATTTTGTGCCTTTATACACTTTTAGTACAAATGAGATATTATTTAATTTGAACAGAAATTTTTCTAGCACTTTAGAAGCACTTTCTGTACTAACAACTTGCTAATTAGAAATGTTTTATCTCATAGTTAGTCTAACTATCTAAAGGCCTCTACTGGCAATACTTGGTTAATATATGGTCTCCAAAGGAATAAAACTACATTTCTTGTAAACTATTCTACTAAAACCCCAGTTGTTGTTCAGTAGTGCCTGATTCTTTGTGACCCCATTTGAGGTTTTTTTTTGGCAAAGATACTGAAGTGGTTTGCCATTTCCTCCTCCAGCTGATTTTACAGATGAGGAAACTGAGGCAAACAGGGTTAAGTGACTTGTCCAGGGTCTCATCATTAGCAAGTATCTGAGGCTGGATTTGAACTCACTGTGCCACCTACCTGCCCTGAAACCCTGATTACTCCAAATAAAATGAGTATACATTATAGACATGGAGCACTTTCACATTTTTATTTTTAGTGTCTGAGCTGCATTATAGTTTACTTTCCATTTTTTTCTTACCTTGAAATCAAGAAAAATCTAAAATAACTTACTTTAGACTAAATTTCTTGATCAAAATCTGCCCTTTCATTGAAATGCTACTTGCCCCACAAAATTGTCAGAATTCCTTGTACACTTTCACCAAAATAGTATGCATTGGAAGAGATTTTGAAGAAAGCATTTTCAATCATTTTCACTCTTAAGGTCATAGGTTTTAAAACAGAAAGGGATCTCAAAGATTGTCTAGTCAAACCAACTCATTTTACACATGAGTAAACTGAGGCCCAGAGAAGTGATTTGACCAAGGTTACAAAGGTAATATGTAGCAAAGCTGGGAATCAAAGAAGCCATGTTCTCTGACATCAATTCCAGGAGTCTTTCCACTGCACTATGCTGTAGAGGAACCACATGCCCAAGAAATACCATATAAGCCCAATAAGCTTCATCTTTTTTCTTTTTTCAGTATGAAATTTAATCATAACATTACACTTAGCTAAAAAGGACTACTAAGTATTCAAATGATTATACTATACAGTACTAATGTACCTTAACAAGATCTTGTAATTGCCTACTGTGTAGATAACACTTCACCCCTATATAAGTAACTGATTAAATTTCTTTACTGGGTTTTATTACTGTGAGGAAAACCTTTTTATTTCTACCACATGATTTGGCACCAAAAATTATTAAAGGAATATAACAAAACTAAAGCCATGACAAAAAAAACCAGTATGTTGTATATTTATCATTTTTATTCTTGGGACCATTTTTATTATTTTTGGAGCTATTACAAGACTTCTGCATGTATGCTGAATGTTAAGAGGAAACAGACTCTTGGCAAATGTGGAAAACCAATTACAGCATATTTCCCTACTACAGTTAAGAGCAACACAGAGAGGGTCAAAGCAGAAGTTTGTCTTCCCCATTCTTTAACTGCTGAAAACATATAGTCTGAAGAATCACCTTGAGCAAAAACATATCCTTCTCTTTATTACAAAACTTACATACTCAAGAAAATTAAATTGTGCCATACTCAGTTAAATCTAGTCTATTATAGTACAGTATCAAACAGTCATACTGTTTCGAGTGGACATGATATATGAAAATCTAGATTTACCAAACCATGGATAATTTACATAATAATAATTTATTTTATTAAACATCCCAGCACAACAGGATTCATTCTAGGATTTCTTTAGGTAGCAAGTTCCCATTATATATAAAAATAATTTTGTTTCTAAAACATATATATGTATGTATGTATGTATATATATATATACTTTTTCAGAAAGATATTGTATAAAATGAGGCACAGCTGATCTACATGAAATATATTGATTAAGAAATCACTTCAAACTGAATGAGGAACAGAATGAGTGAGAAGATAAAAAGCATGTATGTATTTATGGTTCTGAGCCTTAATGCAAGGCCATTAAGCTATTTCAGACATCAGCCTTCTTAAGTTATTTCTGCACAATTATCTAGTCAATAATTATATGTATTTACATATACAGGGACAGTTAGGTATCGAAGTGTATAGAGTCATGGTTCCAGAGTCTTCCTGAGTTCAAATCCAGCCTCAATCACATACTAGCTCCGTGACCCTGGAAAAGTTACTTTAACCCTGTTTACCTCAGTTCCTCATCTGTAAAATGAGTTAGAGAAGGAAATGGCAAACCCTTCTAGTATCTTTGCTAAGAAAACTCCAAATGGGGCCATGTATAGAATTGGACACAACTGAACAAATTTCCATATACACACATAGGGTATAATTACAAGATATAACGAATTCACTTTCTGACATCAGCTATAGGCCATACTTTTTCCCAATATGATTCATACAAATCCTAAGTGTGACATATAATTGTGTTCACTGCATTTATTTTTCATTTCATGACTATACATTTTCCTTCCCAAAAGATCTTCATTTTAGGGGTATTACCTAGGTAGGTGGCACAGTAGATAGAAGGAAGATCTGAGTTCAAATCTAGCCTTAGACACTTACTAGCTTTGTGACCCTAAGAAAGTCACTTTACCTCAGTTTCCCCCAGTTTCCTCAACTGTAAAATGAGGGTAATAATAAATTCTGGTCCTTCCCGGTTCTAAAGCCAGCTCCTACCCACCATACTAAACTACTTCTTAACTAATATAAAAATACACACACATACAAAGAAATAGCATTTCCTTTAAAAAAAAACGTTTTAACATTAGAACTTTAAAGTATATGAGCAGTAGCAAGTAAAAGTTGTGATGATGGAATTTTTTTTCCTTAGTTCAAATTCTATGTAGCAAGAGAGACAATGTGATTATCTCTATCAGTGTCTGTAGGGACTGGACAGACTAATTCCCAAGAGTGGCTGGGTGTTACTAGCGTTAAGTGCTATTAAGTAGAAACTTAAGCTAAGGAATATAGTGCCATTATACACTCATTTATGAGGCTCAGTCTTGACCTCTGATCATAAATGTCACATAGATTTAGCTAAATCAGTTATCAGTGATAATGGGAACCACAAATCAGAAATTAATTAAATTTGTAAGTGACCCAAAACATTTCACTTTGGCTCTAATTTTTTGCCCACCTAATCTATGCAGTGGCTACTAAAAAGCAACAGATTTACTAACTGTTCTTTGGTTGATTTACTAATGGAATAGCAAAATGGCCAAGGATGGTAACTAGAAAGAAACACAAGGAACACAGATATCCACAAATGAGATAATCCATCCATGAAGATTTTAAGATAACTCAACTGTCACCCTTTAGTGCCATCAAGGAAATGTCATTTGCAGGCCTGGAGCAGGTAACAAGAATCAGACAATACAGTCCCAAAGGCATTTCAGTACTCTACCCTAGGTTCACGTCATTGGTCTGATTCTTCTGGCATTTCCAAATCCTCTCTATCTTCTGAGAAAAGCAGGCATGTAGTAGGCACTTAACACATACTAATTGACTGGTTGACTGTACTGGCATCCTCACGTGGAGACAGACACTCAGTGAGAAGACACAGCTGAACAGCATGGAAAAAAAAATGTCTAAAAGAAGGAAAATGACAAAAAAGGAAAAACACATATGGTAGAGAGTGGCAGAATGCCACAAGTGCCACTCAATGGCACCTTTGCCATAGGTTGCTTACCCCTTCCATAGTAAAAGACTAGAATCCTCAACCTGGTATTAAAAAAAAATTAAGTGGAAATACTAAATTATAGTAAGCACTTAGATTAATAATCTGTGGCAGTGCTAGGGCAGAAATGTTTATATACAGATCTGTGCCTAAACAGAGCTGATGAACAACTAGGTAACTAATTTCTAAACTCCACAACAAGTTTTGCTATCATAGTTTATGAATATATTGCATAACTATTTTATACAATGTGAAGCAAATATGACCAGAGATCAGTAATCAAGTGAGGGAATGTGCAATTTGTCATATAAAGTGGTAAAGCCCTTTAGATTCCATTTTCGATAGGCAGTAGAAATTTTGAAAACTGATTCAACAAATCATTTAAACTCAAATCATTTAAATTTTGAATCACGTTGCCAGCTTGCTGGTTACCTTTTTCGTTATAATTTCTTACACTGTTTTCATTTTGCTCTACTGAATTACTAAATTTTAATAGCTTTTTAAAAACTTATCCTAGGTAAAAAAAAAAAACTAATTGAATTGTCATGAAACTAAAGAATATAATGACCTTTAAATCTTCAGAACTTAGTTTGGCACTTTCATGTAAATCATCATAACCTATTCCTGAATCACTTGTAAGGAAGACTAGAATCACAATGCTGATTCCCTTGGGGGAAAACAAATTGAAGTGTTTAATATTTCATTCTATCTCTTTTCCCAACATCCCTCCAAAAAAATTTTTTTGGACAACCTTTAAAATAAAACCTAAATTAATATTAAATCTTGTTTCATTTGAAATCCTTGTTATATCAAATTATTTTTTCTGTAATTTTTCACTGCTCCCAAATTATTTTCTGGAAGGTAGTGCCCTTAAATGAATCATTTGCTTTGCTTTCCTTTTTAATCTGGATCTTTCTGCTCTTTCAGGCCTCCTCTATCCCTTATCTTATTTCAATGGGTAGATTTATAAAACTTTGACAATTTGTATTTTCCATCATTTTTAGTGAAGAAATCATGACACCTAAATAAAAATATCATCCAAGTTAATGAAGCTGTTGGAATGCCAAAAGACATTTTTTTTTTCAAGTTCACAAACTACCTAAAGTACCCAGTGCGATATAAAACAAATATGACTAGTTCAGTGAGGGAATGTGTAACGTAAAACATAGAAGCTTGCACCCAGAACAATATTCTGCACATAGTAGGTACTTATTGTCTAGTGAATTGAACAGAAATTTAAGTGGCACATACCAAATTTGCTTTCTTTAAAACTCCATGGCTATTTCCTTCTCTTTTATTTCATACCCACATTCTCTGAACTTCATCATTTTACTACTAAGTTTATAGCCTCTTCTCTGTCACTGGAGGAAAAGAAAATAAATGGGGAGGGATAGGTGTTTTTTCAATCATATACTGCTCCAACTCTCTGAAAAAACTTTTGCCTTTTGATATCAAAAGGTTCTATTTCGGTCATTTCCTTGCCTCCCAAATTATATTCTGGAAAGTAGTACCCTATTTAAAAGAAATTCCTTCATTTTCATTTAAGTTAGTGTTGTTAAATTAACCAACAAGCATTGACTCCTACTAGGATCCAGGCTCAGTGCAGGGCCCTGGGAACACAGGCAAAAAGAAAAGAGTTCCTACCTTCCGGGGCTTACACTTTCTCAATTGCAAACTTTAATTCTAAAAGATTAGAAGGAGGGAGTTCCTACTGTCCTGGGGCTTACACTTTTTCAACTGCAAACACTAATACAATGACATTAAAGGAAACAGTTCCTACCCTCCAGGGGCTTACACTCTCAATTCCAAACATTAAACACTGAAATGTTTGCTAGGTTTTGCTTTTAGTTAAGGCCATCCTTGGGGCTCTGCCTCTAGGTGGGCAATTAAGACTTTCTAAGTCTCTTCTGTTCTAGGGAGTCTACATTTTGTTATTAAAGTGGGCTAAGTAGGAGGCATCTCCAAGTGGGCCAAAGTTGCCCGGAAGAACTATCACCAGACTAAAGTTAAAAACCCGGCATTTTGTGGGCGAAAACTTTCCCTCTACAAGGTGTTGTCTAGAAACAAAACACCCCAAAATCTCCAATCTTTTGAATCGAAAAGCGCCTTGTACTTTTTCTTGTACCCGCAATCCTTAGCACAGCGCGTGGCATACAGTTGGCGCTTAATAAATATTTACAGGCTGGCAGAAACTCAGTTTAATTTGTTAAGAATACATTTTTATTTATTTTTTCTTAACACCGACACCGTTAATAACCCATCTTCTACGAGTGGTCGGTCTGGTAGACGAGCCCAGTGTCCAGATCATCAATATACGACATCGACATATGCGTGCAGGCACGCGCGAGCACACACACACACACACAGACAGCTCAGCCGGGCTCCCCCCCCGCCCCCCACCTCCCCCGGCTCTCTGCTCTTCGCCCATCTTGCTCCCGGGTTAGCATGGAGCCGGGCCGGCCAGGGCAGTGACCGGGACTGAAATCGAGACAATGTCCTGCATTCACACGGCTCTCAGCCAATCCCGGGCCGCCGCGCCCCCGGACTGGTCATTTTTTCCCCCGGGCCTGGAAGAAAACTCGGTCAGCCCCAGCTGGCCACTTGGACCGCGGACGCCGGGCCGCATGCATTGGCTCGGCTCCCGCCCGGCCGTGGACTTGCCGAGCAGCTGGGGTGGAGGGCAGCTCGGGTTTCTCCCAGCTCGGGGAAGGGAAAGGGGGGGAAGAGGCCCGTGCTGCCCGCAAATGTATCTGTCTCTTTAAGAGGATCCTCACTGGGGCTGATAATCGAGTCCGCAGGCCGGCCACGGGGGGCAGACATCCGGGCTACCGGGGCGGGCGGGCCGCATGGGGACGGGTGGAGGTTGCCCACACGGCATTGGCCTCAGGGCCGCCCGGAGGAGCCTGTAAATCAAACCTGTCCCTCCTCGGGGCCACCCCGCGGCACCCGGGACACCAGGCGCTAGAGAAGCGACCCTGGGGAGAAAGAGGAACCTTCGTCCCCCCGACCCCGCCACCTATCCAGCCCAGAAGCCTCGCTCGGTGCAGCCGCCCCATCCTTCCTCCTCGGAGACCCCGGGGACCACAGACACCCGAACCAGAAACCTAAGCAACTGCCGCTCTCTGCCTCGGGGGCCGCGGGAGCGCGCGCGCGCGCGTCTTCCCCGGACTTCTTCCCCTCCCCACCCTCTTTGCGCGTGCCATGGGTATGGGCGGAGCCTTTGCGTAAAACACCCAATCAGAGCCCGCCGGCCGGGGACTCGCCGCCCCCCCCCCCCCCCCCGAGAGCAATCGTGAGAAAAGAGAACTTCGTGTGGGGTAGGGAGTAGAGGAGACGAGCCCAGTCCAGCTGGGACGGGACGGGATGGGACGAGACCGGGAGAGAATGGCCAAAGAAGAAGAGAAGGAAAAGCACTGAAGTAGCAGAATAGGAGGAAAGGGGGACGTAGAAGATGGGATTTGGGGAGATAAGACCCAGGATCGAAGGGGTTAGAGGCCGCCTCGGCGAGGACTGTAGGAGGGGGAGAAGAAAAGAGGAGGATGGGGAAGGAGCCGGTTTGGGCGTGAGAACCCAGGCGGGGAAGCGCCGGGCGTGGAAAAAGGAGGGAGAGTAGAGTAGCAGGTGGTGTGGCGGGGCGGGGGGGGGGGGGGGGGCGGCGGCGGCGGGGGCGCGTTCTGTTTACTACCATCTTGATTGTAAGGAAAGAAAGGATGAGCTCAAACTTGAGAGTGTAAACTACTGAAACTTTTTTTTTTAAAGCATAAGAGGAAAGAATGAATCGGAGTCAGTGTAATGGATATTTATCAATATGCATTCGAACTCAAAAGTAGTCACGGGCAGGCACATGGTGGTTTTATTTATCTTTTCCTGCTCGTATTTTTGTTTCTTTTTAAGATGTTTGGCAGTGGCATCGGGGCTTACCGAAAATAGAATAAGAACTAATTGGTTAATGTTACCTTGTGCAAGGAGAAAAAGACATTTCCAGAATTCCCTTTCCTGGAGGTGATCCATTCTACCACAAAAGGAACGTTGTAGAAAGAGAGGCGAAATGAAATTTTGAAAGATTATTTTGAAATTTTAAGCAATTTAGAAAACAATGAAGCAGAAAATTCTAAGCAGCCCTTAAGGCAAAGTGTCTGGTTTGGGGTTTTTTGTTTTTGTTTTTGTTTTGGACTGGACTGACTTTCTCAGTGAGCTAACTGTTGCAAGGCTTCTGCTGAATAATACGCTCTAAAGACGGAGTACCTTAAACAAATAGAAGGTAGCTTGGGGAAAAATGGAGAGATGAGGGATCAGCTGACCAGTTTCACGTTGGGCAAATCAATGATTGTATTTCTCAAGGTGCTGTACAAACTTTGTGAGGACCCCAATTGCCTCGCAAAAAAAAAAAAAGTTTTGTGAGGATGTGTATTTGTAAAAGCTGTGTATAGATGCATATATCATATTGAAAACAGTAAAACAATAGCTCTTAGGTAGCTGTTGTAATAATTAGGCTTTCATCAATTTTTTTTTCTTTTGGAAATTTTGTCTTTCCTTGATTTCCATTGTCCCTTATTTTTTTATTTCCATCATGCTTTTTGTTGTATTTAATAAAACATATATCTGGTGTTTTGTCCAGTCCAATGTGTTCTTTTTATACTATTAACCTTTCAAGTTGATTTTCCTTTCAACAGGTGTATCACTGATTTATTGGGTTGAATTCAAAAGTAGTCCCGTTGCCATATTGAATTGTGCATAAGGTTCATTTTAAGTTCAAAATTTTGGACTTAAAAACTAGGACAAAACTAATGCCCCAAATAATGAATGGAGGGAATATATATATGGAAAAGAAAATTGTCAGATTGTTTTTCCCTGAATTTTTTTTGATGAGTAACTCAGTGAGAAGGGATGAATTTTAACAAAGCAAAAAATTGTTGCTTAAAGAAAAAACTTTCAAACACCTCCTCCCTCTTCCCCTCCCCTTTCTAGAAATTGTACAGATTTTGGGTTCTTTTTCTTCTATTTTAGGTAACAAGATGTTTGTGAAAGTTGAATTTTTTATTTCTGGTTCATTCATAGCTAGAACCTCTACTGTATACATATTTGGATCTGCAGAATTTGTAAACTAATATTCTGCAGCATGCTTTCCAATGAAGTTAAGCCAGCAGGAAGCTAGGAGAATAATACTAACTAGAGCAAATTGTTTCTCTTCAGTCTTACTGTAAAGGACATTTTTATTGATTTATTAATGATAATATAAATAATATATTGACTTTTACAGTTTGGTCAGATATGTTGTAATAGAACAAGTTTCCTCTTCAGTAACATCAGAAAAATTAACAAAGCCGATAATTTAATTTAAAAAATAAGTGGTAGAACTTTTTAACTAGGTAAAAATGCTTCAACTTAGATTTATGCGGTTTAGTTCTACTTTATGTAAAATAATTCTGCTTATTCCAATTTGTGCTCATATTATTTAATGAGTAAAATATGTTCATCAGTAGGAAAATGTGATCTAATTATTTACAGAATTAAAAGAAAATATCCCTTAATTACATATATTACAATATTTGCCTATGCTGTGTCAAATTACTAATGGTTATAGACAACTTACAAGTATACAATTAATTCAACAACCAATTAAGTGCCTACTAAGTTCAAGGCATGATAGGGGATGCTGGGGAAATGGCCTCTGTTTTCAATGTAAGCTGGGAGTAGTTTGGGTTTAGTAAACATTTTGTAAAATAGTGATGGGATTGCTTTTTAAAAATCCTACAAATATTTTAAAAATGTTGCTAAAAGGAGTATTAAATTTGGCAAAATACTAGATAGTTTAATTATGAAGAGTTTATTTACAATGAAATTTTCTCTAGCCTGTCAGAATATGCTGTTTCTGATTAACACCCCTTTACAAGGATAATTTAAGATGGGACCTAAAACTTATTGGAGCAGTTAATTCAGTGGATAATAATTATTATAGCAGCTAGCATTTATACAGAACTTACTATGTGCCATGCACTGTTCCTAGTGCCTTACATTTATCTCATTTGATCCTTACAACATCCTTTCCAGGTAGGTGCTATTATCCTCATTTTACAGCTGAGAGAACTGAAGCAAACAGAGGTTAAGTAACTTTTCCAGAGTCACACACACACACACACACACACACACACAGAGCTAGTAATTGTCTGATTTGAACTTGGATCTTCCTGAGTCCAGGCCTGGTGTTCTATTCACTGTGCAACCTAGCCTAGAAAGAATGCTAGGATAGGATAGAATGCTGTGCCTGAGGTCAGGAAGATCTGAGTTCAAATACAGCCTCTGACATACAGCCTCAGCGGTATGTCCCTGGCCAAATCATCTAACCTTTGCTTGTTTCCTCAGTTGTAAAATGGGAAGAATAATAGCGTTTACCTTATAAAGCTCCTAGCACAGTGCCTGACATGTAGTAGTAAGTGCTAAATAAATGCTTATTGACTATAGGGCACATAGGGGCTTAATAAGTGCTTGTTCTCTCCCCTTCTCTGTCCCTTTATTAGGATGCTTATTGATTTCACTGCCTACTGAATTGTGTAATGGACTGCTGTGTTCAAATTGAAATACAAAGAAGTTTCCAATAGTTCATATTCTATCTTTAATATTCACAGATGTCAAAATTAGAAAACCATTATAAATGCCATGTTGAATATGATGTCTCCAGAAATAAAACTGAGAATCTCAGTTCTCCAGCATCCTCCATAAGGATACAAATAGACCTTTGAGGAAGTCACATCTTAGAGTATTTTGAGTTAATTCTTCAATAAAAGTCTTCCTTTTAATGACTACTTCAGATTGGACCACTGCAGGAAACCTTCCCCGATCCATCAGATCATAGATGTACAGGTATTATAGAAGAGACCTGAAAGGAGGTCAAGTCCAACTCCCTCATTTCGTAATCAATAAACAAGTATTTATTGAGTGCTAGGTATTGAGCTAAGCACTAGGGATACTAGGAAAGGAAAAACACAGTTCCTTCCCTCAAGGAGCTCACATTCTAGTGGGGATAACAACACTCAAACAACTATGTAATACAAAATATGTAGTGTCAATGGGAAGTAATCTTGGAGGGAAAGCACTGGCAGTTGGGGCAGGGAGTGAGGAGGGATACCAAGAAAGGCATCTTGTAGTGTGTGGGATTTTAGGAGACAAGAATGAGGAAGAAAAGCATTTTAGGCATGGGGAACAGCCAGTATAAAGTGACAGAGTAGGGAGATGGAGTGTTTTGTGTGGGGAACAGCAAGGAGGTCAGTATAGGAGGAATGAAAGACCCAGGTTGTAAAGGGCTTTAAAAGCCAAAAGATTTTATATTTGATCCTAGAGGCAATAGGGGACAACTGGAGTTTATTGGGTAGGAAAGTGACATGATTAGATCTCTTTAGGAAGATCATTTTGGCAGATAGACTGGAATAGGAAGAGATAAGGCAGGAAGACCAATCAGAAGGCTACTGAAGTAGTCCAGGCAGTAAGGTGCTTCACCAGTGTCGGAGGAGAGAAGGGGATGTACATAAGGGATGTTGCAAAGACAGAAACTACAGGATTTGCCAAGAAATTGATTGTGTGGGCTTAGTGTAAATGAAGAATTTAGTATGACACTGAAGTTCTTTAGATGGATGGTGGTGCTCTCTACATAAATAGGAAAGTTAGGAAAAGGAGAGGTTTTGTTTGAGGGCAGGGGGATTATAAATTCAATTTTAGATATGAATTTAAGATGTCTATGGGAAATCCAGGTCAAGATGTGCAATAGTCAGTTAAAAATAAGAGACTGGAGATTAGGAGAGAACAGGACTGGAAAAAGATCTGAGAATCCATGGAAGTTGTTGAAATCAAGTAAAGTAGTATAGAAGGAGAAGAGAAGAGAACAAAGGAATAGATCCTTGGGGTTACCCACAGTTTATGGCTGTGACCTGGATAAAAATTCAGAAAAACTTGTCAGAAAGGTAGGACATGAGAAAGCAATGTTGGAAAAACCTAGAGAAAAAAGTAGATCTAGGTGAAGAAGGTGATCAACAGCAGAAAGGTCAAGAAGGATGAGGACTGAGAAAAAAGCTATTAGATCTGGCAATTAAGAGATCTTTTGTAGTTTTAGAGAGAGCAGTTTCAGCTGAATGGTGAGTTTGGAAATCAGGCTGCAAAGGGTTTAGAAAAGAAAGTGGAAGGACTAATTGTAGATGGCTTTCTCAAAGAGTTTAGCTAAAAAAGGGAGGAGAAATGTAGGATTATAGCTATTGGGATTGGGCAGATCAAGTGAGGATTTTTTAAGAATGGGGGAGACGAGCAAATTTGTTGGCAGCAGAGAAGTATCTCAGAAATTCAAGATTAGTGAGAAAGTGGGGATTACAGAGGGGGCAGTCTGATGGAAAAGATAACATGGAACGTGATAACTCATATGAGATAGAGATGAAAGAGGAGATAATGGAAGAAGACATCTGATCAATGTGGGATGAGGTAGAGGGGAAAAGAAGCAGCTCTCAGTGAATTGCCTCAATTTTTTCAGTGAAATAATAGGCAAAGTTCCAAATGAGAGAGTGGGGAAAGTAGAAATGATGAGAGGATTGAAGAGGAATGAAAAGGTTTAGAAAAACTGCTATGGTGAGTGGAATAGTGAATCAATTAATGGGATAGAAAAAAGGATTGCCTTGTAACAAAAAGAGCCCAGTTAAAATTATGTAAAAATCTGTAGTGGGCCTAGTCTTCACAGTTTTATTTTCTCCAGCTTTGTTCAACAGCATTTGAATAAGAATGAAGGCAGCAGATGATAGGAGGAATTTGTCAAGACTGACAAAAGGATAAAGGGACAAGGGACGAGAGAGTACAAGATAATGCAGAATTGAACTGGTTTGACAAGGGTTTGTAAGAGGAAGAGGGGAGAAGAGGTACAAAGGCAATGGCTTGGTAAAGAACTGAAAGGTGGAGGGATTAGAAGTCATGATAAGAATGGAGGATAGGGTTATTGGTTGTAAGGCTCCTTGAATAAAGTGATCTATTCTCTACATCCTCAAACTTTTCAATCAACATTTCTTCTATCTCCTTTCTTTGACAGAAAACAAAAATTTCCCTGAGAATAGCATATCCCTCGCAACCCTTTCCAGTGAAAGGCAATCATTCCATGTCCTAAGCTTTGCAAGACAAGGAGGAGGGGTATGCTACTTAAGTACTGCTGCTTCAAGATTGTACCTCTGTCATTACTTCTCCCCATCACCTTTCCATTTCTGAAGCATATGCAATCCATTTGTAAAATTGTCTCCCCATCCTTGTGCCTATCTGAACTCCAAGGCACCAATCTCTAAGGTACAGTCCCTAATATCAAGAAAAGTCAAGAAGTAGGTTGGAAGTACAAGAAACAAAGAATCTCATCATTTAAAAAGACTGTAATGGAGATAGAGATGCTTAATACAGAAACCTGGAAGAAAAGAATGACTCCAAAACATATACAAGCAAAGCCTCGAAGTAAAATGGAGCTTAGGCATAAATTCAACTAGAATTCTTAGAAGAGATGAAGCAAGAGTTTAAAAGAAGTTTTAAAATTTTTTAAAATGTGTAACTCTGGAAAAAAAGAATTTGAAAGAGGATTAACAGCTTGGCAAAGGAGGGTACAAAACTTTGCCTAATCAGTTTATTGTCAATCGACAAATATTTATTAAACACCTAGTATGTTTCAGGAACTAGTTTGAGTACTGGAGATACAAAGAAAGGTCAAGGACGGTTTCTGCTCTCAGGAATCTCATGGGGGAGACAACAAGCAAACCAGTATGCACAATCAAACTATATACAGGATAAATTGGAAGTAATCTGCAGAGGAGAGCACTGGAGTTAAGGGAAATTGGGAAAGGCTTCCGGTAGAATGTGGGATTTTAGTTGGGCCTTCAAGCCCCTCCCCCCCAAAAAAGAGAAAGCCAGGAGGTAGGTCTAAGGAGGGAGAGCATTCCAGGCATGGGAGACAACCAATGAAAATGCCTGGAATTGGAGATGGAATGTCTTGTTTGAGGAACAGCAAGACTAGGGTCACTGGATTGAAGAATATGTGATGGGGTGTAAGGTGAAAGAAAGCTGGAAAGGTTGGAAGGAACGAGATTTTTGAAGGACATTGAACACCAAATCTATAGGAGATCCAGTTCAAGATGTCAACTAGGCAAGTGGCTTTGTGAGACTGAAGGTCTACAGAGAGGTTAGGGCTGGATAAGTTGATTTGAGATTCAGGACCATTGAGATGATAATTGAATCCATGGGAGTTAAGGGAATCGCCAAACAACATAATATATATAGAGAGAGAGAGAAGAAAAGAGGCCCAGGACAGGGCCTTGTGGGACACCCTTGGTGAGCTCTCATGACTTAAATGAAAAGACAAGCAAAGGAGACTGAGAAAGAACAGTCAGATATGCAGAAGGAGAACCTGGAGAGAATAGTGTAGTTCTGAGAAACTCACTGATTTCATGGTATATAACCTAATCTCATCTGGTGGTGGTGTTCAGTCATTTTGAGTCATGTCTGACTGTTTTTGACTCCATTTGGGATTTTCTTGGCAAAGACACTGGAGTGGTTTGCCATTTCCTTCTCCAGCTCAATTTACAGATGAGGAAAGTGAGGCAAACAGGGTTGAGTGACTTGCCCAAGTGTCTGAGGCTGGATTTGAATGCACAAAGATGAGTCTTCCTGACTCTAGGACTGGCATTCTATCCCCTGTGCCATGTAACTGTCCTCACCTGATACATGTCTTCATCTACTTGCTGTTGTTCAACAATCTTTCTATTTTCTGTTCTTAACCCTTAAGCTCATTTCTCTATATTAACTTTCTGAATCTTTTCCTCTTTCCTTGAGCCCCTAGCCATGTCCCAAACACTATCTTTATAGAAATAATTTTGCATCTTAAATCATTGAGAAGATTAAGACCATCTGATGTGAACTGCCTCAACTCCCCTCCTCCATCTTTCAAAATTTCTTAACACCAACTTTTTCCAGCATTCATTGTATCTCTTGCATAAATCTTCAATTTTTTCTTATTGACTCCTTCCCATAAGCCTAACAACATGACCAAATTTTCCAGGTCCTAAAATAGATCCTTCCCTTGATTTTATCCAGTTATCATTTCATCTCCCTCCCACCTTTACTATGAAATTTCTGGGGCGAAAGCTATCAACCCAAACTCTCTTCTAAAATCTTTGTAATCAAGTTTCTTCCCCCGCCACTCTACTACAGCTGCTCTCTCAGGTCATCACTGCTCACTCTCATGACCCTTTTTTCTAATCCTCATTCTTTTTGACCTCTCTAAAGTGTTTAACACTGTCTATATCCCCTCTTACTGGAGGGTGTAGTTTTGGAGTTAGCACACTTTCCTGTTTTCCCTACTTCTCTAATTCCTCTTTCTTCTTCATTGACAGTTTGTCCTCTTTTGGGCCCCTTAAAGCTGGTCTTTTCCAAGGGTTTGACCTTGACGTTCACTTTTCTACACTTTCTCTTTGCAATCCATTTATTCCCATGGCTTCAGCTATCAGTTCTATGAATAATTCTATGCATCTCAACTCGACACTGCCATCACCTCAAGCTATCATTCTCATATCTCTTTTCCCTTTCATAGCCAAATTCTAAGTAAGTGTTATTTAAACTTATCAGCTGCCATTCTCTTACCCCCAACCTATTTCTTGGTCCCTTGCAATATGGCTTCTGATACCTACGTTGAATTAAATCTCCAAAGTGACCAATAATCTCTTAATTGACAAATCTAAGTACTATTTCTGAGGCCTTATCCTTCTTGGCCTCTCTGCAGCTTTAGATACTTTTGGCCACTGCCTTCTCAATTGTATTCTTTCCTCTCTTGACTTCCCCTCTCCCTTCTTCTTAAACTTGGCCCTCTTCCAAACTTGACTATTTTTTGAAGGCACCACCATCTTTCCAGATATCCTAGTTTATAACCTTAGAGTTTTTCTTGCCACACTTTGTGAATTTTAATCCCACAAGATCTCTCATATCCCTCCCCTTCTTTCTATTCATACAACATCCTCCATGGTTCAAATATAAATTACCTATTGCCTGGACTATTGCAGGCTTTAATTATTCTCCCCACTTTTAGTCTTTTTCACTTTGTAAACCATTCTCCACACAGCTACCAAATTGGTATTTCCAAAATACGAATTTTGTGGTTTTACTCTCCTGCTCAAAAAACTGCCATGGTTCCCTACTGCCTCTAGGATGGTACAAAACCAGGCTTGGCATTTAAAGTTTTTCATGATATCACTCCCCGCTACCTTTCCAGTTATTTCATAATAACGATTACACCCCTTCATGCATTCCCCATTCCAATCAGTGTCGACAGCTAACTGTTCTCCATTTATGAAATTCCACCTCCTGTCTCCACAGTTTTTCATAATTTGTCCTCCATGTCTGGAGTACATGTACATTCCTCTCCACTTCTGGAATCTCTATCTAACTTTCTTCACACTCTCTTCAAAAATCTTTTTTCAGTTTACAAGCATTTTCCCTACTACTTCCCCGGGTCCTGTGGGTGGGGATGGGGGTGGGAAGAGGTAAACAAATCTTTGTAACAAATATTTACAGTCAAGTAACATAAATCTAAATATTGACCATATCCAGAAATGTACTTTATATGTCATTCTTCACCTTGAATCCATTATCTCTTTCTAAGGAGGTGAGTAAGCATGCTTCTTCATCCTTCCTGAAAATCAAGTATGGTTGGTCATTGTCTTCAAAGTTATTTGTCTTGACAGTATTGTCATTACTGTATAAATTGTTCTCCTGGTTCTGCTCTCTTCATTCTTTATCCTCAGGTTTCTCTGAAACCATTCCTTTTGCCATTTCTAATGGCATAATTATATTTTGCCTCATTCACATACTATAATGTTCAGCTATTTCCCAATTGATGGGCACCCCCTTTTTACTTTTTAGTCTTTGCTATTAAAAAAAAGTTACTATAATTATTTTTCTACATAGGGTCCTTTTCCTTTTCCTTTTCTCTTGATCTTTTTAGGATATGAGATAGAATAGTGATTTTGCTGGGTTGCAGGGTAAGGCATAGTTAAGTGTCTTTGGGGACATAGTTCCAAATTGCTTTCTAGAATGGCTAGAGCAATTCACAGCTCCAACTACAGTACATAAATGTGCCTGTTTTCCTACATTTGTCATTTTCCTGTTTGGGTCATCTGTGTAAATCTGACAGACATGAGGGGAACCTCAAAACTGTTTTAATTTGAATTTCTCTAATCATTAGTGATTTGGAGCATTTTGATCTATAACAATAATAACTAGCATTTATATAGTAACTGCTATGTTCCAGGCACTATGCTAAGCACTTTGTAATTATTATCTTATTTGATCTTCACAACAACCCTGGGGGAAGGGGGTAGGTACTATTATGATTCCCACTTTACAGATGATGAAGCTGAGGCAAACAGAGGTTAAGTGACTTGCCTATGGTCACACAGCTAGGAAGTGTCTGAGACTCAGATGCTACTTCCTAATATGAATGAAATCTTTCCTACTTCACCCAATTGTTAGCATCCTCTCCCTCCTAAAATAGTTTGCTTCACTTTGTCAATACTTGCATTTCCTCTGTATAAATGTTTCCCTTAGTGGAATGTAAACTTCTTAAAATAGGAAGTGTTCTATTTTTTTCTTTATGTGAGAGAATGAATGAAAAAGCATTTATTAGGCACTTGCTATGACAGACATTAAGTCCTGGGGATACAAATACAAAAGTTAGTTCTATCCTCAAGGCCCTTATATTTCAATAGGAGAAAATAACACATATATGGGAATGGTGAAGAGTAAAGGGTGTTTTGGTTTGTAGAGTAAGAGGGTATGGTGAGCTGATCAATAGGGCAGCCAGTTGGCAAGATTCTTAAGTAGCAATAGTTGTGCCATGCTTGTAATCAGGGGAATTCTCTGATTGGCTCTGGGTAGAGTATAGTTGATGGAGCATGTCTTTTATTCAAGGGGTCCTTTCCACTGCCACATGTGTTGTCCTTGGAGCTGTGCCCTTTCTGTTGATACATTTTCCCTGACCCTTAATAAAGGCCTGTTGATTTCATCTTTGTAGCATCTTTCCATTTTCTTCCTTATTTCCTCTAATACTGCTACTATCCTCCATCATAATGCAGACCCTCATCAACTCATACTTCATCTACTACAAGAACCTGTTGCTGGGTCTGCCTGCCTCAAGTCTTTCTGCATTTTAGCCCATTCTCCGTTTAGCCAACAAAGTGATTTTCCTAAAGTAGAAGGCACACCATGTCACTCTTCCTACTCAATAATCACCCCCCAGGATCAAATATAAAATCCTCTATTTGGTGTTCAAAGCCATTCAAAGCCTTTCATAGCCTCCCCCTAAGCTTTCTTCTTACACCTTTCTCCCAGCCTCATAGTCTTCTATCTAGCGACATTGGCCTCCTTGATATTTCAGAAACAAGATACTCCATCTCTCTGCTCTAAGCATTTTTTTTCCTAGCTATCCTGTAGACCTTGAATGCTCTTTCTCCTCCTCTCCACTCACTGCCTTCCCTGGCTTCTTTCAAATCCTAACTAAAATCCCATCTTCTACAGGAAACCCTTTCCCAATCCCTTTTAATCTAGTGCTTTCTTAAATATTTCTAATTTTTCTTGTATAAAACTTGTTTGTGCATATTTTCTTGTCATCTTCCCCCTTAGATTGTGAGATCCTTGAAGATAGGGACTGACTTTTGCCTCTTTTAATATCCCCAGTGCTTAACACAGAGCCTGGCACATAGGTGCTTTATAAATGTTTATTGACTAACTGATAGGATGTGTTCAAACAGAGCTTTCTAGTAGGAATCCGTATCTAAGGTAATCCTTTTCCTGTGTGAACAATTTGCTGAAAAGGGGCAGAAAAAGAACATTTGTATAAGGGAAACTGATAAAAATCATTTTGAGAATTACAACCTTTCAGATAAGATATTGAAGAGAAACAAAGAGTATTTTGAGGATTCAATGAATGTTCTGGAGGATTTGTTTAAAGGCAGAGCTCTGACTGGCTGCAAGGAATTGTGTTCCTTTCAATTACATACAACTGTTTTTAAGAAATTTAATCAAATAACTCTTTGAGGTTTATGGAATTAAATAAGGTCTGTTTGGTTCATGTATGACAGAAAGGTGGATTGTTTGAGCTTTAACTCATAATGTAAAGGACAGTCATTGACAGCAGGAGGCTTTGATTGGAGACAATGGAAGCTATAGAAAGAAAGGGAAGAAGCAATAAGAAGAAATATGTGGAAGAAATAGAAGAATAAGCTGAGCTGAGGAGGAATCACAAGAGAAGACAGAAGGCATAAGAGATGGCTAGAGAAGCTGTTTACAGCTGAGACAGTTGACCTGAGAAGAGATATTATTTTGCTGTTGTTGTGGTTGTTTGTCCTTCAAAGAGGACCAGTGACATCACAGGTAATGTCTTGACTTGTGTGTGAATTAGATTTAAATGAGGCAGAGTTGTCAGCCTCACTCTCTCTTCCTCAGTCATCAAAATCCATTGGCAGAACAAAAGTCAGGATGACTGGCAGTGGCCTAAGATGAAGTAGATGACCTTGGTGTCTTCCATGTCTGACCAAGCTCTGAACATTCCACAGTACCTGCTTCATGTTGATTGGCTGAAGAAAGACAAGTACTTAAGTAGGTGTACTGATTGGAGGTGAGTTTAATCCTGCTGCCAAGTCCAGAGCTGTCTGAATGCCATCTATGGACTGAGAGGAGAAATCTGTCAGGGGTACCTAATTGCCCTCTATTACTGCCTTCTATGGTTTGAGCGGTAGAAACAGGTAGGGAAAGCTAGGCTTCCATCAGATTTGCTTGGAGTTGTGCTTATTGAAAAGGAAGCTTTGATTACAAAGTACTCTTTAGAGCAAATGGGGTCCTATTGAGTATTGAGCTGACTGGGCCTGTGCATTGCCTAGAGATCTAACCTAGAGAGCTCTGCAGTTCTCTGGTTTAAGGGAACCTCATATTCTCCCTACTCTGATCCATTAATATGTGTGTGAATATACACACGCACCCATACATTTATATATGTATTTCTTTCCAACAGAGAGTATAACATGTTCTTAGCCCTGCTAAGAGGTGATTGTAAGCTAAAGGAGTTCTATTGGCTCAAGAACAGAAGAGCGGCTTTGCCCAGGAGGAGAGCAATGAGGACCATAAAGGACCATAGGCTAACTGCTTTAAATGAATTTTTGTGGTGCAAATTGTTCATGAAGGGACCAATAACACCAAGACTTGTAATCCTTGTAGAATTGTGAGTCGTTCTGGAGTTATGGGATTTCAATTTCATATACCTCCCTGCTAGGTTACTATAAGTGTGTTTCCCTCTTCCCCATGGACATGGGCAGCTATGTGGCACAGTAAATAGAGCACTGGGTCTGGAGTCAGGAAGATTTGAGTTCAAATCCAGCCTCAAACACTTACTAGCTCTGTGACCCTGGGCATGTCACTTAACTCTGGTTATCTTAGTTTCCTCATTTATAAAATGAGCTGGAGAAGGAAATGGAAAACAATTACAGTATCTTTGCCAAGAAAACCCCAAATGGAGTCACAAAGAGTCAGACATGACTTAAACAACTTAACAACAACATGGATATTTATGTATCAGTGGGAAAGCATGACCCAAATTTATAGGTGGCCTGTCATATTTGATTATTCCTGCTTTTGCCTTCTATTGATTAAATGTTTTGATTATTATTGCTTCTTCCCTTTGAGTCAATGGTGGATCATTATGACTGGTGTAAATAGATGGAACATCAGTGAGGATATTCAGGAGCAACATCAGTGAGTAGGAATATATTTGCCCCTCTCTAACCCCAAGACATACTTCTAGGACCTTAAGAGGAAGAGTAAGTAGTATGTGCATGGCAGCGGCCAGCATCCCTCTTGTCTTCCCCCAACCCCACCCCCTTCCATTATGGGAAAACTTCTGAGACATACTAGCATGAGTGCAGATTGGGCATGAATGAGTCAGCTCAGAGAGAGAAAAGGGAGGAGGTATGGGTGCTATATTAGATGTTACAGCTGTGGGCTACCCTGCCTGCATGTGTGTGTTTAATGCCACTCACATGCTATACATGTGCCACCTCCCCTCTCCCCCAACATACACACGCAATCCATTAACGGGATCTATACAGGATGTCTCATCTATATCCCCTTCTCTCCACTCATACAGCTACAAGGTTCTTCAGCCTCATCATCTCTTGCTTGGACTACTGCAATTCTACTTAATCTCCCTGCCTCAAGATTCTCCTTGCTCTGATCCATTCTCCATTTAGCTGCCCAGGTGATTTTCTAAAGCATAGATCCACCAACCAGTTCTATCCTATTACCGCCAGGGTCCAAGAGGAACTTTGTTTCTTTGTTTGGCATGTTAGGCTCTTCATAACTAGGACCTTCCTACCTTACCTGTCTGCTTACACTTGACTTTCCTTCACAAATCCAGCCATACTAGCGGACTCGAAGTTTCCCAAATAGGACACTCCAAATCACATCTCTTTGCTTTTATACTAGCTGTCATTTGTAGTGGGAATATTCACTTCCCTGGCTTCCTCCAAAATTCATCTCAAGTCCCATCTACTCAGAGGTCTTTTCCAGTCTCTTCAAATGCTTATGCCTTACTCTTTCCTAAGGCCCTTCACCTACTCAGTATACCATATATCTTATCTCAACATTGGTGTTGTTTAGTCGTTTCAGTGGTGTCTGACTCCTTGTCACCCCTTTTTGGGGGGTTTTCTTGGCAGAGATACTGGAATGGTTTGCCATTTCCTTCTCCAGCTAATTTTTACAGATGAAGAAACTGAGGCAAACAGTGATTTGCCCAGGGTCCCATAGCTAGTAAGCATCTGAAGTCAAATTTGAAGTCAGGAGGATGAGTGTTTCTGATTCAAAGCCCAGTGTTTCCTCTACAGCACTATCTAGCTGCCCCTATCTTAATACAGTAATTTACATTAGCATGTAAATTCTTTGAGGCAAGGCCAGTGTTTTTGCCTTTCTTTATAATCCTAGCACTTGGGTATCTAGCACGCAAGTTAAGTGCTTAAATGCCTATTGACTGACTGAACTACTGACCTGTATTTCCATTTTCTAGAAGATACAAAATGGGGAGGGGTGGGGTGGGGGGGACACTCTCACCAATATCTTCTCTCTTAGTAATCTCATCGTCTTTCAAGGGTTCAAGGATGACATCTATGCAGATGAATACCAGATCTATATCTCTTGCCCAGCTTTCTTCTCCAGAATTTCAATCTATCACCAACTGTCTACCTCCAACTGGAAATGCCCCAGGTGTCTCAGTTAACACCTTCTAAAGGGAACTACTGTGAATGAGATAAGGCACCCATAAGCTCAAATGGAAGGAATGAGAACAAACAGCAACAAGGGCGCAGCTCAGATTTTGCACTGTAATTTGTAGCTGAGGACACATCAGGCTGGAAATCAGTTGGATTTTCTAACTTTCTTTGGTACCTTCAATAGTAAGGGATTGGGAGTGGAGAAATTAAATACTGGGGGTTCCCCTGAAGGGTGGGAGCTGAAGGAAATCAAGAGTGTCAAGGGATTATGGGGTGGGAATAATATATATGTGGAGTTCCCTCTTTAGGATTACAAATCACTCAAAAATAACTTCACTTCCATTAGTCTCTCTCCTTTTTAAACTCTACTGAGATTGTATGATATATTGTAAGATGTTTTACTAATGGCTAGTTAAATTGCCACCGGTTACTAAATTATCAGTGCTGTAGAATTAAACATAGATCAGTAATTGAAATAAAGGTTAATTTTAAGAGGGAAAAAATAGTGTAGAAACTTTAAGAAAATTATAGTTTTTGTTGTTGAAAAATTTTATTCATTTATTTGTAATTTATTTTCCAAGAAATACTTTTTATTGTTTTGTTGGCAATCAGAATTAAGTGTATTCCCCAGGGTCACAGGGCTAGTAAGTGTCTGAGGTTGAATTTGAACTCAGGTTCTTCTGACTCCAAGGCCAGTGCTCTATCCACTACACCACCTAGCTGCCCCTAGATATACTTTTTAATATAATTTTTATAGCTTATTTTTATTTTTCTCGTAAAAAGGTTTTTTTTAATTTGTCCCTCCTACTACCTTCTGATGAGCAATTAAAAAAAACAACCCCAAAACAAATCCCTCAATATATATCTTCATAGTTTGGCAAAACAAATTCCCACACTAACCATATCCAAAAATGTATGTCTGTTTCTGAATTTTAAGTTCTTCCATCACCTTTCTGTCAGGAAGTAAATAGTGTGTTTCATCATTATTCTTTTAGACTCATAGTTGATCATTGTACTGATCAGAGTTCTAAAGTCTTTCCAAGTTGTTTTACTCTATAATGTTATCATTGTATAAGCTGTTCTCTTAGTTCTGCTCACTGCATTCAACATCAATTCAAAAGTCTTTTCAGTTTCCTCTGAAATTGTCCACTTCATCATTTCTTATGGCATAATAATATTTCATTACACTGCTGTGCCACAATTTGTTTAGCTTTTCCCCAACAGGATGTTACTCCCTTTATTTCCAATTTTTGGCTACCATGGAAAGAGCTGCTATAAATATTTTGGCACATAAAAATTCTTTTACTTTTTCCTTGATTTCTTTGGAATTGGGCCTAGTGGTGGTATAGCTGGGTCAAAGGTTATGTACAATTTGGTAACTTTCTGGGCATAATTCCTAATTGTTTTCCAGAATGGCTAAACCAATTCATAGCCATACCAACAATGAGTTAGTATAACTGTTTTCCTGTAGCCCATCCAACGTTTGTTATTTACCTCTTTTGTTATCTTTGCCCATCTGATAGGTGTGAAGTGGAACCTCAAAGATGCAGATTGACATTACTATCATTCTTAGTGATTTAGAGCATTTTTTTATGATTGTTGATAATTTAGATTTCTTCCATTGAAAACTGCCTTTAAATATCCTTTTACCTTTTTTCTACTGGGGTATAGCTACATCTTACAAGTTTTTATCAGTTCCTTCTATATCATGGAAATTAGACTTTTATCAGATAGAGTTGTTGCAAAGGTTTTTTTCCCCCCCCAGTTATGTTTCCTTTCTAATTTTTACTACATTAGATTTGTTGGTACAAAAATTTTTTAATTTTATGTTATCAAAATTACCCATTTTATTTTGTGATCCTATCATTGGTTTAGTAAAAAACTCATCCTCTATCTAGAAATTTGAGAAATAATTTCTTCCCCACTCTTCTAATTTGTTTATGATGTGACCTTTTACATCTAGGTCATATATCCATTTGGAGATTATTTTGGAGTATTGTTTGAAGTATTATTCTAAAACTAATTCCTGACAAACTGCAGTTCAGTTTTCCCAGCAGTTTTTATCAAATAGTGAGTCCTTCCTTAGGAACTGGGGTCTGTGGGTTCATCAAACAGCTTGCTACGCTGTTTTTTTGTTTGTTTGCTTTTGCGTGTTATATACCTAATCTGCTCTACTGACTTCTCTCTCTCTCTCTCTCTCTCTCTCTCTCTCTCTTAATCGGTACCAAATTCTTTTAATGACTATTTCTTTGTGATAAAGTTTGAGGTTTGGTACTGACAGACCCCCTTCCTTTCCAATTTTTTTTTCATTATTATCCTCAAGAATCTTGGCCTTTTGATCCTACATATGAATTTCATTATAATTGTTTCTAGCTATATAAAATATTTTTGGGGAGTTTGATTGGTTCAGTACTGCATAAGTAAATTAACTTGGGTAGTATTGTCATTTTTATCATATTGGCTTGACCTACCCGCGAGTAATTAAGGTTTCTCCAATTATTTAGGTCTGTATTTTTACAAAGAGTGTATTCTAGTTGTGTTCTACATTCCCTGGATCAATCTTGGTAGACACACTTCCAAATATTTTATAGCATATATAATTATTTTTAATGGAATTTCTTTTTCCAGCTCTTCTTACTGAGTTTCATTAGTTATTTATAAAAGTACTGATGATTTCTGTGGATTTATCTTATAATCTACAACTTTGTTGAAGTTATTATTTCAGTTAGTTTTTAGCGGACTCTCTAGGGTTCTGAAAATACATCATTATATCTCAAAAAGTGATAATTCTCTTTTATTTTTGCCTATGCTTATTCCTTTTATTCCTTTTTCTTATATTACTTCTGTAGCTAGAACTCTGGCACTATGTTAAATGATGATAATAGGCAATCTTACTTTACCCTTGATTTTATTGGGAAAGGCTCTAACTTTTATCCATTACATACAATATTGGATTTATAAAAATGCTGTCTAAGAAAATTTAGAAAAATGATTTCTAAGGTTTTTAATCAAAATGAGTATTGAATGTTTTCAGCATCTATTGATATAATCATGTGGTTTTTATTCTTTATATTATTATCATACATATAACTTACTATATAATTTTCTTTATGTTGAACCAATCCTGAATTCCTAATATAAACTCAACCTGGTCATAATGTATAGTCTTTTTAATATATTGTTGTAGCCTATTTGCTAATATCTTATTTTATATTTTTGCATCAATGTTCATTAGGGATATTGGTCTATAGTTTTAGTTTTCTGCTTTATCTTTTCCTGGTTTAGATATCAAGGCCGTATTTATAGGATAGAAAGAGTTTAGAAGGGTACCTTTTTTCCTTATTATTGCAAAGAGTTTTCAGAATTTAACAAAAAAAAAAAAAAAAAGAACATTCCTATACATACAGCTAAACACAAAAAGAGGATTCTATAAAAAAAATGGATCTCCATTTCATCCTTTTTCCCCCAAAAACATATATAGTAAATTTCACACTTTATTTTCAAAACTCTCCTGATTGTGCTTCCTTTTGAACTTTCTTCTGTTCTCTTCTGTGCACTTAAAAAAATGTTACAATGGCCTTGTGTTTGGGGCATCTTTATTGCCAAACTCCCTTTCTCCAGACCCTATTCCTCAATAAAAAACAGAGAAAGAAAGAAAAAAAATCTTGTAATAAATAAGCATAGTCAAAAAGTGAATCTACACCATGGCCTAATAAAAATTATATATGTCTCTGTTGTGTCCATCATTTCTTTATCAGGAAGTGGGTAGGTAACATGCTTCATCACAGCTTCTTGGAGACACAGTTAATCACTGCACTGATCAGAGTTCTTAAGTCTTTCAAAGTAATTTTTCTTTACAATGTTGCTGTTCTTGTATACATAGTTTTTCTGATTCTGCTCACTTTACATCAGCTCATACTACCTAGGATTCCCTGAAATCTTCTCTTTTGTCATTTTATGGTAACAGTGATATTCTATTGCATCCTTATGCTGCCACAGTTTGTTTGGCCCTTCTCAATGGCTCTTTTTTTAACAGGATAATGTTCATGATGATGAAATAAACATTTGCTATGGGGTAATACCATACAGGTTTTTAATAAGTATTACTAATTATTCTATTAGTAATTATCATTAGTATTAATTTTATAAAATAGTTATAATTATTATAAAATCATAACCATGTTGATAATATCATCTATTATATATTATAGTTTATTCATATTAAAATTAGTATATTGTTACTAAGTAGATTTTAGTCATATGGCATTATTAAATATATTATTTACATCAAAGATCATAAGTAAAAGGAATCAATCAAAAATACCTCTTTAATATCTACTAAATGTAAATACTATAAGCAGTGCTATCAGGAATGCAAAACACAGTCTTTGCTCTCAAGGAGTGTGCATTCTCTTTGAGGAGATCAAACATATGCACATGAAGCCCAGACCCTTTTCAAAACTACACTTAAGTTCAAGGTATCTTTTGAGTTAGCATCTATTTGAAACCCACAGCTCTTACACATCCTTCTGAATTTTCCATTTCATTAGACATAGTCTCTCAAAGCAAAATATTTCAACAAAATATAATAGCAAGGTATAGAATATGACAAATTCTCTTGCTCCCCAATGTATATAAAAGGCACACTTTCCCACAGACAACCATGTCACTGATGGAAGAATGAACATTCGTAACAAAGATAACTCATACTATTAGGGTCATATCCCTGCTGGAAGAGTTTGCACACTCAAAACTCCTTTGGTTGTTTCAAATTGTAGAGCAGTTTATGTCATCTGTTGGGCTGCTTTATCAGCTTCAATTGATTGCCACCTCCTGCTCCTCGGCTGAGATGCCATCCATAGCTGCTGCTTCTGTGAAAAACTGGTGCTAAGCTATTTCTTCCCTGAAAGACAGTGTTTACAAGGTGTGTGTGTGTGTGTGTGTGTGTGTGTGTGTGTGTGTGTCTGTGAGAGAGAGAGAGAGAGAGAGAGAGAGAGAGAGAGAGAGAGGAGAATCCATGACTTCAGGGCTATGTTAACTCTTTTGTGAGTTGGTCCTACAGCTGCATGCAGCCAGCACAGCAGAGAATCCTTTAAGTCAAATCTGTCTCTTTGTGTACTCCACTTATTTCTCAGAAAAAGCACTTCCAGATCTACTTGATATTTGGATTGAGGTAAATTCCTTTTCACTAGCATCTTGTCCATAGCCCTTAGCACCAGGGGCATGCAGATACCCTGGAGTTTCCCTTCACCACACTAGAGGAATACATAGAAGCAGGTGAATTTTGTACTGCATTTCTGCAACTATACTCAAGTCACTGTTCCTCTTACACACTTGGAAAAAGTTGCTTTACAAAGTATTATATGAGTGTTAACTGAAGAATATACTCAATAAATACTATAGGAGCTCAGAGGAGAGAGATCACTTCTAATTAAGATAGTCAGGGAAGGTAGAATTTGAATTAGACTTTGTAGTTTGGGTAGAAGTTATATAGGTAAGGAGGGAAAGAACATTACAGAGCCCCAGGAACAAGAATCATCTTTGCCTGTGAATGGATTGGTTTGGCTAGGGTGATGGGTTTATGAAATGGTGAGAGATGTGTCTGAAAAAAATGTTTTAGTGCTACATTACCAAGAGTCTTGAATACAAGGCTTTGGAATCTGAAATTCATCTCATAGGCAAAGGGTTACTTTTGAGGAAGGGGAAGTGACATGATGAAAGTGTTATTTTAGGAATGTATATATGGTGGCAGCATGTAAGACAAATATAATAGGTGAAAGAATGGCAGGTAAAATTTTCTTGGGAGGTATTGCAGCAGGCTAGATGTGAAGTAATACAGCTTTGACCTGGAATGGCAAATAAAATGAAAAATAAATCATGTATGTTAGAAATATTACAGAGAAAGAATCAACAAAAGAGTTAAAGATAACTTTAAGAATTCTAGCTTGGAAGACTAGAAGACTGTTGGTATGATGAACAGAAATAAGAAAGGAGAAAGTTAGTTTGAGGGCAAAATGATGAATTTACTTTTACATATGTTGATTTTGAGGCATAAGAATAATATACAAATGGAAATATACAACACAGATATAGGCCTAGAGTTTAGGAGACAAGTTTAGAGCTGGATACACATACACACATATTTGGAAACTATCTATATAGAAGTGATGATTGAACTTGTTAGTAGATGAAGAAGGAGGTAAGTATATAAATAACAGCAAAAAAAGAACAAACAGTTGAGGACTAAATTTTAGAAAAAGTACCTAATTAAGTGAAAAAGAGGAATAAACAAAGGAAACAGAGGAAGAATGATCAGAGACATTTAAGATGTGCCTAAAGTGATTGATGGTTTTATGTAGTATGTACAGGCATACCCAACCAGCAACCAGAAAACCTGCCATCGTGTTGTAGGGTAAATATTTCTCTGTGTGTAGTTTCCCTAACAGGATCAGTTTAGATCAAGGTTGAGACATAGGAAGCAAGCTATTCAAGAAATCAAGAAATCTAAAACTATACCTTACCCTTTTCAAGGGCACTTGAAGCTTGAGCATTTTGATCTCTTTCTGCTGAACACTGTGGGGACCCTGGGACCTAAGGAGAAGGGTTAGTGGAGCTACCATGTACCACTTATAGTGTGTACACATATTGCTTTACAAAATGATGTCACATGATCTTTTTTTTCTTTTCTCAGGTAGGAAGATTATTGGTGTGGAACATTGCATAAAACACCAGAAATCACATGTCGAGTTTGTTTTTTTTTTTAATCAGATATTTTTAGTATGTTGGTTAGTTTTGCTGAAATTTTTTCACTTTTTTTTTGTGAAGATGACTTGTTGGGAAAAATATATTGGGAAATGCAGGCAATCTAAAAATGAAATTTATCAATATAATTTTATAAAAATAAATTTTTAAATGCCACAGGTTTTGCTCCATTCCTGCTTGTGTTTAGTGAGAGCCATATTTGCTATTGGTTTATGCCTTGGAGCCTTAAAAGAGGGAAGCATATGGACCTATAAGCAATAGATTTCTCAATTGAGAAATTAGCTGAAGTAGGCCCACCATCCACCTATGGCCTCAGCCAGAAGAAAACATAAAGGAATAAGTGACAATGTGAGGCTTAGGTTTGTTTTCAGGAACTACAGTCTCAAGAAATAAAAATCTGCCAAAAAATTTTGGTGTTCAGGAGAAACACAAGATATCAGACTGTATCAGGGAGTGACCTCATACCAAGAAGTTGAAAGATTAGGCAATTTGTGAATTTACAAAATAGCCCTAGAGAACAGTCAGGGCCCTCATAATACATCACAACCTTCTGTTCCTGACAGAGGAGGCAGCAGTACTCTCTGATAATCAGGAGGAGAAAGGCAATAGAGAGTTAATCAGGTGGGCCTAATCTACCAGGTGTAGATGGACTCTTAGAGCCCAATAATGGCTCATACGGAGAGAAACCAGATCACTATTTGTTTGAAAAGGAAAATGTACATTGGTATCCCCTTAATGATCAAGGAAGGCTGCCCCAGGTTAAAATGTTGGACTAGGTTGAGAGTGGAAGGAAGATAGCTGAATCCATCTTAGTTCTCTAGCTGTGTTGGCCCTGAGGAAACCCAAACCTTCTATTTAGCACTTGGCTGACTAGGGAGTGGAGGCAGTAATACCCAGCCTGGGCATAACTCATGACTGAGACGACAGACCAGTGGGACTGGAGACACAGAGCACAAAACTGACAGAAGACCACCATTGAAGTGTCAGGAATATCCAGGATCAGAATGACACATGATACTCTAGGAGGAATATGAGAGAGAAGCGCATTTATTGTTTAGTGTTGCACGACACTGAGTTAAGCCCTGAGGAGATGAATAAAAGAAAATAAGATGGTCCCTATACTCAAAGAGCTTATACTCTAATAGGAGAAAATAAAACATAAAGAAGGCAAGGCAGGTGGAGTTTGAGCCATCTGGAGAGTGAGTTGAGCTAGGAATAAAATAAGGAGCATGGGTGCCCCACCCCAGGGACTTCCACCAATCAGGGGAGTAGGCTTCAGGGTGGACTCATTCTGATATGGGCCAGACAGCTGGTGGAGAGGTGCAAGTCCTCATAGTGAGTTGAGCAGCATGACTGGAACCCATCAATAAATGGCTAGGAGAGTTTACACGTGAAGACAAACAATGCACTTTGGTGGGGGATAGGAATAGAAGTAGTGGACTTGTGCTTACATTGGCATGGGAAAATCCCAGGTGAGGAAACTACCTCCACAAATGTGGGTCAGCACCTTCTCTGCAATGTCAGAGTTGCCTAGAGTTATAGAGCCGTTTGTGTCAGAGACAAGACTTTAACCCAGTCCTCCTAGATACAAGGCCAGCTCTCTGTTCACTACAACATGCTGCCTCACATTGATAGAATGCATGTATTTGGTATGTAATATCAAGATATACAGTAATAAGTTGCTATAGATTGCACATGACTATGGCTTGCATATTGCATGTAACATCTGTATTTGGTCTATACTTTGTTGTTGTTGTTCATTCATTTCAGTCATGTCTGACTCTTCATGACCCCATTTGAGGTTTCCTTGGCAAAGATACTGGAATGTTTTACCATTTCTTTCTCAAGCTCATTTTACAGATGAGGAAACTGAGGCAAACAGGGTTCAGTGACTTGCCCAGGGTCACTCAGCTAGTGAATATCTGAAGCCAGATTTGAACTCAGGTCTTCCTGACTCCAGGCCCAGTACTCTATGCATTGTGCCACCTAGCTGCCCTTTTGGTCTCTAATAAGTAACTATTCTGTATATTGTATTTTATAGGTGACTTCTACATTTAGTCTATACTAGATAACTTTTCTGTGTGTGTTAGGTATTACATTGACCTATATATTTGGTCTACAGTATGCCTCCTGCTGAGTATTATGATATGGATTATGTATTATATGTGAACAATGAATGCCATGAGAGGCAGTATGGCACTGTGGAAAAATATCTGACCTGACCTTAGGTTCAGGAAGACCTGAGTTCAAGTTCTGTCTCAGACACATATTGGTTTATGATCCTGGGCAAGTCACTTAACCCTTCAGTACCCCCAAGCAAGTATTTTAGACTATAACATGCAGAGAAACTACCATTCTGAATTTGCAAAAGAAGTTTATTATTAGTGGGTAGAGGAGTGAGAGGGAAGGAAAGCTTCCTACACTGATGAAATCATGTGTCCAGTTTTTAAAAAAGAATTTCAGGGGGCAGCTCGGTGGTGCAGTGGATAGAGTACTGGTCCTGGATTCAGGAGGACCTGAGTTCAAATCTGGCCTCAGACACATAACACTTACTGTCTGTGTGACCTTGGGCAAGTCACTTACCCCCATTACCTAGCCAAAAAAAAAAAAAAATAAGCATAGTTCTCATTTGGGGCAGCTAGGTGGCGCAATGGATACAGCACTGGCCCTGAAGTCAGGAGGACCTGAGTTCAAATCCGGCCTCAGACCAAACACTTGACACGTACTAGCTGTGTGACCTTGGGCAAGTCACTTAACCCTGATTGCCTCACTAAAAAAAAAAAATTAAAAAATTAAAAAAAATAAAAAGAATTTCAGGGGGCAGCTAGGTGGCACAGTGGATGGAGTACTGGCCCTGGATTCAGTAGGATCTGAGTTCAAATCTGGCCTCAGACCAAGCACTTGACACTTACTAGCTGTGTGACCCTGTGAAAGTCACTTAACCTCAATTGCCTTAAAAAAAAAAGAATTTCATGCATGGATAGAGTTGAATGTATTATGGAAAAGCTAATTGGTAGACCATTTAGTTGAATGAAATGTCCTTCTAAGATCCATAGGTAAAGTGGAATGTTTTCTTTCCTCATGCTGATACATGTATTTTCAAGAATTAAGCAATAGGCTTAGTCATTTGGGACAGTGCATAGATTTTGACAGGCTAAGGAGTTTGTTTTACATTTCTTGCACAATTCAGTTCTTTTATTGAATTTCCATATCACATAAACACAACTCTTCCCCCCCCTTTAACTCTTTATGTACAGTCAGACCACTGACTTGTCAAGGCAAAGATCAAAATTAGGAAGAATCCATAATAACAATAAGAAAAATATACAGCATGCAATTGAAATGACTCAGTCCTGAGCTATTTAAACAATTAATTAGCAATGAAAAATGGAAAATAGGTAAGAAATTATACCTCTTACAATACCTCTTATAATACCTCTTATACCTCTTATAATAATCTTAGGAATTATGTTTAACTGATGTCAATGTTGTTGCCAAAACAAAAACACCAAAAGAGCCCAGGATATGCCTTAGTCAACAAGCATTTGTGATGGCAGCCAAAGGCAAAACCAGTATAAGAATGATTAATGAGAATAACTCCAAAATACCCACAAGAAAAGCATGGAAGAAATACATAGCTTGACTACATGGTTAATTAGAATTCCTAAAAGAAAGAATACAAAAGTGAAAAAAGTTTAAAATGTCATTATAAACGAAATGAGAGAGATAGAGGGAAGAATTGGAAAAGAAGTGAGAACTATGGAGGAGAGACTTGGAAAAAAAATTAATAGCTCATCATTAAAGGTACAATACCTTACCCAAGCAACAGACTCCCTGAAAATTGTAATGGACCAACTAAACAGAAGCAAATGACTCCATGAGACAACAAGAAATATTTTTTAAAAGTCAAATTATTGAACAATGGAAGAAAGTGGAAGGTACTTAATATTAAAAAAACCCCAATTTCCCATTATTGGATTAGAAAATAGATCAAAGAGATCTAATTTAAGAATTACTGGACTATCTGAAAGCCATAACCAACAAAAGAACTTGACATCATGATTTCAAGAAATTAGGAAAGCAAACTACCCAATCTGTTAGAATCAGAGGGCAAAGGGGAAATAGGTAAAATCTATTGGTTACCTTCAGAAAGAAATCCCCAAATGAAAACCCACAGAAATGTCATAACCAAAATCCAGAATTTCAAAATCAAAGAAAAAAAATATCGCGAGCAGCCAGAAAGAAGGAGTTAAAAGTATTAAGGAATCACAGTCAGGATCACATAAGATTTAGCAAATACCACTACAAAGAAACAGATGACATGAGATAGAATATTTCAAAAGGCAGAGGATATAGGCGTATAAGCAAGAATAAATTACTCAGCAAAATTACTCAGTATAATCCTGCAGGGTGAAATGGACCTTTAATGAAATAGAGGACTTCCAAGTGTTCCTGACAAAGACAGGAGGAATGAAATTTTGAAATTCAAATATGGGAGTAAAGAGAAACATAAGAAGTAAATAAAAATAAACAATCAGAAAAGATTTTTTTGTAGGGATGTAGTGTTTGATTCTAATGAGGAGGAGGAGGAGGAGATGATATAAGCATCTCCTGAGAACCATAATGTAAGCAGTTGTCATAGAGGGAGTCATATACAGTGGAGAATCTGGGAGTGATTTTTTGTTGTGTTGTGATGATCTTAAAAGAATAAAAGAAAGTGGGGGGAAGGAGGAGATATTCTAGGAAGAAAATGAGAGGAATGGGGGAGATGAAGGGACATATGTTCTCCATACTCAGGAAGCTACATGTAAAATGGAAGAGGTTGGGAGGAGTGGGTGTCACTTAAACTTCATTTTGAATTGATATAGAGCAGGCCTGCACAACATACAGGCCACTTGTGGCCTGTATGAGGATTTCAGGTGGCTCTCGAAAAATGTAGTGGATATAAAGAAAGTGAAGATATAACGAGTGCTTTGTCTGTACAACCCACCTTCCACTAGTCACTATCGCATCCATCACGTAACTTGGCTGGTGGGTTGCCATTGTGCACTCTCTCCTGCTTGTCACGTGACCCATGGCAGCCAACCATCGTCAGTCTGTCTAGTCTGAGAGGAGCAAGAGTCCTATCTTTTCACTGTGTTTTCGGTCATTACTGGCATTGAACAGGGACAAAGTTGAGTGTACCCACATGCCAATGCATCTGATGCCTGCTACGTAACAATGCTAGGGCTTCTTCCCCTCCCTTATTGCATGGCTGCCCTCCAAGCTACATGAGTGTCTGGTGCTCTCTCCAAGGTCAGACACTCAGTTCAGTATTTCGTTGTATGTGAGCAGTTGCTGTGGAGATTTTTGGCTCTAATATTAAAGTTTTTGGGGTGACTTTGTAAAATGGGTGATAAAAAGAAATGGAAGATTGAATAAGAACATAGCATGTTTTTCCCAGAGAGGACAAATAGATACTTGTTTGATACTTGTTTACTTAAACGAGAGCCAAAATATTGTGCCTTGTTTGCCGAGAAGTAATAGCCATTCCAAAGGAATACAATCTTCATCGTCATTTCGAATCAAAACATCCTGACTTAAGCAAATTGGACACCAATGAAAAACAAATTAAAGCATCCAAATCGTTGAAAATCTCGATGGGGAACAATGATTTTTCAAACAAGTAAACTCAGAAAATGAGGCCGTTAAGGGTTAGTCTTCAGATTTTTTCTTTTTTTTTTCTTTTTTCTTTTCTTTTCTTTTTTTGGTGAGGCAACTGGAGTTAAGTGACTTGCCCAGAGTCACACAGCTAGGAAGTGTTATGTGTCTGAGGCCAGATTTGAACACAGGTGCTTCTGATTCCAGGGCTGGGGCTCTATCCACTGTGCCACCTAACTGCTGCAGTCTTCAGGTTTCCAAAGAAATGGCTGCTGCTGGGAAGTCTTTTACTGAAGGTGACTTCATAAAGAAGAATTTGCTTATTGCAGTTTCTGGATTATGTCCCAATAAAAAAAGTGTTTTCGAGAAATAATTTAATCATTAATTACACCTTTATTTGGAAAGTGAGCCACTAAAACCTATCTGCAGCCTGAAGTTTAGCCTATTTTAATTTTGACCCTTACCTGCTGCCAAGTTGTGCAGGTCTGATATAGAAGGAAGCAAGCAGAACCTGAAAACAATCGATGCAAACAAGATTGCAAAAATGAACAATTTTGAAAGACTTAAGAATTGTTATCAATGCAATGATCAACTAAGATCCCTGAGGAAAAGTGTTTTAGAATGCTTCCCACCTCCTGACAGAAAGGTGATGGACTAGATATACAGAGTGAAACATATTTTTTGACACGGCCAATGTGGGGACTTATTTTTCTTGATCATGCATTTTTGTTTTGTTTGTTTGTTTGTTTGTTTTAAGCAATTGGGGTTAAGTGACTTGCCAGGGTCACACAGCTAGTAAGTGTCAAGTGTTTGGTCTGAGGCCGGATTTCAACTCAGGTCCTCCTGACTTCAGGGCCGGTGCTCTATCCACTGCGCCATCTAGCTGCCCCTTGATCATGCATTTTTGTTGCAGGGATTTTGTTTTTCTTTTTCCTGGGTGAGAAAAAAGGGAGAAAGACTAGATGTTTGTTAATTGGGGGGGAAAAAAGAAATTCAATTAAAAAAAGAAGAAAATCATGAAGCATGGAAGAGATTTCTCAGGACTAATAGCATTTCCTTTTTTTTTTTTTTTGACAGGATTATTAGACAGGTAGGTCTAAGGAAATGGCATTGACATAGAATACCTAAATTGAAGCAAACATTTTACAAAGTCCCTCATGCAATTTTTAAAAACAAGATGGAAAGAATGTGAGGTGGGGGGCAAATGATAGTATAGTTATTTTTATTGGAACTGTTTAAATAACTGAACCCAAAGAGTAGTCATTAATGTACTGATATAAACATGGAGGGAGTTCACTAATTGAATGTCCCAGTGATCTATCCTTTCTCTTATGTTGTTCGACATTTTTATTAATGATGTGCATAAAGACATACATAGTATGCTTATCGAATTTGCAGATAATACAAAGTTGTAAGGGATAGCAAACATGGTAGATGAGAAATTCAAGATTTAAAAATATCCTAATAGGCTGGAGAGATGGGAAAAATCTGATATGATGAAATTTACATTTGGGATGAAAAAACTTGCTGAACAAGTAAAAGATGGGGAGGTATGACTTCAACCTCAATAAATCCACCAATAAGCATTTATGAAGTGCCTATTAAGTGACAGTTACTGTGCTAAGTGGTAGAATCAACAATCTGACACAGAAGGCATAAAAAGACAGGTAAGTTTTAGTTTGTATTAATTAAAGTTATAATGTCCAGAAAGAGACAGGTGATAGTCCTCATGAACTCTGCTTTGTACAGACCACATCCCAAATTATTGTATTTAGTTCTAGGTACCACATTTTAGGAAAGACATTCACAGATTGGTGGAGAACCAAATAAGGGTGACCAGGATTATGAGGGAACTGAAATTATGCCATATGAGGATCAATTAAAGGAAATAGGGGTGTTTGATCTAGAGAAGACTGAAGGGAGATGTGGTAGCAGCCAAAGTATCTGAAGGATTGTCATGTGAAAAAGTAGCTCATTCTTTTCGTAGTTCTTTTTGTAATGACTACTACTAACTAGAAACTAAGGGATTACCCTATCAATTGGGGAAAGACCTTACAAATTAAGGTATATGACTGTAATAGAATACTATTGTGTTATAAGAAATGACAAAAGAGATAGTTTCATACAAGAAGACTTGTACAAACAGATTTAGAGTAAAATGAGTAGAACGAAGAGAACAGTTTGTACAATAACAATATTGTAGAAATAAACAACTTTGAAAGCCTTAAGAACTCTGATCAATGCAATAACCAACCATGATTCCAGAGGACCAATGATGAAGTATGATACCCACCTCCTGACAAAGAAATGATGGATTCAAGATGCAAAGAGGTACATTTTTAGACATAGACAATGAGGGAATTTGTTTTTCTTGACTATGCATACTGTTCACAAAGGTTTTGTTTTGTTTGCTTTTCCTGTGGTGGAGGTGGGGGAGGTAGAGTGGGTAAGAGAAATCAGAAATGCTTGTTAAGTGAAAAGAAAAGTGGTAAAAATTTGTTTTGATCAGTCCTAGGGGTGGAACTAAGAGCAATGAGTGAAAGTTACAGAGAAGTAGATACTGTCTTTATATATAACAAAAACAAAAACAAACCAAAAAAAATTTCCTAACAATCAAACCTGTACAAAATTAGAAGTTACTCTAATTCCCAAGATGAGTTACTCTGGGAAGCAGTAAGTAGATTGTCCCCTACTGGAAATCTTTAAGCAGATGCCGAATGAAAACTTGTCAGAGATATATTGATCACATCTAGTGTACTGTATTCAATTCTAGGAGCCATAGTTGTTGGTTTTTGTTTTTTTTTAAAGAACACATATAAGATGAAAAGTATCCAAAAAGAAGAACAGCCAGAATGGTGAAGAGCAACTCCATATTCTATGAAGATTGGTTGAAGGAATTGGGGGTACTTAGCTTGGAGAAGAGGGGACTAGGAGAGAACATGGTGGCTGTCTTCCAGTACTTGACATATTGTCATGTGAAAGAGGGATTGGGCTTGTTTTGATTTTCCCCAGAAAGGGAAATCTCAGCGTTCTGGGAAAGTATTATCAGAATAATAGGTTACTATTCATGTTTTAAGACTTTGACAATGCACACTTGAGTGTATTTTAAGCATTTCTTTTGTGTATAGGAAATAAATAGCTGTCATATATTTGATTTGTATTGTATTTTGAATACTTTTAAAATTCTTGCATTTAATCTTCATTATTCATTCAATACTTTTGCAATCCTTTTTGGGTAGATATTACATATGAGTCAAATATGGGATTAAATTGATCCTCCTCAGGGCTTTGGGGGTGGGTGGTTGAAAAAGCCAGATAGTCTCAGAAAAAAAGCTTGAAGGTTATCTTTAGGGGCTAGTCTCCTCTGGGACTGTTCCTGGCCTATTTGCATGAGTTCAGATTTGGCGATCTTAAACTTTTTTTTTCTCAGACTCTGGTCCTTTATACCCCCACCATTTCTCTCTGGGGAAGATCACTTAAAATTTATGTTTGGCATTTTTTTGGGGGTTTCTTCAAAAGAGAATAGAAAAACATTCATTTCTAGCTTAGTCTAGAGTGTGCTCCCCCTCCCCACCAGGTGCTTCCCCCCCATAACTTCTCCATGTGATCTGTTCACTGATTAGTGAGTCTTTTCCTAAGAATACCTTATCTTTTAAAAAATTATTCTTTCTTTTCTTTCATTTTTGGAAGCAATCAGGGTTAAATGACTGGCCCAGGGTCACACGACTAGCAAGTGTCAGGCCAAATTTGAACTCAGATCCTCCTGACTCCATGGTCACAGCTCCCTCCACTATGCCACTTGGCTGTCCCAGGAATGCTTTTTCTTGAGTAGCCCAAGGCACACTATTCTTTTCACTTCAATTTCACTCTCCAGTCTTCACTTATCCACCAACTACATTGACCCTATGTGGATACCCCCCTTCTTCTCCCTTTCATGGTTTATCTTCTCCTAACAGAATGTAAGATCCTTGAGAATGAAAGCTGCCTTGTTTTATGCTTAGCACAGTACCTGAAACTGTAAGAATGCAATAAATGCTTTATCTAACTATATATCTTTTAGAGAGAGGATGAGTGCCCCAGCCTTACAGCAAAAGCTCTGTGATTTTACTATAACAACTAATTTTCCAAAAAATGGAATGGGCTGTTTCAAATAGTAGCAAGTTCCTCTTCCCTAGAAGTATCCAAGCATTTGTCAGGGATTTGTTCACCAGGAAGAAAGTCAAGTTATATGACTTCTAAGGTCTCTTCTACATTTAGGGTTCTGAAATTCTGTGGCTTTATGAAAAGTACAATTAGAAATACAGAAATCTATTAATCAGAACTATCTCAAAAAAGAATAAGCTGCCTTACATGTTAGTAAGTTCTGCCCTACTGAAAGTTTTCAAGAACAGGCTATTGAAGTATGGGTTGAACTAGAATCTAAGGCCTCTACCAACTTTCAAAATCTATGATTCTGCATAAGAAGAATGAAAATAAATATTTTATGAGAGTTGTCAGGGCAAGGAGAAAATTTCTATCTGGGGGGAATAAGGGAAGGCTTCATGGATCATGTGAAAATTGAGCTAGAGTTTAAAGGATGGTTAACATGTCAAGAGGCATAGATATACAGCTAGGTAGTACAGTGGATAGAGCACTGAGCTTAGAGTCAGGAAGACTTGAGTTCAAATATGGCCTCAGATACTAGCTGTGTGATCCTGGGCAAATCACTTAACCCTGTTTGTCTCCATTTCTTCATCTGTAATATGAGCCGGAGAAGGAAATGGCAAACCAATATCTTTGCCAAGAAAACCCCAAATAGGGTCATGAAGAGTCAGACATGACTGAACACACAGATAATTATAGTGTGGTGAGTACTTTCTGAATCTTTCTTGCCAGAGCCAGGTAAACTACACCTTCCCTTATAGGATCCTAGGGGTATCCTGAGGGTTGTGGAGGTATCTCTTTTCTAATCATATCAATGCTAGCCCCCATTGGCTGTGTTCCCCTCACTATTGGGTGCCCGTTACTAGCACCCTGGGTCCATTTAACCCTCTTAACATCAACTAACTTTTACAATGGGGTATTTTCTTTGAAGATATAACCAGAACAAAAGTTCAAGCATTTTGCTTCAACATTTTGGAGGCATATTCTTCCCTATGCTGCTTCAGTCTCTTAGGAGAATAGTCTCTAATTTAGCTGTGCTTCCATATAATATTTATCCAATCAAATTCCCATCCAAATGCAGCACCTATGCTAGAAGAGTCCTTGTTTCAGCTACCACCAGGCTGGACCCAAATTGTCATACTTTGCTTCTCAGGGCATTGATGCTGGGCAGGCTGCAAAACCATCATGGGCTCAGACTCATAGACTCTGGAATTCTGGAGACTTGCTCTTCTAACTTTTCAGAACTCATAAGGGCCAAGATGAGCTACTGCTCATGCTACATCCTCTTGGAGCTATAGGTGAGAGTTGAGTGATAAGTAGACAGCAAAGGTGGATGAGCAGCCCTGGAAAGGGCTCAGCGAGCCCTCACACCAGAGGTGCTAGTCCTCTCTGAACACCTCATACACCCTCATCCCTCCAGGTACTTCTTTTACATATCACCATGACTCTCCAGGAAGCAGACTCTCTAGCCTCTTCCATACAGGAGATTTATATCAGCTAAGCACATTGATAAATTGATAAGCTTGTCTGCAGTACAATAGCAATCACAGAAGGGTGAAGTGAGAGTCAGAATTTTTATGTAGCTCCCCCAACACACTTCCTCCATAATAAACTAGAAAATCCTGAATTCTAATTGGGAAAACTAAGAAAAAGTCACAGTAAGTCATTTTTCCAGCCACGGAAGCTGAGTAAGACAGAAAAGTCTGCAGACATTGGGGGTGGAGGCTGGCCAGGAACGCAGCCTGTTGGTAGCAGCTGCAGCATGGGTGACAACAGGACAGGAACATTGATAAGGCACCAGAGCAGTAAAGACAGAAATAGAAAGAGATTCCTGGAGACTCCTGAATTAGTTCTGGGAACAGGAATGGGTGCCATCTTGCAGCTCTGTCACCCATTACTCAGTTCTGGGTCTCGGACCAAGGGTGGAGAGGAGTGGCTGTGACCAAACATGAGGCCCTAGCTGAGTACTGAGCACACAATGAATTCCAGAAGCTTAGCTGTGAGGCTCTGAGCAAAACAGCAAAGCAGTGACTCAGTCCTAATCTTTAGTCCAAAACATAAACCTGCAATGGAAAACCCAGGGCAGAAGACAAAAACCAAAGAAGTGCCAACAGTTGTGTCCCTCTGAACCTATAGAACCTCATAGAAGCTGTGACTGAGTCCAGCAACAATTTACTGATACTCAACTAAACACAAACCAATGGACCCAAACCTGAGTCAGGAACTTGCACACTTTAGACCAGAAGAGCTGTGAACAGACCTTTCCTCTGTATTACCCTACTTTGGAAGTAGCATATTACAGTACTAAGTATATTATAGTATAAAGCTAACAGTCTGCTCCTAAAGACTCATGATGGAAATTGTTATCCCCACCCAGAAAAAGAAATATGGAGTCTGAATGCAGATGGAAGCATACTATTTGCTCTCCTTTTTCTTTGTTGTTTTGTTTTATTGCTTCATTCTCGTGGTTCCTCCCATTAGTTCTAATTGTTCTTTACGTTATGACTAATGGGAAAATATGCTTAACATGAATGTATATGTAGAGGCTTTATCAGATTGTATGCCATCTTGGTGGGGGGAGAAGTGGGAGGGGGAGAAAATTTAAAATTCAAAATCTTATGAAAGTGAATGTTGAAAACTAAAAATAAATATATTAATTATTAAAAAAATAAATCTAACAGTCTGCTTAGTTAAGTACTAGATTTGGAGTCAGCGCAAGCCTGAATTCAAATCCTGTCTCCAATACTCACTGGCTGAGAGATCAAAGGCAAGTAACTGTCCTCCTCAGTGGGTTGCGGTAAAGGTCAAATGAATTATCGTTTGAGACTTTAAGCACAATATAAATTCAATTATTTCTATTTTGGTCTTATCTGTGCATTATGAATATTAATCATCAAGAATTGGAAATTGAAGGGGTGCCCATCAATTGGAGAATGGCTGAACAAACTGTGGTATATGAATGTAATGGAATATTATTGTGCTATAAGAAATGATGAGCAAGTGGACTTCAGAAAAACTTGGAAAGACTTGTATGGACTGATGCTGAGTGAAGTGAGCAGAACCAGGAAAGCATTATACACAATAACAGCCATGTTGTGCAATGACTAATATTGATAAACTTAACACTTCGCAGCAATACAAGGATCTAAGACATCTCCAAAGGCCTCATGATGGAAAATGCTATCCACATCCAAAGAAAGAACTATGGAGTTTGAATGCAGATCGAAGCATACTATTTGCTCTTTTTTTTCTTCAGTTTTGTTTTGTTTCTTTTTTCTTCTGGTTCCTCCTATTGGTTCTAATTCTTCTTTACAACACGACTATTGTGAAAATATGCTTAATAGGAATGTATATGTAGAGCCTATATCAGATTGCATGCTGTCTTGGGGAAAGAGGCGGGGAAAGAGGCAGGGAAGGAGGGGGAGAAAATTTAAAACTCAAAAGCTTATGGAAGTGATTGTTGAAAACTAAAACTAAATGAAGAAAAAAAGAAATGCACAAACATTAAGGTAAAAAAAAAGAATATTAGTCATTTATCTTCTCTCAGTAGATTACATGCTCTTGAGGGCAGGGCAGTCTGATTTATCTTTGAATTGCCCTTAGGTTTCTACACAAAGTAGCTACTTAATAGACAATTTGTTGAGTTGATGAAGCAGACTGCTACCTTGATTAATTAATAGAGTCTCTTTGTAGTCTTAATATTTGAGGCTCACTACTTTCTAATTGGAACAGTTGAAGCATGAAGGGGAGGGCTAATAAACGGCTGCATGTGTGAGCCCTTCTCTAGCCCTTATTTGCTTTCATATGATGAACCAGTTATTTAGGAAAATTATTACAAAGTAAAACCTCTAGAGAGATAACAAGTTTCTCTGTCTGAGTTCAGACTGTAAAGTGAAATAATAATGATAGCTAAGATTTATTTAGCACTTCAAGGTTTGCAAATTATGACAACCACTCTATTGTAAGTGCTATCATCCCCATTTTACCGATCAGAGAACTAAAATAAGAGAGGTTAAATGCCTTGCTCACAGTCGTGTTGCTGGTAAACGTCTGAAGGAGGATTTTAACTTGGGTCTTCAGGACTCTTAAGGTTTGAAATCTATTCACTATACCAGCTAGCTGCCTAAAAATTCTAGTATATTGTTATCTCTTTTACTGTTTACTGTATTTCAGGCAGCATATTTTTGTGAAGGAAAGTTGTTTGTGTTGAGACAAACACAGTAGATCTACATTTTGTTCACTAGATATATTTTGCTGAGGAAGTGTTATGTTTTTTATGAAATGACTCCCAGGTCAATGTTCCTATTACTACCTTTCTACATAGTTCCCAGTTCTGCATTTTCAACTGCTAGATATCACCTAGTCCTGTCAGAACCTCAAATTTAACATGTTCAAAACCAAACTCATCACCTTCCCACAAAGCCAGTTCCCCTTCATGACTTCCTTATTTCTATTACTATCTCCACCATTTCCCTACTCACCCACGCTCAAAACCTAGGACTCATTTTTGACTCCCTGACTCTTTTCTCCAATGAGTCACCAAGTCCTATAAATATTGCCTTTGAAACAGCTTTTCCTTGCTTCACCTTTTCCCATTTTCATCAACATCTTTTCCTTTCCACCTCCTCATTACTTCTTAACTAAACTATTTAAGCATCTTACTGTAAATGGCTACAACATCTTCAAGTTTTTCCCCACTTTAATTCATCCTATATACCACTATCAGATTAATTTTTCTAAAGTCCAATTTTGGTCATGCTATTCTCTTGATCAAAAATATTCAATAGCTGCCAGTTTTCTACTATATTAAATATGGATTCAAGATCCTCCAGGATTTAGGACAAACCAAAATTTTCATCTTTATCTCCCATTACTTTACTATACATATCCTATCAATGGTCAAAATAAGTTCATAGTCTTTCTCCCAAAACACTTATGTTGCTGCTTCTGTACCTTTACTTATACTATTTCTGTTGCCTAGGATGCCTTCTCTGTCTTCCAGTTGAAATATTACTCATCTATCCTTCAGACTCGGCTCAAATGTAATTTTTTTCAAATTCAAATTCAATAAATATTAAGCCTTCTCAACTCTCCTCCATATGTTGAAATTTCTCCACAGAGGTTGTATCTTCTTCTTGTGCCCTTGATCCTATTCTCTTTTTTAGTAGTTAATCCTTCTCCCATCCACCTATAACCTTGTCCTATTCACTGACTGCTTTCTTTGTTGTTCAGTCATTTCTTCAGTCATGTCTGATTCTTTGTAACTCCATTTTGGGGTTTTCTTGGCAAAGATATGAGAGTGGTTTGCCATTTCCTTCTCCAGCTCATTTTACTGAATCAAACAGGGTTAAGTGACTTACCCAGGGTCACACAGCTACTCCAGAATATTTTCAATACCCATTGTCTCTACTTCCTTACTGCCTATACTGTTCTTATACCCTTGTATTATGACTTTCTCCCATTCCCTCACTCTACCAAACCTGCTCTCTCAAAGGTCAGCAACGCCTTCCTATTTGCCAACACTAGTAGTCTTTTTGTGCCCCTCCCATTTTATTCTTCCTAACTTTTCTGAGGCATTTGATACTGTTGAAGAGCTCCTCCTGGATATGTTCTATTCCTCTGGCTTTAAAGACTACACTCCACTGGGGCTCCTTCCACCTGTCCAACTTTTACTTCTAAGTTTCCTTTTCTCATCTTTCTCAACCTCTCATATGGTGGCTGTTTCCCATGTTTCTATCTTATCTCTTTTCTTTATATACTTTCCCACTTCATAATCTCACAGAGTCACAAAATTAGAATTAGAAGTGATCCAAGAGGCCATCTAGCCCAACCCCTATACATTACTTTGCTGTTGTTGAGTCATTTCATTCGTGTTTGACTCTCTGTGACCCTATTTGGGGTTTTCTTGACAAAGATGCTGGAGTGGTTTGCTATTTCCTTCTCCAGCTCATTTTACAGAAGAGGAAACTGAGGCAAACAAGGCTAAGTGACATGTCCAGGGTCATACAATTAGTAAGTATCTGAAGCCAGATTTGAATTTGGGTCCTCCTGATTCTAGGGCTACCCACTCAATCCACTGTGCCACCTAACTGCTCCTACATAGTACAATATAGTACAATATCAATGACTTATGTTTATTCAGCCCATCCATGTAAACTTATTACCTCCTGAGGAATCCCATTGCACTTTTGGATGGTTCTTATTAGTAGGAAGTCCTTTCCTTCCATCAAAACTAAATATGTCTCTCTCCAACTTCTCTCTATTTCTTTTACTCTTCTCTCTAAATGTGAATAGAAGTCTAATCCTTCTTTTATAAGATATTCTTTCAAATAGGGAAGGGGAAGGGAAAAAATGGAAGGGAATTAGCATTTATTAAGTATTCACTGTGTTCTAGTCACTCTGCTAAATTCTTTACCAATATTATCTCATTTGATTTTTACATCAACCCTGTGAGGTAGGTGCTATTACTATGCCCATTTTACAGTTGAGGAAACTGAAGTGAATAAAGTTTAAGTGACTTGTCTAGGGTCACAGAGCTAGTAGGTATCTGAAGTTGGATTTGAACTTAGGTCTTCCTGACTCCAGGCCCAGTACTCTAAGCACTGTGTCACCTACCTGCTTAAATATTTGAAGATTACTGTCACATCCACACTAAATCTTCACTGCTCCAGACTAAACCCTTTCAGCTTCTTTAGCCGATTCTCACAAGGTATAATCTCCAATCCTCTCACCATCTTGACTTCCCTCCTCTGTATCTCTTTTGGCTTATCTATGTCCTTCCTAAATATGACACCCAGAACTGAAAACTAAACTCCAGATGTTATCTGAGGAGAGTGGGGAGATTATAGAAAAATGATCACCTCCCTAATTCTAGACACTATAATTCTCAGTGAATCCTCGGATAATATCAGCAACTTCAATTACTCCCACTACTTAAACTACCACCTCTATACAGATTACACCCAAATCTGTAGCTATTCCCACTACTGGTAGGCCCTCATTAGCATTCATATGGAATATTGCCATAGACTCCTAACAGATCTTTCTGTCTCCTCTTTTCTCCCTACTATAGTACATCTATAACATGGCTCTCTGGGCCCACTCTCTCAGGGCTAAGCCTTTTATACCTTTCCCCCTTACCCCCAGCATTCTCAGGTACTATGAGAGGTTTGAGGTATCTCTTTTTTTTAGCCATTGGCTCAAGATCCAACCCATTTGTTAAGGGACTAGTGACTAGTACCCCAATTCCATCTAACTATTTAACATCGATTAGCTTTTACATAGGCATATTATGAAGCTGGGGGTGGTGGCCCACATTTGTAATTTGTGCTACTGGGGAAGGCTGAGCCTGGTAGGTTTCATGAATTAGGGAATTTTGAGTTCCCTGAAGTGCTGAAGCAAACTGGGTGTCCACTTCAAGTATAACACCAATATGGTAAGCCTTCAGGAAAAGAGGATCACCCAGCCCAGGTCAGAAAAATTAGAAATAGAAAGTTAGAAAATAGAAAATAGGAAAAAAATAGAAAAAGTTAGAAATAAAAGGAAGTCAAGTGACGTAAAAACACTTCACATGTCTGTAATACCAGTTACCAGGAAGAGTGAGGCTGGCAGATCTCTGGAGATTGAGTTTTCTAAGCTGTAATGTGCTATGCTGATTGGGGGTGTTCACTAAATTCAGCATCACTGTGGTGGTCCCATCAGAGCAGGGGGACTAGCAGGTTGCCTAAAAAGGGTCAAACCAGCTCAGGTCAGAAATAAAGCAGGTCAAAGCTCCTGTGATAATCATAGGCCCATGAGTAACCCCTGCACTTTCAGCCTGGGTGAGATGGGCAGACCCTGTTTAAAAAAAAAAATAAAGTACCATTTTGCTCTTAATGTTAATTACACTTTTAACGAATACCAGGCAGATTCTTTGTACCAAAATTTACAATTTTTTTTTTGGTTCACATGAATTTCCTTAAGACACTATTCTCTGAATTGTGACCCCTACAAATATTTATGGTGGTCCTCATTATCTTACCTTGCTTTCCTCCTGATTTTACATATCTAATTTGCCATATATTTCTGGTGTAAGGGAACTGGATTAATGACAATGTTGGAGTAAGAAGGAATGGGTGGTAAGATCAAGAAATTATGGTGGTATAAATGAAATTAGTACAATTTCCCAAGAGTCAAACACACATTTTATGTAGACAGTCATAATACATTATATACAAAACGTAAATCACTATGCAAATATATAATATGTGGCTCTCTATTTCATGTCCCTTGATGTACATCTTTGAGAGGATTCTATTGGAGACTACTGCTTTAAGAAAATCCAAATTGCCTTTAATATTAATCATTGTCACCTTTTTGTATATGGTATTGTCGTAATTCCTTTTTTAATAAGCAGAATTTTCTTTGTTTAAAATTCTGTGTCCTATGCAGGTGCTTTTAATGTGTATAATTCCATAATGTATTTGTAAATATTATGTCACACATGGCCCCCAAGACCTTGGACTGACATAGACCAGGTTTAGTCCTGGTAGCCTGATGTGAAAGGATTTCTTTCTTTCTTGGCTTATTGCTCTCACCTAGATAGAGTACTCCAGGAAAATTTCTAAATATACTCAGAGTATGGCTTGTGTAATAAGTTTCCCCACATTTAGTGACTTCCCAACTCCCACACATGCATACAGGGTATTAAATGCATATCAGATCCGTGACAACTTTTATAATCCCAGAGAAAATACAAAAGAAGCAAAGGATCTACAGAAGCCTATAAACAGATATGGAAACACATGGCACTCAAACAGCTCATTAGCTCATTCCTGGAAAGAAAATTAACTTGGGGGTTACTATCTTGGCAAAACCCTGACATCCAATGAAATCTTCTCTCTCATAGCATTCTATATAATCTGTCCAGAATCATGGTGCCACCCTGTGGCTTAGATTCTTCCTGGAAGGTAAACATGCTTTGGGGACTACAGAACAAGTAATGCCTTTTTTTTCTCAGACTGGCACTATTTGAATAATTCACAGAATTTCTTCTCCAAGTAGAAAACTGCACAGTAATTATGTAGACTTTCCTCTTCTTTCTCCATGGGGCATGCTACTTCAGGAAAACTTGTTTCTCTAGAACTCTTAAAGTTGGAGTTACTCACAAATGACTTCCACAAAGATGGAACTCCCCTGTGGGGCTAAGTGACTACACACATCTGTTTTTGCATTTGCTTTTGCAAGAAACCTTTCAGTGCCCTTATTGTTACCGTCTTTTAAGCCTGGAAAGGATTTCATCTCACAAGCAACGTGCAAACACATGTCTACCACTGCTTCTGCAACAAGTCACCATCAGCTGCTTCTAAGTAGGGCTGAAAGTATTCATTGAATGGGGTGGGAGGGCAATAATGACCACATTTTGACCTGCCTTTTAGGAAGAGCAATTTAACAGTTGAGTAGAGAATGGTCTGGAGTGGAGAGACACTTGAGTAGGGAGACTGAGCAGTAGACTATTACAAGGGCCCAGGAGTGAGGTGATGAGGGTCTGCACGAGAACTTTTTAACTAATCTTCCTGCCTCAAGCTTCTCTCCTCTCCAGTACACACTTCATTCAGCTGCCAATGTGGTTTTTGTAAAGTAAGGATCTCACCATACCCCCTCTGCTACCCCACTCCTCCCATTTAGTTCTAGTGGTTCCCTATTACCTACAGGTTCAAATATAAACTCCTCTGTTTGCCATTTAAAGGTCTTTATAATCTTAGCCCCTTCCTATCTACCTTTTCATTATACTCCCTTTTATACAGTCTGCTATTCAGCTATTTTGGTCTAATTAACTGTTGCTCAAACCCTGTATTCCATCTCCCAATCTCCTTGCCTTTGCACTTGCTATTGCCCTGTCTGGAATGATCTGCCTCTCCGCCTCCTTTTCTTAGCTTCCCTGGCTTCCCTCAAGACAGCTCAAATCCTACCTTCTGTAGAAAGTCTTTCCCAGTCTCCTACTACTGTACATCTTTCAAAATTGTAATCATTTCTATGTAAGGCATATCATATCCTTACTACTAAATCTACTAAATCAATCACTCACCCCATCTTCCTCTTAAAGTAAGTACCTTAATCAGGTGAGAACGCCTCCAATCAATCAGTCAAGAGTATTAGTCAAAGGTGAGAGAAGTCTTTGGAAGCCTCAATAAGTTAGCTTATTATGTGACAGGCACTGTGCTAACTGTTGGGGATACAAAAACAATTTCTGCCCACATTTTAATGAGTCAGACAACATGTAACTAAATCGGTACATACTATATGTATATATAGTACATGGAAGACAGTTGGAAAGATGCACACTAGTAGGAGGTGTGTTGGCATTGGCTAAGAAGACTTGGCCACACCCTTGGTGTCTTCTATGATATAGCAAGCCAGTTCAGAACATGAAGATTCCAGTGGCTGGCCAGTGAGTGGTGGAAGCAACTTCAACCAAGTCCCTGAGAGGGACTTTTAGGGGGAGGGAGGAGGAGAGAACTAACTACTGTTTCCTCCCCTCCACCCTACCTTGACCACAATGAGACTTTGTGAACTACAGCGGATTGGAGGATTGAGTTTTTTATTGCGGTCCTAGTAGTGTTCCTGGGACAGTAGGCTCTAAGACTTTGTCCACTTTCCCCTCAATTTTTAATGTACTTGTGGGAGTTGGAGAGTGTGACACAGACTTTTGGGGGGATGTTCTGTGCCAACCATTCTTACTATATCACCTTAGTAAAATGCTCCCAATCAAAACCTAATCAAGTCTTGCTGACTAATTTATGTTAACTGATAATTATCAGCAAGAAGCACCAATGTGTGCTCATGAACTGTAGCATTAGAAATACACCCTACTCCACCTCCAACCTCTCCTAGCCTCCTAGAACTCTGAGGGGAGAAGTGGCGGAGCTAGTTTACTAGTGTAACTGGGGGTTGGGAGAAGAGCTCCAGAGCATGTGCTACATATGAAAGCAAACTGGCTCTCTCTCTGTCTCTGTCTCTCATTCTCTCTGTCTCTCTGTGTGTCTCTGTCTCTGTCTCTCCTCCCTCCTCCCTTCTTTTCTCTGTCTCTTTCAATGTCTTATAACCTAGCCAGTTCCTACCTTTCCAGTCTTCTTACACATTAGTGCCCTCCACATACTCTGGGATCCAATGACATTGCCTCTCTTGCTGTCTCTCACATATGACACTCCATCTCCTAACTGCATTTTTACTGATTGTCCCCCTCCTCCATGTTTACAATACTGTCTCCCTTCCCTGGCTTCCCTGGATGCATTCAGTTCATGTTGTCACCCCCTCTATACCATGAACTCCTTGAAAGCAGGGATAGGATTTTTCTCTTCATTCTTTGTATCTGGCACATGGTAGGCACTTAATGCTTGATGAATTGATTTGTTGCCTTAATCCTGGAGCAAGTATTCTAGACAGCATAGTGAAAGGGGCAAGCAGAGTAGGACATTAGGGAGGTAGGGTGAGGTGGTTAGGAATAAGGGAGTGGCTAGTTGGTGATGGGAAAAGTGGTTTGCACATTGGTAGCTAAGTGTTCCAAATCACCGAAATGGGGTGAGTATAAGAGAATGAAAGTATGTTAATTCCCATGCAGGAGTGAGTTTTGGCAGATTATAGGAGGTAAAGAGAGGCCCATTGAGGGAGGCATATTATTGACCTGTTCAAGGACCTTCCTTGAGGTTCAACATCATAGCAAATGGTGATTTTGTGTCCTGTGAGGCCTACGAAAGCCCACCTCACACGATAGAATAGGTAGAGGTATGGGAGGCAGTTTAGGGCCCAGGAGGAATATATTGCCTACTCTGGAGAAATTCCTGGGAGGTGGGGAGCAGGAGGTGGTAGAAGAAATCTTATCTTTGAAGGCTGTGTGGTGTTTGTAGCTGGTCTTGGGGCAGGGCCCTATGAAAGACCAAAGGTGGCATGTGGAAGAAAGGAAGATTGTTTTGGACGGGAAGATTAGGGGAGTCAGAGAAGTTTACATTTATTAGATTGCTACCATGCAAACAGGGAAGGCAGTAGTGAAAAAAAAAAGAGGATTTTTTCTTTTGGTCTAGACCACCTTAGAGATTGTGAGTGGGGCCTTAGGATGGTAGGTTGAAATGCTCTGACTTGATTATTGTTCTCAGAGCAAAGTAGGAGGTCAAAAGGAGGAGGGGGATGGATACTCCCAGGTGGTAGGGCAGTTGGTAAGTTGCCTGTGCTGGTTAGGTTCTGGTATCATGGCAGATACTGTGTTTCAAACATGGTCTGGATTAGACTTCTTCTAGCATATAAAGAGAGTTTTCATTCACTCACTCACCAATCAAGATAGTTTAGCTCTAGGGCAGAGCAAAAATAATGACAGTGACTGTAGTACTTTCATATTGCAGTACTGAAAGTACCTGGCCCTGTCTTAGCCATTCAGCTTCATAGTGCAAGACATGCTTTAGCTTTGTCAGCATATCTGTGAGGAGCTGTGTCACTGTAAACTCACTGTGTGAACCTTAGTCCCCAGGTTCCCATTACTATGTCAAAATCTAGGGAACATCCTTCCCCTCTCTACCCTGCAAAAACCTATTCCTTTTCTCTTCCTCTATACTTTAACTCTAGTATATATTTCTTGGTCTTTCATATTAAATGTTTCCTTTGATTTCTCTCTCCCTCTCTCACTCCCTCCCTCCCTCCCTCCCTTCTAGATGTGGTGGCATAGTGCCTGGAGAGTCAATACTAAAGGTCCAGAGGGTGAAAAGTGTATTGTTCCTAACGACGAAAAGGAAAATAATAGCTGAGTATTTGGCATAATGCCCACGCTGGCTAGCGTTGGTGTTGTAGTATATGACTAGATGGGACATGAAGCATGAACTGGGCTAGGGTGAGTTTTCACTCATTCATTAAATTAATTGAGGAACTCTTCAAATGGATAGGTGACTCCCCTTATCATCTTCCTTACAATTCTAAATGTCATCACCATCACTCAGTTGTATCTAGTATTGGTATTAAGGAGAAAGATTAGGGTTGGAAAGATAGATTTTAGAGTCATTTGAATAGCCACAGCAACTCCTGGGTACCGGTGAGATTAAGAGAAGAATGTAGAGTGATAAGGGAAGAAGCTAGAAGTGATAGGCCCCATACAGAGCCTTGGGAGACATCTGAGTGAAGGGTGGGAGATGGATGATGATGATACAGTAAAGGAGACTGGGAAACAGTAGTCAGGTAGGTAGGAGAATGAAGAGAACAGTATTATGGAAACCAGGTGAGGAGAGGGTGCTCATGAGGAGAGGATGGCTGACAGTGGCAAAAACTGAAGGAAGGTAAAGTACAGTGAGGTCTGAGAAAAAGGGAATTGAATCTAATAATCCAGAGACTGCTGGTAACATCGGGATATGCATTTTCAGTTAACTAGTAGGGTTAGAATCAGATTGTAAGGGATTGAAAAATAAGTGTATTTGATGCTTTCTAGGAGTTTAGTTGTGAAAGGGAGGGAAGATACAAGATGAAAACTTGAGAGGATGGAATAATCAATTTTTTTAAAGGATGTGACAACCTAGTATTACCTGTAGGAGGCAGGGAAAGAATTATTGGGTAGGAAATATTCTAGATGAAGGTAAAGAGAGAGAATGATTAAAGGACCAAGCTCAAGAAGAAGAAGAAGAAGAAGAAGAAGAAGAAGAAGAAGATGATGATGATAAAACTAACATTTATATAGCTCTTACTGCATGCTAAGCACTTTACAATTATTGTCTCACTTGATTCTCCCTAACAACCTGGGAGCTAGGTACTATTATTAGCCCCATTTTACAAATGAGGAGGGGATAGGATTAAAAGCACGACTAGGCATGTTGGCTTTGGTGAGAAGGGTCAATTCAGAGTTTGTTTTCTTCAGGTTCAACAACACAGCTTTCTTTTAGTTTTGTTCCTACCTGTCTTATTGCTCCTCAGTTTCCTTTTCGGATCATCATCCATTTTTCACTCCTTAGCCATAGAATTTCCTGTGGAATCCAAACCATTCTCTCTGTGCTTTTCTCTTGATTTGATCTCATATAGTTGTGAACATAAGCTTATAGGATCATAGGTTTATAGTTAGATATGACCTTGGGGGTTATCTATTTTCATTCTCTCATCGTTTCTGGATAAGGAAACTGAGACCCAGATACATTAAGTGCCTTTCCCAAAGTCCTACAGATATTAAGTAGTATAGCTGGTATTTAAATATAGGCCCTTTGATTCCAAATCCAGAATTATTTCTACTCCACTACTGGAGAATCTATCTGCTATCTCACAGGGGAATGAACTATTCACTGGGACCTCCTTCTGTAGGGTCCTGGAATTACTTCCTTGGATATGCATTCCAAATTCAGGATATCTGGGGCAGGGGGAGATGGGAGAAACAGAATGTGAGGAAACATGAAGGTAGTTGGAGGTAGCAAGGAGTTCAGTCTAATCAAATGGGTCAGCAAATAACTGTTGTTCTGATTTCTTGGGTTAGAGTGAACTGACAGTAGGTGCCAACCCTACAGACTTAGATGAGGATGGCAGGAAATAAGGCAAACCAAGAAGATGGAAAGTAAATTATGGGCCAAGTGCTGTACTAGGTAGTAGGTATACAAAGACAGAAAAACTACCAGTTCCTGCCTTCATGTAGATGGCATGCTTATTGCATTGCAGATGACACAAAGCTTGGAGGGAAAGCTAACTTGTTGGATAATTGTTCTCCCACAAAGGAAGGAAAGTATCATGGTGTAGTGGAAAGAACCTTAGATCTGGAGTTAGGGGATTTAGGTTGGAATTTCAGCTTTGCTATTTACGACCTGTAGTTCTCTCAGCTATAAAATGACAGAGCTGTATCAAATATCTACAGTCTTTTACAGAGATCTAAGTTCTATGGTCCTGCGATCCTCCAATAAGGTTTCAACAGGTTAAAACCAAGTGCTGAATGTAGAAGTAGTAGAATGTAGTAGTAGTAGAAGAAGAATTAATAGAATTTGGATTTCAAATCAGGAAGACCTGAGTTTGAATCCTGTCTCAGACATTTACTAGCTGTGTGACCCTGGACAAATCATTCTTATCTCTTTCAGCTTCAATTTCTTCATCTTTAAAACGCAGATGATAATAACACTTACCTTAAATAGGTGTTGCAGTGATCAATTGTGTTAACACCTGTGAAGTGCTTTGTAACCTCAAAGCACTATATAAATACTAGCTATGATGATTATGATGAATTTTTTTAGAGATAAGTGTAAAATCCTATTGGGATAAAAATTAACTGCATAATTAGTCAGTTAATAAACATTTATTAATGTATCTACTATGTACCATGCATTGTGCTAAGTGCTGTGGATACAAGAAAGGCAAAGGACAATCCCCGTTCTCAAGGAGTTTATCATCTAATGGGGTAGACAACACACACAGACAAACTATATACAGGATAAATTAGAAACCAGCAGAGGTGAGGCACTAGCATCAAAAGGGATTGGGAAAGCCTTCCTGTAGAAGGTGAGATTTTAGCTGGGCCGATATAATGGGGGAATAATTCATTTGAGGCGAAAATTTCACCTGGGATTTTTAGTGGACAGCTAGTTCCACGAGGGCAGGGAAAATCTTTTGCTTCTTTTTGTATCCCTATATCCTTGGCACAATGCCTGGCACATAGTAGGTGCTTATTATCTCCATTTTACAGATGAGAAAACTGAGGCAGAAAGGTTAAGTGATTTGCCTAGGGTCACACAACCAGTAAAGATTTGAGGTTGGATTATGAATTTAGGTCTTCCTGACTCTAGGTCTGGCAATCTATGCAAGATGCCACTTAGCTGCCTCAAGGAATATAATAGTCTTCAAGAACTTGAAGGGGTAGTCATATGAAAGATGGGGATAAGTGGTTTTGCTTGACTTCTGAGGCCAGAACTAGTACCAATATGTAGAAATTTCAGAAAGGGAGACTGATAATGATGATGTAGAAGAGGTTCCTTCTTAGATATAGATGAGCTGGACTAGGTGATCTCTGAGGTAGCTGGATTATACAGTGGATAGAGGGCTAGGCCTGGAGTCAGGAAGACCTGGGTACTTCATGTGGTGCTTAATAAATGCTTGTTTTCTTCTTCCTTTCAGCTCCGAGGTTCTATGTCTTAATCTTTCTTTCTATCACAAATGAACGATGATTTTTTTTTTACTTTATCCTGTTAAGAACTTAAAGAATGATTTTGATAAAAGATGAAAAAATGTTGTAAAGATTTCTCTTGTCTATGTAGCCAGACTTTTCTTCACCCTATTATATATTGTCCTTTTCCTAGAATTTATAGTTCATTAAGAAGCTAGTGGCCTTACCATAATACTAATGGGTACTTTGTTATTGGTTTGGAGAAACTGTAGTAATAATCTAATCTATGGAATCTCTTTACTTATATTCAGTAATTGAATATTTAGAAATTGAGAATACAATAAAGTCAACATTGGTATACTTTTTATAAACCTTAAAATTATAAAAGCCCCACCATTAAGATTACAGCATTAATAGTAGAAAAAGAAATATATTAGTCACTTAGTTTCTAAACAACTGCAAGTATTAGTCACCTAGTAACATTAATTCTGATCATGCCTTAGTCAATACTGAAGCAATATGAATATTGAAACTAAATGCTAGTTATCAGTGACTAAAACTTAAAAACTTTATGATTGGTACTGATGATTGGCAGAGTATTTAACTGTGAACTATTTTCTTATTCTCTAAACCTAAATATTAGCCTAGTTTTCATATTTTGAAATATTATTTGGTTCCTAGATATTTTTGCTAAATACTTTTGCTAACTTTTTAATGACTCATATGATGAAGTTCCCAACATTGTACTTAATTTCTGAAGATATGGAACTTACTTTCCTTAATGAAAACTTATAAAATAGTTATTATCTATTCTTTATATTCCTAACTGAAGTCATCTTTTACTACTGTTGATTACAACACTGACATTTGGACTTCAAAACTCATCAAGGAAATGACCTACATATCGTAGAAGCTTATTGGCTATTTCTAGATTTATTATTCAGATTGAGCAAATTGATTCATTTTCCAGGGAAATTAGTAGTGCCCGAAAACTTGAAATTTAACGTTTAAGGTATATTGGAAAGAGTAGCATAATAGAATAAGTGCCTCAAATATTTAAATGTAGAATTGTGGTTTTTTTGGGGGGGGGGAGAATGATTAAATTATTCTAGCCCTGACACGTTTAATAAGGGGTACACAATCTACTTCTTTCCTTCATAACAAGTGCTTTATTTATTTATTTTGGCAAGGTAACGAATTTAAGGACATCTTGGCAGTTAAATTTTTAGATTTGAAATCAGAAAGTCGTTCCACTATTAACTGTGGGAGAAAAGCAACACTGAGAGGCAGCGCTGAATTTATTTATGAAGAAGTATCATTTCAAAAGGTTTAATTCGAAAAGAAATAAAAGGGCCTCTTAATTTCAAGTTGAAGGATAATTGCAGAAGAGATTTCCAAACACCTCGAGTTGCGGCTGTCTGTGTTGCATTGGGTAACACCTCCTCGTACATTTGGCTGAGTGGAAGGGGTTCTAAATAAACAGCTTCCTACCCCGGGGGAGTGCTGCACCCTGACACACAAGGAAAGGTGATGTGAGGTGGAAAACGTGGCTACTCCTCATTTAAAATATGCACTCTTCTCCCTCCTCCTCTAAAGCACCCCTCCTCCCGTTCAGCCGCTTACGGAGCGGAACGGAACTAGTACTTGTGAGTTTGTATCAACTGGAGGAGGAGGTCATCAACTTTGTGGCACTACCCAGGGCTGCAACAGTAGCACTTTCACCCGACCACCGCCCCACACCACCACCTTCGGCAAACACCAGGGTATTTATTATTATTTGAAGAAAGGCCAGTGAGGCCAGCCCAGAGTACAGGGAAACATTCTCCAGATCTCCCTCCAGTCCCTGTTCTGTGACGGGAAGTGGAACTCCTGAATGACTAACCCCTCCCCCCTTCCCCATCTCTCTCCATCCCTCCATCCTTCTATTCCCCCCCAATATTCTCTCTCCCTTCTTTCCTCTTTCTTCTCTCAATCTCTTTTATATTCTCTCCTGTTTTTCACTCTCTCTATTCTTTCTTATTCTCTCTTCCTCTCTTCTCTGTTTCATTCTCTTTCTCATTCTCTCTTTAATTATCTCTCTCTTTTCTCTCTCTCATTCTCTCTTCCTCTCTTTCTCCCCCCCCCCCCCCCCCCCCCCCCCCCCCCCCCCCCCCCCCCCCCCCGCCCCCCTCCCCGCCGCGCGCCCCCGCCACGCCACCACCGCCGCCGCTCAGCTGCCGCCTGTTCACCCAGGAGGCGCGCCCGCGCCGCCGACACCTGACGTCAGTCATCGCCTGGTATAATTTATGCAAGAATTCGGCCCGGGTGGCTGTGGGTGGGGGCGCGCGGCGCGGAGGCGCGCAGGCGCTGGTGTGCTGGAGCCGCGGCGGCGGCGGCGACGGCGGCGGCAGCGGCGGCGGCGCGGGGGGTTGAGCTCTGGTGTTGCGGACGGACGCGCTCGTGCTCGGGAACTATCGGATTAAACTTGAATCGAGTGAAATTACACAAAGGAGAGAAGAGGAGAAAGGAGGACTTGGGGACCCCGGAGACCCTGAAACTCACCAGAGCCCAGTTCACCCGCGGCCAACTCTCTGCCTGTGAATTAAACCCCCCCTGGCAGCGGCAGCCCAGCTCAACTCCGTGGTCCGTTCTGGGTTTTGTTTTCCCCTCCGGCCGAGGGCACCGGCAGAGACCCCCCCCTCCCCGCCAACTGGGTGAGTGAGTTTCTCGGGGCTCCCTCCCGGGAGGAGGAGGAGCGGCGGCAGCGGCGGCAGGAAATTGCTACTTGGGGGAGATGGAGGAGTGAGAGGAGCGGAGTTGGGTCTGAGTGAGGAGTTGAGACTGTGCGATAGAGGGGAGGGGGGCGCAGGAGCTGGGAGGGGACCCTGGGGGGACAGGGCAGGGGCAGGCGGCGGCGGAGCAGCCGTGCTGATGAATAACCGCACGGCGACTCCTTCCCCCGGGTTACCCTGTTGTAACCCGGTGGTGGCGGCAGGAGCCGCCTGGACACAGCAGCAGCAGCCGCCGCCGCCGCCGCCGCCGCCGCCGCCAGGGTTGACGATCCCCACACACCCTGTGTGTCCCCGGGTGTTGGGGGGGGGTGGCTAACTTGCGGAGAGAATAACGTCCTCTGGGCGCCCCCCTCCTTCTAACTTTTGCCTCTGGGATAAAGGGGGACTATACACCGCGGTTTGGGGGGAGCAGACACGGGTCCGTTCCGATACGGGAGTGCTGGGTTGGGGGGGGTGGAGAGGCGGAGTGTTGCACAGTATGTGTGTAGGGTCACTTCCTTGGATGTAAATGGCTTTTTGTTGTGCTGCTGGGGGAGGAGGGAGGAGGACGGGGGACAGAAGTGAGTGAGTGTGTGTGTGTGTTTGTGTGTGTGCGTTTCCTCTCGCACTGCTGCTCGTCTCTTTCCTTTTCAGAGCACGAGTTACTAAGGGTTTTATTTTAAATAGAGAGAGAGGGTGAAAAAAAGTTGAGAGTAAAACTAACTGTGAGAAAGAGAAATGGGAAAGAGGAGAAGGGAGTAGATAAAAGAGAAGTGGCGGTGGCTATTCGAGAGAGAGAGAGAGAGAGAGAAGAGGAAGGACAGGACTCCGGGAATCACGACAGGGAGATCAGCCCCCCCTTCTCTTTTCTCTCCCCCTCTCCTCTCCTCTCCTCTCTCCTCCCCTCCCCGGACCTGACCACGCTGACTGCTCCCAGCAGCCGCCGCCGCCGCCACCGCCGCGGCAGCACAAGCGCTAAACAAAGTGAGTCCTTCCCATTGCCACGCGCATTTCATTTTCCTCTCGGAGGTTTCTCACGGAGGAATAACCTGTGAGGTTTGCTGGGTGGGGGAGTGGGGATGGGTGGGCAGGATAATCTTATGGCAACTGTGAGGCGAGGAAGTGCTGAATGGGGGAGGGAAAAAAGGGGGGGGGGAGGAAGGGAGAGAACACGAGGTGCTGGTGTTTGTCCTGAGAGCAGGAAAGTGCAGGAGAGGAGGGTCTGAATGGGAGCGACGGAGAGTTACACGCATTAGAGACAGGGGGATCCCGGGGCTCCTCGGCTGCTCCTAACAGCCGAAGAAGAAAGAAAGAGGGAAGGGAGACTAGGGGCGGGGAGGAGGGGGGGTGGGTTACTCGAGGGGGAGGAGGAGAAAAGAGATAACACTACCTTGCCGAGCTGGACTGGGGTTGGCGGTGGCGGCTGCTGCTGCATAATAGAGACTTAACCCTCGAAACCCAACTCCGCTTCTCTTCCTCCCCCCACCTTACCGTGCCTGGAGGTTAGGGGCAGAGAGTGGGTGGGGGTCACCAGGTGACTCCCAGAGGTGGTTGGGGTGGGTTTTTCTTTTAAAATAACAACGATTTTGAGGGTGAACGGAAAAGGTGGTTTGAGGCCAAGCGGTCAGTGGGGAGAGGAAGAGGAGGGGGAAGCAGCGAGGGTGGGAGGGGGATGGTGTTGTTTGTTTGATTCACACAGGGAGCTGGGCTTTACCGGAGGTTCGGTGTGCGTGTGTGTTTGCCCCACTGAGAGAACCGGATGAATGGGGTGGGTTTTTGTGGTGGTGCGGTGGAGGCAGTGAAAGCTGCTAAATGCGGGGCGGGTGGAAGTGAGAAGCGGACACTGTGTGTGTACATGTGTGTGGTGGTGGTGTATCTGTGTGTGTGTGTGGGGGGATTGTTGGTGAGTCTCCGGGAGAAGGAGCTGCAGGCAACGAGCAGCCATCATTACATTGCATTCATTTATCCTGATAGCATTACATAAGAGGAGGACACCCTCACTGTGGGAATATACCCCCCAAAACTAATTGCTCTGTTGCCTTTGTGAGTGCTCCCTAATAGGAAAGCGGTATTTATAGTGCACATGCCATATAGATCGGACGTTTTTTTTCCCCAGAGGTCACTTTTAGAGACTGTTCACGCCTCGGTTTAAAGTAGTTGTTTTTTTTTCCCCCTGAACAGACAATGGACAAAAGAAAAGTAGCAATCCACATGGGGAGTTTCCTTTTGAATTACTGGAATTAGGTACACTATCCAACTCTCCACGGGCTAAGTGTACTTTTTAGTTTTCTTTTTTGTATTATTTAACAAGGACATTTTTAATAGTTCGTTAAAAATTATTCATCACTTTGCTTGATTTCTGGAACACACCAAGCATTCTTATTAGCTTATTTTTAAAATGGAGATGTATATGCTCAGATTTTACTTTCAGAAAATCAGATTTTTAAACAATGTTTGTAGTGGGCAATACCTTCCCAAAAGGGATGTCTCTTCCCCCCCCCCACCCCGTTTTCTGTCTCAGTAAGTGGGGAAACACATTATACATAACAATCCAGTTGAAAAAAAATTTTTCTGTTCATTTCCTCACAGATCTGTTCTAAGGACGACAAAAAATCTTAATGACTATAGTCTTAGCAGCATGAGTAGCTGATTTATCCCAGTTATAATTTCCGTTAGTTTGCAGTAATGTGTAAGTATGTGTATATATATATATGTATATACACACACACATATGTATATAATCCCTATTAAAAATAACTCAGTGATTTTTATAAAGTTGAAATCCATAATTCCCTCCCAGCCCCCAATCACAAGAGTGCATCTGTCGCTTGGAGTGTTTTTGTCTTGCTGTTGTTGCACAACAGAGGCTCTCCAGTCTTTAACCTAAAATGGCAGCTTTAATTTGACTGGGGCCCATTCATTGACAATGATAATAAAAAGGCTGAAAGCTAGATGCTTGGGGCATATAGAAGAACTCTCCTCTGCATCTCTAGGTGATAATAAGGAAAAGACATTCTGAGCTTTCCAGATTGTTCACTAAAAGTTTTCCTGAAAATCATTAAAAATTGGCACTCTGCAGAAAAAATTTTAAAAAAGGAATTGGAGAGCTTGATAATACAAGTATCAGGAAATAATTTTGTTTTATTAAGAAACAGTGAATGTTGTAATAGTTTCCTTTTAGGTGACCTACTGAAAGGGGTGGTGGTGGAGATACCCTATTTGAATTAGACTTCTAACAGGTGATTATTCTAATCATAGAATTCAGCAATCTGTCCAGGTTTTGTGGTGTACTCTATATACACAATATCTTCACAATGTTTAAAGTATTTTTTTCCTTTTATGATACAGAATGAGAATATGATGAATTCTATCATAGTTCCACATTTTCCACTTTTAAACAGTTTTTAGTTAAGGCAAAATAGTACTTCAGAATGTTATTTCCAGTCTAAGGTAAAGTTATGCTACTTTAGAAATGGATTTATTTCAAAATACATATAACTTTTTTCTCCGTACTCTATTATAGAAAAGTAGGAGGAAATATGCAGGAAGGTTACCATGAATAGTTTTGGGGTGCTACATTACCTCTTTTGAAGAAAAATGGTTAGCTTTCAAAACAATTCTGCAAACACAATGTAAAAGACAAGTTTTAAAAATAGTACTTTTATATACTTAGCTTTTCCTTTTCAACTTTAAAAATGGCATTTTCAAGGGTTCATCCATAATTGGTTGTTTGTTAGTGTAAATTTCAGTTCTGTAATAAGTATCTCTTGTGTTTTAAAATCTTATATATTAGACTTAATATTATTTAATTATGGGAAACTCCAGTTTGAAAGATGTCCATTTTAATAGGAAAGGAAGAGAATAAGTGAGGAGGATGATATTGATATCCATATGGTAGTTGTAATGAAACCAAATACTTTCAAATTTGTGTGAAAAACTTTTAAGGTCAAATTCAGCTTAAAGATGGTTAATTTGGTAACATTGGGACAATGTAAAATACTAGTTAAGAATCTCAGAACTTTTTCTTCATATAGACATGTAAACTCAATACCTAAAAATACTACTTTGTAGTCTAACAATTTTATTAAATGAAAAGAACACATACATTTAAAAAGTTTTTGTTACAAGAGAACTCTTCAAGTGTTTTGATGCATACACAGGAAATGTGTAAGAGTAATGTCACTTGTCAGTTTATTGTAGCTCTTCCACAAAAGCACTGTGCAATTTTTAATTCCTATATTCCAGTGAGAATTTTGTAAGAAAATAACTATAATTTAATTATTTAAAAAGTTTAAATATAAAATATTTTAATTTAAAATGTCAAAAGAATAAACGATTCGTAGTGGTAATTCTTCTGTCACTCGGGAATCCAGTGTAGGTCTTCATGTTTGATAGAGGATGCCACAGTCAGTTATAAATGTTAATATGAATAAGGTGCTGCAAGAATAAACATGCTCAGTCAAGGCAAAAGTGTGTTACTAGAAAAATGACCCCCTCCACTCCAAACTTTAGATATGTTCAGGCAGGAAATGACTTCCCTCCTGATCAAATGAACTTTATGTAAGGACAATAAAGGAAAAAGACATTATCTTACATTGGTCTATCTATTTAAAAGGAAAGAGAAGGAATATTTTATTGAAGTATGAGATCATGGTAGGAATGTTCTAATGTAATGTAAGTCTTTGGATTGGCACGGTAATTCCGAATGAGTCCATTTGTCTTAATTTTTACATCACTTTTTTGTGATTTATCAGTTTATCAGTTAGCTGTAAAAATCTGTAAGACTAGATTTAGTATTCTTAAAAAATGTATAAAGTAGGTCAAGGATTAATAAGAGTACTAGGATGACAAAAGCAATGTGTGTGTATGTGTTTGTGTGTATACACCTGTAAGTGAACTAAGATTTGATACAAAGTTTACAAATAAAACCAATATGTTAAAATGACCACCACTCCATTAGTTTAACAGATATTACCTTCTCTTGTCCTTCCATTGAACACACTATTTGCTATTACCACTAAATAAAATGTCTATGCTGACATCTAAGATTAATACTATAGCTAAACGGAAAATGTTGAAGATCACTTGGACTTTAATTCCATTATTCTAATTCAAATATTACTTGAAATCTTATAATGGCAGGATTATGATTATGAGCTGGGAAATTATCTTAGGTAATCATCAGTTATGAATATTCTTTTATTTTTAATAGGATACAAAAATATTAAATCAAACTACAGCTTTGTCACCAAAATATGTACAAAATATGTACTCAAATAGAAAAAAGACCTATAATAGTGTTATCAAATAGAAACCCTGCAGTGTGGAGTACTGAGTAGAGAGAACGGTGGGCCTGGAGTCAAGCAGACATGGGTTCAAATCACATCTCTGATACTTGACTAGCTATATGACCATCAATAAATCATCTAACCTCTGAGTCTCTATTTTCTCATCTGTAAAATGGTGATTATAAAACCTCTGTCTACTTTGTGGGTAAGCTCAAGTGAGGTAACAAATTAAGTACTTTGCAAAATTTAAAATGTTACATAAATGGTTATTATTTCATTCATTCAACAACAAAGATGTATTAAGTACCTGTTAGATGTAAAGCACTATGCTAAGTGGTAGAGGTAAAGAAAGATTGGATAAGATATTGTCCCTGCTTCTTGGAACTCAAAATATATGAGGAGCAATTATATATACATATATATAATTGCTCCTCATGTTTTATTATATATATGTGTGTATATATAATATACATATATATATATATATATACACACACACACATACACATATATGGAAAGATACAATAAACATCTGCTAATAGCTGTAGTATATAAATAAAGAAAGCACTATATCAGGTTCAGTGGTGAGAAGGATTCATCTCAGATAGGAATGACCAGTGAAGGCTTTAGGGAGAAGTGAGGTTTGAGCTAGGGTTTAATGGGTATCAGGATTTTAGCAAATGGAAATAGAAGGATGGTACAGGCGTTACTGGCAATTTTAGAGCGGGAAAGGACCTTAGAGAATTAGCCCAATCTCTTTCCACAGATAAGGAAACTGAGGTTCATAGAGGTAAGTCTATTTGTCTATCTAATAAAACTACTTAGTCATAGAGCCAGTTCTAGGAATCAGGCCTTTTGAGTATGCCAAGATGACTTTCACTATGCCATACCGCCTCCTGTCCTAAAATTACTTCTCAATAGGCATCTTCTCTTTTAGAAAGTCCTAGGAGAATATGACAGTAGATTTTTAAAAAATGCTTGTAAATAGGTATAAGTTCATTGTGAAATATTGTTGGCATTAAAAAAAAATCCCTATAATTAATCATATAGAAAAGATTAGTGGCTATTTCAAAGTTTGATAACTTTTAAATGGAAAGACATAAATATTTTAGTTATATTCCTTTCTACTATTGTAATGTTAGGTACATGCAGGTGTGATTGATTTTCCTTAGCATACTTTGTTGAAGAAAGAGATAACTTTGGACTTTCCTTTGAAATTTCAAAAATTTGATTTCTTCTTTGTAATATGCTAGAAGAGATGAAATTAGAATGTGACTGGAAGACTACTTATAGGGTAGGTTGTAGAGGAATATTCTTGTTCCGCCCTGGATTGGATTAGATGGCCTCTCTGGTCACTTCTAACTGACATTCTGTGATAACTGAAATGTTTTCTTATGAACCTTTTACATAATGTTTATAACTCAAGTGGAAAATAGATCTTAAAATAATGATAATTACTACAAAGATTAATAATTGAGATTTGTTTCAAACCTTGTACTTGTATAGAATTGGGAATATGCTATGTTTTAATGGCTCTTGAAGTACTTTTGTTAGATTTTAGAGATAAGTTAGTTATGCAGCTGCCTGTCATGGATTCAGATATGATCCTGGGGGCAGTCAGTTCCGGACTAGTTCTTACTCTACAGTTCATACCATTTTTTGCCACCATATTCTTTTCTTCCTCTTTGGCAGTTTATGGAAGATCCTTCAGTTTTATGGACCTAGAAGTTGAGGTGGTTGTCCATACAACTAATAATTTGACCAATTTCTTCCCAGCAAACTCTTCTTTGCTCTCCTAGTGGTATGTTTGCGATTGGTGACACCAATAAACACATGCAATTAATAGAGTGTGCTTATAATTGTTGCAGCTCCACACCATTGCTACACTTGGCCACACTCCATTTTTTTGTACTTCGATACTGGGGAAGTAATAGTGAAGGAATCAAGAGGCTGTCATTATGTTACCAGTTATGTAAGTGATGCAATAAGGCCCGTGGGCCCCTAGTAGATTGCCATTGTGGCCCCCTATGTTTTCAGTGCTATATATTCCTCCTTGAGGGAGTTACATGCAATTTTAAGAGAGGGTTGCAATATTGCTCATGTGATAGAAATAAATTGAATAATTATCTAGAAAAAAAAGAGCATGTACAGAATCTTACCTAATCCTAATCATTGAGGAAACTAAGTTATTTTTTGAATATATTGTTATCCTTGAAGATACTGATTATTTAAGTGTAGCAAATTGAGTCTTAGTTATCTCTGGCTTAAGCAAATTATGAGAGAAATCAGCTTGAACTAATTTAAAAAAACTTAAAATTTTCTGATTTTAAATGTTCTATGAGACACTAAGTGATAGGAGACCTCAATACTGATCTGTAATGATTTTTTAATAGACTTTTCCCCCTCCCCACCATTTTATAAATATGCATCTGATTTACTCACTTTTGCTTTTAAAACGAGACTTTCATTAATATTGTGAATAAAGAAGTCAAAAACTATTTTCTTAAGTAGAATTGATTACACTAGTAGCAATTATAAGGATGCTTTTGTTATTTGTTACATTTTTCTTTTAGGTTATTTCTGGTACCTGTTTTGACCGTACATTCAATGGTTTTATTTTTATTTTATTTTTTCTTTTTCCAAGCAGGACAGGTTGTAGTCCTCTACAGGACCAGGTTAGTATTTTTTGGTTGCTAGGAGGAGAAGCTTTGTGTGAAAGGGTTACTTTTTTTGCTTTTGGATTAGTTGAATGTTATGACTAAACTGACCTTAAGAGTAGTGAAGCTTTTGTGGAATAGGATTGAAAGCCTTAATTTGATTGTTTGGATTTAAGGTACTTCGAAAATAGAATTCTGTATGTTTTTTAAATACAGTGTCTTTGGAATCTGTTGTCTCATTTGATCTTCACAATAATAGATATTGTGATTTATCAAATTCCTTCTCTGAGCGAAGGTGGTCAAATGGAAAGCCCCTTGTAGAAGGGTTAAATGACTCCTATGATGGGGTTTTAAGTGGAAGAATAAGAAGGATGTGTGTGTGTGTGTGTGTGTTATGTATATATACGCGTGTGCATGTGCATTTGTACAGGTGTGTGCATATACATGTGCCTGTCTATGAATAGGGTGGAGGTTGTCTATCTTTCAGGGAGACAATAGAGTAATTGAAGAGAATGTAGAACAGGTAATATGGCTGTTTGGAGTTTCTTGCCATTGTTTTCATCAATATTGAGAATCAGGCAAGAGTCTCCTGTTGCTGAGGCTCTGTAATCAATACGTTTCTACCATTGGCTGTAAGGCTTGATACTTGCTATTGCTGTTGTATGTTTAGTTAGCAAACTCAGTGAGAATATAGAGCATGGGGGGGGTAGGAGTCGGGGTGAGGGTGGGGTTTTATGTAGCAGAATGAAGAAAATTAGATCATGGTAGATTTAACATTATATCTGTTTCCCCCTCTTCCTGTGTATGTCTGTGTGTATATATGTTATATGTATGTATGAGTGTATTCCTAGACTTCTGTGCCATATGCTATCTTTCTGTAATATAATATGTGTGATAGTTGGATTGTTTATGAGTTTTTTTCATTAAGAGTTTTAGTTATTTGGGAGTAATTTTGCTTACCAAAAAGCCCATGTCCTTTCCTCCCCTCTTCCCACCCCCAACCCCCATCCTGTACTACCTCAAAAAAAACCCCAAAAACCAATCCTATGAAAATTAGAGTGAAAAAAACCTAATCAATCAGACATTGAAAACCCAATAAAAATTTGATATTAATATTTTCAATACTCCTAAGAACTGCCACACATCAGAATATATACATCTAATGGGTAGAAAGCCTTGGTAGCATCAAGTTTCCAAAGCAAATATTTTGCCATTAAACTAGGAAAATAACTCAACCTAGCAGATTTTTTTCTAAAATTCTTAACATACTTTGTTGTAGTTATGAACCTTCATGACTATGACCATGTTTGATAACTATGTTACTTTCAGGTAACTATAGGTATATGATAAAGTAAATATCTTATTTTTAAGGGTATACTGTCTTGTACCCTATTTAATGGGAGAATGATTATAACATTAAGGTAAATACCTTGCCTTGCTTTGAAATGGGATCCTTAACTTAAAGTAACTAAACTTTTAAAAAGTCTCTCACTCTGATAGCTTTATTATCTTATGTATATCTACTTGCTGGTTATTGCATTTTTACTTTAGCCAACCTCAAACTTAGGAATTTTATAAAATATACACACTGAAATATTTTAATCATTTCAAAATTTTTTGAGTTATGAACTATTTTTAAAATGGCTTGAATGGTTTGTTCTTCCTTTTCTGCTTCTCTCTGTTAGATGTTTGATAGGACAAAATAAAACTAAATAGGAATAGAATGAATGCTTGTTGAATTAGATTGGAATCATAGTATTTTAGAGGGAGCAGGAAGGCACTTGGAAGATCACCTGTTCCTAAAGTGTGTAACCCAGGAAAGAAAAAACCTTAGTCAAATATTTTGGCAAAGGTCTATCATAGTATATACCATATCAGCACATACTATTCTTTGTTAAAATGTTATATGGTATTGTTGCATACTATATTACTAATGGAACATAATGGCTTAAAATGAACAAATGACATGAAGTAGTGATTAGGTAATTAATATTATTTTCATTCTTCTCTAGGTACTGAATTGGCAACTCATATTTATGTGTACTTTTGATGTTAATAAATCATTTTTAGTTATGTTGTTTTACAAAATAATGATGTTACCTAATATTCTTGGTTACATAGAGGTAATTCAGAAGCATAGCTGCTTAAAATGGAGTTACCATTTAGAATCATAGACTATTAGCCCTGAGATGTATAGAGTCCTTAGAAACCATGTAGTCCAGCTTATTAATTTTATAAACAGAGAAACTTATGCTTAGAGAAGTAGAGAAACCTGCCTAAGATTTCGTAGCTGGTTTGTGGCAAAGTCTGAATAAGAACTTCAGTTCAGTGATTTTCCTAATTCTGCCCTGCTTACCATGCTAATTGTAACGTTTGGCCTTGTAGGACAGAACTGGACTACAGTTCTGAGTGGAAACTGCAGAGAGGTATATTTAAATTTGATATAAGGAAAAACTTTATAACAAGCAGAGCTATCTATGCACAAATATAATAAAATACAAGCAAAGATGGGATTATGATTTGTCAGGTATACCATGTTTCAGTGGGAATTGGTTTTTGGGTTTGGGTTGGGCTAGATGGCTGCTGAGTTTCCTTCAGATTCTAAAATTCTTCTATTCTGTGATTCATTTATGGTATATGGTTATTAGAATATTTATTAGTTACCAAACTTATGCTCTGTTATTTCTGTAATTAAAGCTACACCTGTATTTGTTGTATATTTCTTGCCTTTTTTCAGACTTGTAATTCTTCTGAAGCACTGTTAACACTAACACAAATGATCAGCTATAATTATTAAATTGCATCAGGTCTGGAAGACTGGCAGGCATCATGGTACAGTGGAAAGCACTCACTGGCTTTGAAGTCAGAGAGTAGAGACTGAAATTCTACCTGTAACATTTATTATATGTGTGACCATTTCTCTGATTTCCTCATCTATAAAATTATGGGGTTGGACTAATTAGCACCTGAGGGCCTTTCCAGGTCTAAATCTGTGATCTTTTAGATGGCATTAAAGTATTTTTAGGCTATTGTGGACCAGAGACCAGGTGGCGGGTAGGTGGCTCAGTGGACCAGAGGGCTAGGCTTGGAGTCAGGAAGATTTGAATTTAAATCTGACCTGAGATACTTACTTAGCTGTGTGACCCTGAGCAAGTCACTTAACCTGTGTTTGCCTTAACCCACTGGAGAAGGAAATGGCAAACCACTCCAGCATCTTTGCCAAGAAAACCCCATGGACAGCATGGTTCATAGGGTCACAAAGAGTCCGACAGGACAGAATAACTGAACAACAACAAAAAGGACCAGAAAACCATAGGATGTTTCTCTCATATGTCTGAGTTATACATCCTTAGATCTCGCAGATTTGGCTTAGTCTTTCCTTTATAGTTTTGCTTCTGATAAATGCGTTAGAGTTTTAGTTCTTCTAGGAAATAAACAATAGATTATCAATTATTTTTTGAATGGGGGATGAGTTGTCAGTGGAAATAAAAACAAGTCTTCCTTTAACTGGAGAAGAAAGGCTATGGTACACTTTCCTTTTGTTTCTGTGGCTATCCAGAATTTCAGGAGCTGAAAAGATGAAAGCTAGACTATTCTTATTTCCCTTTTTTTGTTTATGAGTGGCTCCAAGAGAGAATAAAGATTACCTTGAACAGTTCTGTTTGACTGACTCAGGACAATGGAAGAGTATCCTACACTTAGACTTTCCAAATCTGTCCCTATAAAATTGCATCTTATATAAACAGAAATCAAAGAGGTTGAATATAACTAAATGATATCTGGCTATTAGCAATGGAACATCTCTTAACCAAAATTTCAAAGCTTTTGAAATGGAAACTCATTTCTTCATGATGTGACTGGAAGGAATTTAACCTCATGTTTATTGCTATATGTGTTGGAATGCTTACAATGTCTCAATCCATCCAAGCTACTACCATTAGGTTCCTTGCATAGCACCTAACCCCTTTTCTTAAAACCTTCCCCACTATTTTCTTTTGAAATAACAACTGCTTAGCAAATGATTTGTCTTTGCCAGCGTGTAAACAAATAAGCCACTGTTTGCCTCTGACTAGGTTGGAAGGAGTGGGAGAGAACTAGTCAGTTTTCATTTTCTACCCAGCCATATATCATCATCCTTCTTCCTTATCTCTGTTTCTCCCCAGTATTTCTAAGCTTTGAAGATATGCATCATCAGTGCTATGATCTACTCCTAATTCTATAGGGGAGAAGCAATGAGCTGGACCTGTACCAACTTTCTGGTCAATTTTCTTCTGGACCTATCTATAAAATAGAACAGATATTTGGTTTCAAGAAACTAATATAGTTATTATTAAGGCATAAAAATAACTTAAATCTAGACCTGTGATCTCATCCATGTAGGGAACTCCCTGTATGAAAAATGTTTCTTTTAATGAAGTTTAGCACATGGTCTTTAAGTTCTAGTCTTTGTTTGTTTGTTTTCAGGCAGTTGGGGTTAAGTGACTTGCCCAGGGTCACACAGCTAGTAAGTGTCAAGTGTTTTGGCCAGATTTGAACTCAAGTCCTCCTGACTTCAGGGCCGGTGCTCTATCCACTGCACCACCTAGCTGCCCCTAAGTTCTAGTCTTAATTGTCTGGGACACTGGGATTAAGTGACATGTCCAGGGTCATATGGTTAGCTGGTCAGTGTTAAGGGTCAGATTTAAAACCATTTCTTCTTGACTGCAAGGTCAGTACTCTCTACATGCACAACACCCCCACCCCCAATACTGTAGTATAGATGTAGCAAAATAATGAACAATAACAATTCCTAGCAATGTATGTATACATATATGAATATACATTAAAGACATTCAAGTGCCTATTATTGGATAATGAGGAAAATGCAAAGATGAACAAATTACTGTCTATGCCATCAACGTTCTTGCAATCTATAAAATATTTCCTCACTTTCTCCCTCACCTTACATCCAATAAGCTTCTAAATTGGGTTGCTTCTACCGCCAAAACACCTCTCCCATTCCGTCTTTTCCATTTCCACTGGTTCCACCTAAATTTAGGATCTCATTAGCTGAAGTAGTCTCCCAACTGGTCTCTACTTCTCTCTTCATTACATCTTACCCTCTGCTGACAGATTAATTTTCTTATAGTTCTGATCGTGTTGCCTTCTCCATCTCCTCTTACCCTTCACCCCCTCCATTAAAAACCTCAACTAGTTCCCTATTGCCTTTTGAGTAAAATCCAGATTTCTTGGCTTGGTGTTAAATGTAGTCTATCTCTGGTAGTGCTCTGCCTTCCTAACCTTATACCCATGATCTCCCTTCATACATCTTATATATACTTGTACTTGACTTATATAGTCAAGCTGAAATACATGCCATATACTGAACATCTGGGCTTTTCTGTCTCCATAATTTGGTTGTTTCTACTCAGAAATACCTGATTAAACTCTTTTCCCTCCCCCTTCCCCTCTTCTTCCTGTATAAATCCTACCCATTATCCTTTTTAGGAACCTTCAGATCAGGAACACTTTTTCCCCATAAACCTATGTTCTATCTCCTAAAAAACAAACAAACAAAAAACCCCAAAATCCAGCTCCCTTCAGTGAACCTTTACATTATGCTGAATTCTTCTTATAGAACTTGTGATATGTTATGTATTATTAATTTATGTACTTTTTTTTTTTAATCTCCCACATTAGACTTAAGTTCCTTGATGGCAAGGACTACTTTATTCTTTGAATTTCTCCTTCTCTTCTCTTCTGCGCATCTTGCACGTGGAAGTTATTAAAAGTTTTAAATAAAAAAGTTATAACTATTGCCTGGAAATTCTTAATTTTTAAAAAACAATTTCATATTTTATTTTAAATCTAAAATATTTTAATTATGATGGCTCACAATTAGACTTTAAAATTCAAGTCTCTTTTTGCATTTTAGCATTCATCTTCAGATGCTGTACCTTTTATTAAGAAAATTACTTTGGCATGAAGGTATTATACTGAAGTACATATATTATTGCAAAGGTAGACAATATTCTTTGTGTCCCATTAAAAATGAACAGTTTTTCACAGTATTAAAATGAAAATTTGAGGATTATTTTAGGAAATGACATAAAAAGCAGTTGTGGTGAATGGTGGGATAGATTATTTTCTTTTTTGAGGCTTTATTCTAAAAGCTTAATAATTTTAAAATGAAAATTATTGTATTTTAACATTTATATTTGATATTGGATGAAGTTCTAATCTTGTTCATTGTGGCATGAAGTTTAACCTGAGGAGTGTAAAGTGAAAGTTTTAGCAGGTCCTATAAAATTGTAAAGCTTGGAGTTCAGATCTGGTGATCAACTCTATAGCTGTTTTTTAGGGATTAGTCTAACAGTGTGGAGGGATTCATCATCACAAGGTTGGCCGCTAGGTTATGAATAACTCGTGAAGTTGGTCTTTTTAACTGGGGTTGGGTAGACATTAGGTATTACTGTAATTTGCATAAGTGGAAAGAGTACCAAAACATACAACTTTTTCAGAAATAGTAAATACTCTTAACATCATCTATGAATTTTACTCCAAATTCTTGTTGAGTGTTATTACAATACATTGAAAAGCAAAGCTCTAAATAAACATGTTAAGTATAAAACACTATGGAAATATTAACTGGTACCCACAGTACTTTGTGAGTATGACAAATAGGTTAAAATGGATAATTAGTTTAATCTCTGAAAGCATAGTCTACTTTTAATATGGTATTAGAAGGAATAGAATAGGTTTGATGATTTTCTGCATGTTAATACAGCCATTCTGGAGTAAATATAAAAATATTTTCTTTAGGGTATATGTGAAGTTTTATGCTATATTATTGGAGAAAAATTCTTATTAGATTTATTTTGTAGCAACTAAAAACTTATTGAATGGTAGCTCCTATTTCCATATTTCCACAGTAGTTTTTACCATAATTAATGTATTTAATATTTGAAAGTAATTACTTTGTTAAGGCAGTTGACTTCAAATTTACTTAGCCAACTTTCTTCTCAAGAGCACTTAAAAACAAGTGACATATCTCAAAAGATTTATCTAGGGTCTCGGTTGGCTTAATTTCACCTTTAAATATCTATTAGCTTCATTAATAAGTCTGTCTAAAAATAGTATATGTATATATGTGTGCAAGTTATAAGAGAAGGATATATTGAATCTGAGAATCTGTGAATGTCAGAATTGCAATGACCTTTAGGGTCATCCAACCCAAACCATACCAAGAGCTTTTCTCTTTCTTCGTACTCCTTGAATGTAAGTTCAGTCAATCAGCAATCTTTTTGTTAAGTGCTTACTATGTTCCAGGAATTGTACTAAGGGTCAGGGATACAAAGGAAAAAAAGAAAGTATTCTCTGCTCTTAAGGAACTTAAAATATAAAGCAGAATGCTCTCCTCCTGGCCAAATATAAGCTTCTTGAGAGTAGAAATTTGTATTTTTGTCTCTGTCCCCAGAGGCTAGCACAATGCTTTGCACAGAAGTGCTTAAAAGATGTTAATTAAATTGATTCTTATGTCATGTAATACTGTTGGCTCTGTTTTCCTTCTTGAAATTCTGACCTCTCTTAGCTTTTGTGACAGATACCACATTCTTCTGGTTTTTAGATGACCTTTGAGATCGCTGCCTATACACTATGATCCATGTCCTCTTTCCTCCTTCTTGTCTTTCCCTTGATGGCCTTTCTTCCTCTTGCTGGAAGAATGTTGGTGGCTCATAAGGTTCCATTTGCCAAAGGAAAAATAAAAGGGCCAATTTCATGTACTCCAATAATATTAGCAATTGTTGTTCAGTTGTGTCTGACTCTGTGACCCCATTCGGTGTTTTCTTGGCAGAGATATTGGAGTGGTTTGCCATTTCCTTCTTGAGCTCATTTTACAGATGAGGAAACTGAGGCAAACAGGGTTAAGTGACTTGCCCAGGATCACACAGCTAGTGAATGGGGCTGAGTTTGAACTCAGGTCTTCCTGACTCCAGGCCCAGTGCTCTATCCCCCTACCTGCTCAATTTGAACTATTACATGTGGCTAACTCCTAAAATTCCGGTTCCTTATTTCTATCAGAGTACTAGATAGCTCTACTTAGATGTCCTGTCAACACCACAGATTCAACATATTCCAATGCACATTCATCATGTTTCCTCCCCAAATATATCCTGTTTCTGACTTCCTATTGCTGTCAATGGAACCATCATTTTTTTCTTGTCACTGACGCTTGAAATATTGAAACTAAAGCTCCTCCTCCTCCTTCCACACCTTATATTCTGACCTATGAAATCCTATCCACCCTTTATAATCTGGCTCAAATGCTACTTCTTTGAAGCATTCTCTGATCTTTCCAGCCAGAAGTTGTATCTTCCTCTTCTTTCTTTGTATTCTTTTAAAAATCTTTGTCATATTTTGCCTTGTATTGTTGTGTTTTCCCACCTTTTTCCTTCTTTATGCTTTCTGTATGCCTAGATTATTCTTTGTCCCCTTCTTTGCTTGTTGAATTCCTACCTATCCTTTATAGAACAAACCAAATGCTACTATTTCCATGAAGCCTCCCCCAGTTGGTAATGACTTTTCCCTTTTTGGCCCTCAAATAACTCTGTACCTCTCTTATGCACTTATGTCTTTTGTATTAGTTATTTGTGTGTATAGCATATCTCCCTTCTAGACTCACCAGGAGGTAAGAGTTTGTCTTATCTGAACTTTGTATTTCCTCTAGTGCCTACCGGAATCTTCTGCATACAGTAGGCATTTAAACATTTGTAGAAATTGAAATTGTTTGTGTATCACCTCCCATACTAGAGTATAAGTTCCATGATGACAGGGGTTACATTTTATTCACTGTATTGTACAAAGTACCTAGTGTAGTACCTACGCATAGGAGGCACTCAAATGAGTGAATGTCATGCATAAGATACAGGCATTCCATAACTTAAGAATACTTGACTTGTAAGTGATTTGCATGTTAATGGGTGGAGCCTATGTTTTTAACTTATAAAAGCAGGCTCTTTCTTCCAATCTCACGTTCCCCAATTTCATTTATGTATGTGTAGTTAAATTAGCAGTACACAGGAATCTTTGCCTTATCTTCCCTTCCATCCCATTGAGCTCTTTTCCCTTTGGTGGAATGGAAGAGGGGAATTCCGAGCATCTCTAGTAAGAACCTGGAAGGTTCTCACCTCCCCCCCCCCCAACTATTTTAATCAATGGTGATTTGCTGTAGTTGAAATAATATACTTTAAGGTACTGTATGGATTAAGACTATGCCTTTTTTTTTTTTTTTTTTACTGGCCTGGGAACCCAAACATTTATAGTATTTTTTTTGTGGAAAAAATCATTCAACATTTGAGACAGTTGACCTACAAAATTTTGGTATACAATTGGTTAGTTGAAGAATCTTTGTAAAGACATATGCCTTGTAGGGTAGGTGAAGGGTGAAGAGTGAAGTAGGATCAAGCCTTTTTGTAACTGGCATTGGAGGGGGTGCTAGCAGCATGGACCTGTCTTCTAAGCCAACTGCTAAATGTAGTTGTTTAGGGTGAGCCTCAAGAAATTTAAATTTCTGTAATAAAAAGCCATTTTGGAACTGGTTTATATAAGTGAAGAACTAAGAGGATCCCAAAGAGGAAAAACTAGTTATCAATACATGCTTATTATTATTAAAAGGAAAAGAATAGATTTCTTTTTTAATTTAATACTGCTGTAGAAGAAATATTTTTCATTCAAGGCTATGGAAATTATTTATATACTTTGGAAGCAATTAAGGTAATGTGTGTTTGAAATGTTTTGGAGGGATGAGTTTTTTAAGCCTTACTTCCTACTACCAAACCTTGTATTTTCTCCCTCTTTTTCTCACAAATTAAGAATATGAATTTACAAGTTCTTTTGTCTGGGGGATAGAGTCAGACTCTTAAATATCTCTAAATTGTTAAAGGTCCTTTATAGAACAACCCTAGAACTTTGCTAACTGTTATGAAGGATACAAACGTGTTTGTGACATAACATGTTCTCTGCTCTTAGGGGAATTTCCAGTTCAGTTGGGGAGAAAACGCTGACCCTTGTGAAACTATAAAAAATGAGGCATGCATCATTAAGTACTAGTCTCAATTTAGTAGGAATAGAGAAGTGAGTGGTTAGGGTGAGTAGTTAGTAAAGAGAACAGTCAAGTGATATTTCTTGGAGGAGATAGAACTTGAGGACAGTTCTGAACAACAGACATTCCTACCATTAGATTAGAATAGGTGGCCACAAGCAAAGATTGGTAAATGCATGTAGTGTTTGTATGGCACAAGCTAAACTAAGAGATAAGAGCCCAAGGAATGGCAGGTATGTTATTGTGAAAAGAGTGCTAGATTTGACATTGGAGGACCCAGGCACAAATCTTGTCTCTGTCAGGTACTTGCCTAAAAGTCATTCCATCCCTCGTGCTTCAGTTTCCTAATGAGAAGGTTGGACAACATTTATTTGAACAACAAAATTTATAAGATCCCTTTCAGCTCTAAAGGTAAACATAATGCATTTGTTCTATACAGTGTATGTGAAATGCCATCCAATTCTACATAGATTTGTAGAGGGGTACTTACTATGTGTACTAAATACTTATAAATCTTTTTTTTTTTTTTGAGGGAGGGGTCTGGACCTGTGATTTCATTGGTTTGGGGAAATTAATCCTGGTGTGTCAATTTCCTCAACCAATTCAGATTGACAGTTCTTCTATAACAGTTTTAGAGAATTGCCTGGGGCACTAATAGGTCAAATGCTTACCCACAGGTAGTACAGAGTGTGAATCTGTGTCAGCATTTCATACAGCATGCTGGCCTCTCCTATGCTTATATGCTTGTATGTCACTTCCCAGTTTATTATATAGTTTCACAGAAATGAATCTCAGGTTCTGTGGGCTCTCTTAATACAACGTAAGCTGCTTGACGGCAGAGACTGTTTCATTTGTATCTTTGTCTTCTTAGTGCCCAGCCCATCCCCCTAGACATAGAAGTTGCCTACTAAATGCTAGTCAATCAATTGATTGATGTAGAAATGGGGAGGAGGGGGAAAGTCAACTATGTAAGGTGGGCTTACTATATGAAAGAACTTCCAAAAAACATTGTACTGTCTTTTAGAGAGCAATTGTAGGCTTTTGAGGAACTGAGTTGAACAATCATGAAGAATGGGAGAGGTGCTTTAGGACTAGAAGAGGACAAATGTCCTACTTTTAAAAAGGGAGTAATGTGCCATTTTGTGACTTTAATTTCTGGCAAAGTACTAGAATATATTGTAGAAGGGTTGATTTGCAAATGTCTAGAAAGGGAAGCTTCATTGAGAGTCAGCATGGTGTCATCAAGAACAGGTCATGGCAGACTAACCTCACATCCTTTCTAATGGTGTTAATAGTCTGGTAAATCAGAAAATGGTGTAGAGAGTATATGTGCACTCACCTCCCAGGCTTGTTGCAAGGATCAAATGAGATAATATTTGTAAAACACTTTGTACGGTGCCTAGCACATAGTAGGCACTAAATAAATGCTAGTTATTATTGTTGTTGTTCTTGTTATAACAAAGCATTTGACAAAGCCTTTTATGGTATCCTTATGGACAAGTTAGAGAGAGGTAGAATAGATGATAGTACAGTTAAGTGGATTTAGAACTGTTTGAACAATTGGCCCCCCAAAATTGACATAATTGGGTTAGTGTCAACTTGGAGAGAGGCCTTATGTAGGAGTGTGCAGGAATCTTTCCTATCCATGGCTTTCTGCTTTTAAACATTTACATATATGACCTCGATGAAGGCATACATGGCTTGATTATTAAATTGTCTGGTGACATGAAGCTTGGAGAGATGATGAATGTGTTGGATATTGGGAAAAAAATCTCAAATTTAGAATGGTGAACTGAATCGAAGAAGATGAATAATAACAATGCTAATTCAAATTTATAATAACACTTTAAGACTTGCAGAGTCTTTTCCTCAAAATAATCCTGTGAAATAAGAAAGTTTCCACATTTTATGGGGAAATGAGCATTGGCTAGAAAGTTTCCAAGTGGGGATTTAAATCTAGTTGTCTTGATTTCAAGTCCAGGGCTCTTTCTACCATAGCATGTTGTGATAGAAAGGAGGGACACAATTTTTAAAAAGTAAATTTAAAATCTCACACTTGGGTTCAATAAACCAGTTGCACAAATAAGAATAGGAGATGAATAGCTAGACATGGTTGTTGTTTTTTTTTTCAGTCAACTACAGGCTCAGTATGATGCAGCAAACAAAAAAAAGCTAATGTAACCTTGGATTATATTAATAAAATCAGATTCCAGAATGAGGCGTATGTTGAGTCCTGATTTTCTTTATTCTGTTTAGACAACATCTGGAGTATTGTGTTTAGGCACCACATTTTAAAGATGGACTTTTGGGGAACATATCCAAAAGAGAGCACCCAGGATGATGAGAAGACAAGGGACCATGTCATAAAGATTGGTTGAAGTAATGGAAATCTTGGAGAATAGAAGAATTAGGAGATCACATAATAGCAGCCTTCATATATTTAAAGTACTCTTTTGTGGAAGGGAGGTCTGTACTTGTTTTGTATGGAATCAGAAGGCAGAACTAGGAGCAGTAGGTGGAATTGCAAGACAGATTTAGTGTTGTTTTGAAGGGAAATTAAAAAAAAAACAACAACCCCAGAACGTTCAACTGAAAGGTACCCTTTCTGGATTGGGCTGCCTTTGGAGGTAGTGAGTTCTTCCTTACTGGAGGTTTTCATGTAAAGGCTACATGACCACTTCTCAGTGATTTTGGAAAATGGATTCTTATTCAGTTAGAGATTAGTCTGTCCATGGGGTCCCTTCCAGCCTGTAAATTTGGTGATTTTTATTTGGTTAATTTTGCTTACGTAGAAATTTCCCTTATAGAACTTATTCATTTCATGTCAGTTCAATTCAACAAATTTTGTTGAGCACTTATTTTGTCAAAGATTTTGCGTCTTCTGAATGATGAATTAACTGATTATTATTATTATTATTATTACTATTTTACCTTTTTATCCTTAGTTCACAGAATCATAGAATCAGAATTACAGATTGTGAGTTGCAAGGGACTTTAGAGGTCATATAATCTACTACTCGGTATCTGTAGAATAATAACTTCTTCGGTTGACAACCCTAACAAGTGTCATAAAATGTAAGAATGAGTAACAGGGTAAAAACTTTCATGACTTCAAATCTTAGAACTGAAATAGACCTTTCCTTGAATAAGTTTTGTCTACTTCCCCCAAACAGGAGTTATATATACAAACATCCCTGACAACTATTCATCTCTCTTCTGTCTTAAGACTTCCAGAGATGGAAGTACATCTTGAAGTAGCCTGTTCTACTTTTGACAGCTTTAATTGTTAGAAACCTTTTTTTCTTGTAAGTAGCTGAAATGTATACCTCTCTTTTCCCTATCCACTGATCATAGTTCTGCTTTCTGGGGCTGAGCAGATAGCAGTGTGCTGTGATATAAGGAGTGATGAACCTGGGATCAGGAAGATCTAGGTTCAAATCCTATTTTAGTCACTTACTAGCTATGTGACTAGGAGCAAGTCATTAACCTCTCTGTGCTTTATTTTCTTCACTTTAAAATGAGCAAGTTGGACTTGATAGTTTCTAAGTTTCCTTCTAGCTCTATTTATATTGTCTTTCAACTATTTGAAAATAGCTATTGTTGTTTTCCTAAGTTTTTTCTTCACTAGGCAAAAGATATTTACGTCCTTTAAACAATACTTATATGGAATGATTTAAAGATGAATAAAACTTAATAAATCACCTTTCATCTTAATTCTGTCCTTTCTAAAATGTGGTACTCAAAATTGAGTACAATGGTTCAGATATAGTCTGACCCAGGAAGATTTAGCAGGCTTTTCCCCCTCCTTCATTATGACCATTACATTTCTATTAATTCATTTCAGTTTAGCAAACAATTATTAATACAATCTAAGATCATACTAACTTTTTTTGTGTGTGTTCCCCATCACATTGTTGAGTTACATTGAGCTTGTAATCTACTTAAACTCCTAGATCTTTTTGCATACAGATTGTTATCTGGTCATAACTTCCTGCCTTGAATAGATGTACATACGTACACACACACACACACACACATTTCTACATATATGTGTGTGTATATATATTTACAAATCTAAGTACAGAATTTTAGATGAATTTTTGTGTAAGGTAATCCTATAGATTCATCCTTTTTCTGCTAGTCAAGATCTCTTTGGATCCTGATCTGTCACTTTACGTATTATTTCTTTTCCAGCTTAATTTCATCAGCAAATTTAATAAACCTTCCATCTAAGCCTTCATCCAAATTACTGATTTAAATTGTTAGCAGAGCAGAACCAAGGACATATTTTAATGGTCCTCTTGATCAGCATTTTTGGAGTATAGTCATTCAGTTAGTTCTAAATTTGGTCAACTGTATTGTTGCCTAGGCCACAGTTTTTTGTCTTGTCCAAAAGGATATCATAAGAGACTTTGTTATATCTGTTGCTGAAATTTGGGTATGTTGCAACTGTACCATTCTTCTCATATACCAGATTAGTGACTTTGTCAGAAACAAGCATTGAGTTTATTTAGTTTGCTATGATTTTTTCTTTACTAACTTATGTTGGATAATAGTGAGCATCACTTCCAAGTGCTTAAAAGCCATAACTTGTATTTTTGAAAACATTTTTAATAGAATATAATTATTTTTTATAAATTTGTACTTGACAAATATCAATTTCTGTATGTAAAAAAATAGAAAAAGATTTGCATGTGAAATGCAATGAATCTCTAAAGCTTACCCTTTTCCAAGTGATTTTCCTAAAGTGCTTGCTGAGTGTTCAATCCTTTTACCCATCCCCTACTCAGTAATTTGCAGTGACTCCCTATTGCCTGTGGGATCAAATACAGAACCCTCTTTTTGGCATTCAAAATCCTTCATAACCTATCCCCCTCCTATCTTTCCAGTCTTCTTATACCTTATCCCCCACCAGGTACTCTTTGATTAAGTGACAATGGTCTCATGGCTGTTCCACAAAAAAGACAGTCAATATCTTGACTTTAGGCATTTTCTCTGGTTGTCCCCCATTCCTGGAATGATCTCCCTCCCCATTCTGCCTCCTCACTTGCCGGTCTTCTTCTTCTTCTTCTTCTTTTTTTTTTTTTTGCTTTTTAGGGAGGCAAATGGGGTTAAGTGACTTGCCCAGGGTTACATAGCTAGTACGTGTCAAGTGTCTGAGCTCAGATTTGAACTCAGGTCCTCCTAACTCCAAGGCCAGAGCTCTATCCACTGTGCCACTTAGCTACCCCTGTTGGTCTTCCTTTAAGTTCCAACTAAAATCTCATTTAGGGCTTTCCCTTCATTATTTCCTATTTATCTTACATATAGCTTGCTTTGTATTTTTTTGCTTTTTTGTCTACCCCATTAGATCATAAGCTTCTTGAAGGCAGGGACCCTTTTGTCTCTTACTGTATCCCTGGTGTTTAACACAGTGCCTTTCACATGGTAGGCACTTAATAAATATTTGTTGATTGACTCTCCAATCTATATTTCCAGAGCTCCAATCCCATATCACCATTTATGTTTTAATCATTCAATGGATACTTTAAAGGTATCTCAAATTGAACATACCCAGAACTAACTCATTGTCTTTTATGTAAAAGCTACCCTTCAGAATTTCCCTATATCTGTCAAGGGCAACAATGTCTTGTCACTCAGGTTCACAATTTCACAGTCATCCTTGAGTCCTCACTGTCACTCACCCCACATATCCAGTCATTTGCTAATTCTTATTTCTACACCCATAACATTTCTCACATATCTATTTGTTTACTCATTCAGCCATCTTTCTATTTCAGACCCTCATCACCTCTCACCTGGACTATTTACTATTTCAATAGCCTTCTAATTGGTCTCCTTGCCACAAGTCTTTTCCCTCTCTAATCCTTCCTTTGAAGAGCTGAAAAACTGACTTTCCTAAAGCTTAAAACTGACCATGTTATTTCCCTACTCGGTCTTCAGTATCTCCTAGTTCTTCCAGGATCAAATGTAAACTCTTTCATTTTTGATATTTAAAGTCTTTCTAACCTACTCTTACCCTAACTTTCTAACCTTATTGCATATTACTCCTTCTCATACACTTTAGTTAATCAAACTAGACTTCTTGATATTTTCCTCATAAATAGCACTGCATCTCCTATCTCCTGCCTCTTGCCTTTATATGAGCTATCCCCTATGCTTGAAATGCATCCACTCTCCTTCCTTCTCTCAGAAGTCTTAGTTTCTTTCAAGGCTCAGCTCAAGCACCATCTTTTACATGAGGCCTTTGCTGATCAAAACTCTGCCCCTCCCCATCCAGTCCTAGGGCCTTCCCTTAAAAATTGTCTTGTAATTATGATATTGTGTTCTCTCTCTCTCTCTCTCTCTCTCTCTCTCTCTCTCTCTCTGTACATGCTTTCTCTTCTGATTAGACTTTAAGTTCCTTGAGGGTAAAGACAATTTTGACTTCTGTCTTTGTATTTCTGCCACCAGAATAGTGTTTAGTACAAGTGAGGTAATTCATGAATGCTTTTGACTGAGTGTTGCAACAAAAGAAAAGAATATGCAAGTTTCAAAGTATTGAGACAATTATATAAATTGATAAAGAGTGAAGTAAACAGAACCAAAACACGACTACAGTGTAAATAGAGCAACAACAAAAAAGAATGCTGTGTAACTATAATGACTAAGTTTAGCAGCAATAGAGTTGGAAAAATATATCATCTTTCCTTCTTTGCAGAGATGTGCAGTTATGGGTATGGAATAGTGCATAAACTGTCAGGAAACAACTAATGTGCTTATTTGAACTGCATCTCTCTCTCTTTAATTTTTTCTTACAAATGAAGGTTCATTAGGTAGGAAAGAGGTAAAGAACATATTCCAAAAAGGAGGTGATCTTTTAAAAGATATCAATAAAATATTATGACCAATGTGTGGATTTATGTTGCTTCATTATGCTTGTTTGTCACAAGGGAGAGTTTTTAATTCGTTTAATTAATTTAATTTTTTAATTTGAGTGGGATAAGGGGGAATAGTAATAGCAATAAAAAGTAATAGTAATTATAATAGTAAAAAGATATAAAAAAGATACAGAATTTTAAAAATATGTAGAGAACAAAAGGAAGTTCAGAGGGAGGTAATCAGGACTTCTTTAAAACAAACATGTTGAATTTATAATATGCTTTAATCAATAAACATTCATTAAGCACCTACTATGTGCCAGGCAGTGTGCCAAGTGCTAGGTATATAAAAAGAGGCAAAAGATAGCCTCTGGTCTCAAAAAGCTCATAATCTCCTGAGGGAGATAATAAATAAACAAACATATACAAAGCAAGCCATATATAAGATAAATAGGCAATAATAGAAGGAAGTCACTAGAATTAAAGAGGGATTGGAAAAGTTTCCTGTAAAAGATGGGGTTTTAAGTTGGGATTTAAAGGAAGTCAGGCAAATCAGGGAGTTACTTGAGTTTTTTGAGTTAGGAGGATGACATGATCGGTTCTGCACTTTAGGGAAAATCACCTTGAATGGAAGATGGATAGAGACTTGAGGCAGACAGACCCATGAGCAGGTTAATACAATAGTCCAGATGTGAGATGATGAGAGCCTTCACCAGAGTGGTGGTAGGGTCAGAGGAGAGAAGGGGCTGTATTCAAGAGATTTTTCAAATTGACAGACCTTGGCCCCACATATTGGATATGGGGACTGGGAGATACTGAGGAGTCAAAAAAGACACATAGGTTTTAAGCCTGAAAGACTAGGAGGGTGACGTTGCCTTCTATAATAATAGGGGGAGGGAAGGAAGGCTAAGGGGAAAAAATAATCAGCTTGGTTTTGGACTTGTTGAGTTTAAGTTGTCTACTGGACATTTAGTTTGAGTTGCCTGAGAGGAAGTTGGAGATGCAAGATTGGAGGTCAGCAGTGAGTTTGGGGTAGGATAGGTAGATTTGAGAATTGTCAGCATAGAGATAGTAATTAAATCATGGGAGTTGTTGAGATCACCAAATGGGGTAATATAGAGGGAGAAGATAGGAGGGCCCAGGACAGAACCCTTAGGAACACCTGTGGTTAGAGGACAACAGTGGATGGTAATAATTAAATTACTATAAGCTGATGAAATCACTGAGTAGAGAGAGAAGAGGGCCCAGGACAGACACTCACAGTTTGCTGCTATATTGTGCATGATGATCTAGCAAAGAAGGCTGTGAACTGGTAGAAGGAGAATTTGTTTAGTCAGTCACAAATCAATAGCATTCTACTTAATTTCCAATTCTCTGCTGTTTTAACAAGTGCTGTTATAGATATTTTGGTATGTATAGGTTCTTTCTATCTTTGAGATCCTTAGAGTATATGCCTAACAGTGGTATCTCTGTGTCAAAGAGTGTGGACATTTTAGTTACATTATCATGATTCTAAATTGCTTTCCAGAATGGCTGGCACAATTCATAGCTCCACCAACTTGCCAGTTTGTAATACCCTCCATCATTGCCTCTTTCTTTTACCATCTTTATCAGTTTGCTGCAGGGCTCTTTTGATTTTCATTTCTTTTATTAGGATCATAGATCTACAATTTGTAGGGACATTAGAGGCCATCCAGCCCAATCCTTTCACTTTATACATATGAGGAACAGAGCACCTGAGAGAGTAAATGAATTGTCCAAGGTCATATAGATAGTCAGAGTCTGAAGCAGGCTTTGAACCCAGGCTGCCTGACTTTAGAGCCAATATTCCTCTTACTTAGCTATGGGACTGTCTATTGGTGATTTAGAGCAGTCTTTCATGTGGTTATCACTAGTTCTCCGTTCTTTTTAGAGCTGTTTGTTCAGACCACTTAGCCAGTGAGCAATAAGCCATCATCTGTATAAGGCATCTTAGAACTCTGCCAGTCATTTACTCCCAGCTCACTTGCCCATTACAAATCAATTCAACTTTTGACCATCTCCAGTCCTGAATGGCTTTTGTAGTTCTCCACAATTTTTTGAAGTTGGTTAGCAGTGGTCCAGTAGTTGCAACTGTCATTTCTTTCACTCTCTTGGTTTGTAGTTCATTTCATCCTGCTTACTTAAACTCATTGAGGGCAGATAGGTACTCTCTTGCCATATTTTCACTTATCTCAAGTTTTTTTCATGTTAACCATTTTTGTTTTACTTTTCTTATTTTCCTTGTAGAAGTTTTTCCTTTAGAGTAGAGAAAACTGAAGTTAGGTAAACATAAAATAATTCTGTCTTCTCTTTGTTGTCCATTATTGTGTTCCCATTCCATCTTAGTAGCAATTTTATTTCCTATTCCTCTTTCAATGTTGTTTTTTTTTTTAAAGTCATGATTGTTTTTCTTGGTATTAAGTGAAAGCCTGAGCTCATCATTTGTTTCTGACACAATTCTGACACCCTTTCTGACACAATTCTTACTGCACAATGACACTCTTCTGTTCTTCATTTATCTATTTTTGCTTCTGTCTTCTGTTCTTGTCTTTTAAAAATCTTATTTGGTTGATGTGTGCTATCACTTTCTTTTAGAGAACCATCATGTTTCTTTGTCATTGCAATCATTTGTGTCTCTCATAATATGACTTAAATATTTTAGATACTTAGTCCATAAGATTTTACCATAAGATTTTACTTTGTCTGAGCTCTTTGAAATAAACCTTTCCAAATTCTAACCTGTATATCACACTAGCTAGCATTCTCTTTTTTATCTATTATTTAATGGATGGAATGGAACTTAAATACTAAGATAGCTTAGTATTCTAACACTTCCTTCCAAAGTTCTGTTCATTTCTCCTTTAGAAACCAGTTCTTTTTTATTGTCAGAATCAGATTAGATTAGAGGTAGGGAAAACCGGAAGATAGCCCACCAATGTAGCAATCCAACCATTAAGTGATGATGTTATGGACTAGGGCATTGGTAGTGGAATTGAATAAGAGCTACAAAACCTAAACGGATTTAAAAAGAATAAATGGTAGGATTTGGTGATAGATATAAGGGATGCAAGAGACTGATGAATCAAAGATGACTCCAAAGTTTGTTAGCCAGGGAGATCATAACAATTTTAATTAATCAGAAAGTTTCTCTTTAGAAGGAACATATATGTGTATATGTGTATACATATGTGTGTATGTATATATTCATTTTTTATTTGAAAATATATTTCTATTAATGCCTTTTGTTCTTATATCACTAAAATTTTCCCATGTAGCTCTCCCCTACCTCCTCCTCACCAGTCTTCTTCCATAACAAAGATTTAAAAAGTAAGAAACCATGGTTCAACAAAATCAACCAGTACATTGAAAGAGTCTGACATCTGCAATGTTCCACACCTATAGTCCCCACCTCTGCAAAAAATGAAAGGTAATGTAAAAAAAATCTATTTTGAATTTAGACTTCAAACAGTATACAATTTTAGAAACATTTGACCCATATATACAGGTCAAACCCTGAATCATAGATTCATTATGAAAGAAATAGAGTAACTTTTAGATCATGAAAAAGAGGACTATTTCCTTCTGAAACAATAATACATTATGGTAAACAGAATTAATTTACTACAGTCAGAATCTTAAAAATTAATCCTTTTGACCTCCCATCTTCAAATGTGTTTAGATTATACCATGTATACCATGTATCTAGTTTGGTACTTTTTTTTTTAATTTACAAAAAAACTTCCTTATTATTCGAGGGATTTAAACATAACAAACATTTCTTGAATAAAATGAGAAGTTTCCAACAAGTGAAAATATAAATATATTAAGTTACCTTACACATAGCTTGGCATGGAGGAAAAAACCCAAAACAAATAGCAGCAATTATACAAACCCCACAGCTAAGCTGTGATGAGTCTTCAGTCATACTTGGTGCTTTGTCTATCTACTTAATGTGTTCAGCTTGATACAGAGTTTGCCATGACTTTTGGAGGCAAAGCTCAACTAAAGTTACAGCCATCAGAGCACCCAATGGGGTGGTTGGTGATGGTGGCAGCAGCAGCAGATTTGCTTAAGAAACAGGAGTTAACCAGCACTTTCAAACAGTGTATTAAGCATTCCTTAAATATTCCAAGTGAGAAACAAGAAGGCACCACTATTAGCAGAAAGATGTTAGCAGTTAAGAATAGGTATGTACAGCTTGGAGCAGAACTGGCATGCTCTTTCATTTTTTAGACTTTTTGGGCGATGGCCAATGGAACAGCAAGATATGAGGCTGTGGTTCATAGATCATGTAATGGACCCATCCCTGACTCTTCTGGCCACTAAAGTTCCTCCACTAAGACTCAGACAACAAATGGATCTTAGGGACAAGTTTGGCCATGTCCTTGGGCAACATGATGTGCTGGTACTAGAACTCCTCATCTTCTTATTTGTCCAAATGGTAAATGTGTTTATGTGACACGTCTGCTCTTCCTTGGGGACCCCCAGCCCTGCACTGCCAACTGCCTAACCATATCTACCCACACGTCTAGTTTAGTGTTAATAAATAAACTAATACTGGTTTAGTATTAAATTTAACACCAATATGACATTGGAATTAGATTATCAAAACCAGGGTGGCAGACTTATAATTTGACTTAACATTTGAAATATCCTAGAAAATATTCCATGATATAAGGTTAGTCTGGGTCAATTTCCCCTGTCACTGTGACCTGATATAAACTATTGCTACCATGAAGTTCACTTTCACTTCTTAGAATATAAAGTACAATGATATATGTAATATAGATATATAGATAGATATGTATGTATATTTACACATATACATATATACACACACATACAGTCATCCCTTCCACATTGTTGGGGTTAGGGGTGTGGTACTCCCATGATCTGGAAAATCTGCATCGAATTTTTTGACCCTCTATACCGAGAAGTCTGAATTATTATGATATTAAAAGATAAAATATGTTGATGTCATACAATACTGTATATATATGCATTTTTGAGTTTCTAAACTTTTTCTGTGTCATTTGCAGTTTTTGCAAAACTCCCAAGAAATTCCCGAGAAACTGTGATAGGGAAAGTCGTGATGTGGAAGGGATAACTGTAATGCTATATTTTGAAACAAACCTGGTAATCTGTTAACATTATTGTGTCCTATATGAAACCAAAAAACTGCTAGGTACTGTGGGTGGAAGAAAGTTCTATGAGGAAGTCAAGGTTAAGAGAAGACTAGAAGGATCTGTTGCATCTCAAAACCCTAATGGAAATGCTTTATTTTGAATTCTTTCTGAAATGGTTTATTATTAATTTTTTGGCATACTTTTAACTTTGGAGTATTTTTTTTTCTTTTTACAGTTTTTACATATTCTTAAATATTTATAAGGATTTATTATTCTCAACCTGGAGAGTTTGGAAAGAACACTGTATTTGGAATCAGAAAGACCCTGGTTTAAACCATGGATTTGCTGCTTATTGTCTGTATCACCTTGGACAAGTCATTCTGTACCTCAGTGCTTCAGTTTCCTTATATGGAAAATGAAGAGACTGGACTGGATGGCTTTGAAGATCTCTTTTAATTGTAAATGGGTCATTTTATTCCTAATTTGGTTTTACTGTTGTACAAATAAGTTTGAATACAAATGCCCATTTTGTAGTTTCTGAATCATGTGAAGGAAGACTAGTTTAAAAAAGGTCTTCACAGGTGAATTCTGAATTTGCTTAGTATTAACTGCACATTTAACACTCATTTCAGCATATCCATTGTATTGTTTCTGTAATCTTGTCTAATTGCTTAAATACGTTAGCATGAAATTCACATTTGGGAGATGAGGGAGATTCTTTAGCTTGGGTAAAAAGTTTTAGGATTGGTGTAAGTTGATGTAGGTTAGTAGAAAAAAGTTAACACCTGGAACTCATTCACTCTGGAATAATCTTTTCCTGTAGAAAGATAGCTTATTTGAGAGCAACTGCTGTGGGGCTGTTCTCTTATCGTAAGGGTGCTTAACCTGAGAATCACATCATTTAAGTGACAGTATCACAGTTAAGACGAATTATTTCAGAGCTTCTAAATCTGCACAAAAGCATGTGACCTTTGTCTGGCATGGTCTAGTGCAAAGAACTCTGGTTCTGGAATGAAAGAACTTGGGTTGAAACCCCACCTCTGTTACTATATATGTGACTTTAGGCAAGACACTTGACCTTCTTAGGCCTCAGTATCCTCATCTGTAAAATGAGTGGCTTGGATTAAATAGCCTTTGAGTTCCCTTAGACTTTGAGATCTATGATCCTATCTCTTATTGTATCACCACCAAGATCAAATCTGTCCTGACATTCAGAAACAGGAATATCAGAGAACTTCAAAGATTTCTCTTGATCATTATCTGCTTAAAGTAGTCTATTTCAATTTGGAATTCTAATTGTCACAAAATGTTTTACTTGTATAAAGTTCATGCCTGCCTTTTTGAGACTTTTACCCTCCCACTCTTCCTAGGGACCAAGGGATCCTTGTTCCTAGGGAACTCTGGGACCAAGCAGAAGAAGTGGTTGATACCTCTTCAGATACTTGAAAGATAGGTTTTATGTTCACTCTAAATTTTTACTTCTCCAGGGTAAACATCCATCTTTCCTTCAGTATCCTTTCATGGCCTGATCTTGAGGCTCTTCACCATCCTGATCCCTTTCCTTTGCAATGCTCTCTCCAGTTTTATCAGTTTCCTTCCTAAAATGTGACACTTTGAAATGAGGATAAATACTGCAGATGTGGTCAGACCAGGACCAGTACAGTGGGACTATCACCTTCTTAGTCCCAGATTTCTCACCTTACCACTCTTTTCACCTGACTTTCTCAGAGGTTTCAAATAATTTCTTTACAAAATCCAGTGGCTTTTTCTTCTTGACCTCTCTGCAGTTTTTGATACTATTGACCAAAGTTCCTCAGGGGAATTTTAATACTGCTCTCTATTGATTCTTTTTCCTGTTTCACCACTGCTTAGCTTCCCTTTATGGGTCTTCTTCTAGCTCCTGACCCATAAGTTTCAGTAATTTTCAAGGCCCTATTCTTCTTTCTGTTTTCCTGGTGACTTTACTCACTGTCATGAATTCATTATTATCTCTAATGTCTTTTGAAAATTTGAACAATAGTCCTCTCTACAACATATCTCCAATTCTAGCCTTAATTTCTTTCCTGATCTTCAATGCCACATTTCCAACTGCTAGCTGAAAATCTGAAATTTTGTGATTCTGTGAATACATGACTTCTCCCCTAGTTTAGGCTCTTATAACCTATTCCTTGGAATTATATAACAGCTTCCTCTTGGTCTCTCTGCCTTCTAGCCTATTTCTTCTTTAATTTGTCATCCCAAATAAGGTTTCTAAGATGCTAGTCTGACTATCTTACTCTTCTGATTAAAAATCCTCAATGGCTCTTTGTTATGTCTAGGATAAAATATAGACCTACCATAGCATTCAAAACCTTCTACAATCTGACCCACTTTTCTTGCCTCATTTCATTACTTGTGGATACCATACTCTATGTTCTGTCCAAAGTGGACCAACCTTCTGTCTCCCACCTTCACGTATTCACATTAATCATTCCCCCATACCTGGAATTCATTCCCTTTGTTCTCTGTCTTTCAAAAATTTTTTCCCCTTCAATTCTGGTGCCCTTTCTCTGTCAAATTTTAACTTCTTCCTGAAGTTACTAATGTTCTCTGCCCCTTCAAGTGATCTTTGATTATGTCGACTTGTTTCAGGTTGCCACTAATGATACATATAGTGCATTATATGTAAACTTATAGACCAAATAAATCAACATGATGTTCCTGAAGGATAGCATAAACTGTGAGTAGCCTTATTTGTTCCTCCCCTGCTTGGCAGGTACTTCTCTTGGCCATGAAGTGTCACAATCTCTGGAGTTGTCTTTCTGTGGGTGACTATTACTCCCTTTGTCCTCATTGTATTCTCTGTGCAGATACAAGAAAGAGATTCTTCAGAAATGGTCCCAGCACTTTAATTATTCTTAAATAATATTCAAAATGTATCATTAAAGATGAATCCCATAAAAATGTAAAAAAAAAGTCTGCCAAGTTCACACAGTTCTAGAATCTGAGACTTGAAGAGTCCTCTTGCCCAAACCATACCTGAAAAGAAATCCCCATATATAATAACAGAGATGATGAGTAGTTAATCCAATATTTGCTTGGATAGCTGTAGGAGGGAGTAACTCTCATCTCCCAAGAGAGTTTCTTTTGCTTAGGGACAGCTCTGATTGTTAAGAGTTTTCTTTATGACAAACCTAATTTACCTGTCTGCAACTTTCATACATTGTTCCTAATCTTGCCTTCTGGATCTGAACAGAAGCCCTATCTTTCTGTATGGTGTTCTTTATTTCTTGATAAAGAAAATATAATAGTGTAAAGTTTAAAGTCATGTCCTACCCAATAATCTTCTAGCCAAAGCTGTGTAGATCGTAAGTACAGATAGGAGATAATGTTCAGATTTATATAACTTCAACTCCCCTCCTCTCTCTCCCCCTTAAACAGAATGCTAAGGGAAATATTGTGTAATTTCAAAGAACATCTTTAAGAGGAAAGGTAAAAAATATGACTGATGTAGAATCACATAATCTGAGGTGGAAGGGCTCTTAGAAGCCAGATAGTTGAATACATACTGAACAGGAATCATATCTGTAATATTTCAAGCAGCGATCCAGATTTTATTTGAATACCTTAAATGATGGGGAAACCACCAACTCCTGCACTCTGTTCTGGAGTACAGGATCTGGAGAATTGTGTTCAGTTCTGTATGTTTCATTTTAGTAAGGACACTGATAAGCTGGAGAACAATAAATGCAAATAAATAAATTGAAGGACCTTGAATTAATGACATATGAGTATCAGTTGAAGGAACTTAGGTTATTTAACCTGGAGAAAAACAGTCTTTGGTGGGGAGTGACATGATTGCTACCAAATCAAAAAAAGTTTAGACTTGCGTTCAGCACTAGAGCAAAGAATTAGGAGCAGTGTATGGAAATTACAAAGAGGTAGATTTAGTCTTGATAGCCAGAGAAACTTCTTATTAGAGTTGTCCAAAAGTGAAATGGGCTTTTTCTGGAGGTGGTTAGTTGATCTTTCTTGGAATTATTTAAACAGAGGTTGCATGATCACTTCTCAGATATGTTTCCTTTTGGGTGTTAGTTGAGTTATAGAGGTCCCTTCCAACTCTAAATTCTGTGATTCCTGAGGTAGCACTTTGGGGTGGCTCAGCAGTTGTTTCTGATTTGCCCAGAAACCTGGAGGGGGTCTTCCCCTCCCAGAGTGATTTTTATTTATTTATTTTTTTGACTAAATAAAAGAGACCATTTTTTGTCTCATTTCTTACCTAGCTTTAATCACTGAATGAGCGTTGCCTCAGTCTAACTGAGACCTGGGAAATACCCTAGCTTAAAAAGGCCAAGGTCTCCCACTGCATCAGGGACTATCTCCAGTTCTCCTGATTTATATATCTTGCCGCTGTACACATATGGCTCCAGAGGAGAAAGTGAGGCTGGTGACTTTGTGCAGTCCTCCCTCACTTAAATCCAATTCACTTGCAAATCAGGCCATCACCTTCTTGATTCTCTTTGAGAATGAAGGACAAACAACAACTGTTATCAAGTTTTTTCCTTCTCTCCATCCTGAGTCATAAGGTGGTCTGCATCTTCCACATTGTTTTGACTTTTGGGATGAAGCAGCAACTCTCTCTTTGATGTGACAGCCCTCCAGAAACTTGGACACTGCAATCATGTTTCCCCTAAGACTTTCTTTTTCAATAACTTTTTTTTTCTTTTTTTTGGCTAGGCAATGGAGTTAAGTGACTTGCCCAGGGTCACACAGCTAGTAAGTTTATGTGTCTGCAGCCGGATTTGAACTCAGGTCTTCCTGAATCCAAAACCAGTGCTCTATCCACTGTGCCATTTAGCTGCCCCAAGACTTTGTTTTTCTAGGATAAACATCTCCAATTCTTTAATCAATTGTGATATCATACAATCTTGGGAAATTTTGTACCTTCTTATTGCTAGTAATATCTTGGCCAGAATTTAAAAAAAAAATTATTGCAACTTTGCCAAGTGTAGTTAACTATGTGCTTTTGAAATTATAATGAAGATTCAGACTACAGTGGAAGTATGACTAGTATGATTTCCATAGCATTTGGCTGCTTCTAGTTCATTCTCCCCATGCCTTAAATTGAGAGAACCCTACATGTTTATGAAAGCTTCTCTTCCTCTTGACTTATTTTAAGACTATCACTATTCTCCCAGTTTGGAATTATCTTTGGTTCTTTATGCCTCCTTCCTACATATTCCATTATATTAGTCAACATCTATTTATACTTCTATAATCTTTCTCTTATCTGCTGTCTCCTTTGCATTCCCACTACCACCATCTTATTTTAGGCCTTTTTTTTTTTAACCTCTTGCCTAGAGTATTGTTAATAACTGATTTCTCTGCCTATAGTTTCTTCCTCTTTCCATTCTGTCCTATACTTGGCTGCCAGCTTAATCTGAGAAATTCATAGTATAATAGGACATCACAATTGATTGAAATCATCTTGGTATCTAATCTAATCCCTTTTTATAGATAAGGAAACTAATACTGAGGTAGGGGAGGTTATTGGTTCATGATAACAAACCGCAAATGTAGCTGAGTCCAGGTTGACTACCAGTCTAATACTCTTTCCACTAAAACAAGCTGCATCTTGTTAGTACAGAATTTGATTCTCTCACCTCTCCTAAAGAAAACAAATTTAAAAACAAAGAAACAAAAAACAAAAACAACCAACTTTTAACAGACTCCAAAGTCCTTATCCTGGAATTTATGACCCCTCTCCACCCAAATAAATTCTTCTGCCTTCTCTCCCCCTATTCTCCTTTCTATATTTTACACCTTAGCCAATTTTGCCATTCTTTACATTCATCTTACCTCCATGCCTTTGCTTTTACTGTTCCCCATGCTTGAAAAGCCTCACCTATTTTTGACGTCAAAATAATTATATTTACATAGCCCTTTAAGGTTTACTAAGCACTTTCCTTAGCATAACCTTGTGAAATTGATAGTATAAGTATTAGCTTCCTCATTTAATTTTGATTTTTGACAAACACCCTAACCATGAGCATTTCTAAAAAGAGGACCAGAAAAAGGATTGTATATAGAACCACAAATCTCCTTTATATGTAACTTATTTTTGTTTTGTTAAAGTTCTAATGTCTGGCTTATCAGCTTCCTTCTGAAGTGCTTTCTGTTCTTCTGTCCCATTTTAAAAAAAATGCTTCATTGATTCACTCTTCTTTTCTGGAATTGCTTTCTCTAGTTCCATTACCCCCTACCCTCAAACAAAACAAAACAAAACAAAAAAAAGAAACCCTCCCTTGTAACAAGTTAGCATAAGTCAAGCAAAACAAATCCATACATTGTACATGTCTGCAAATGTATGTCTCAATCTGTACTTCTAGTCATAAGCTATTTATTAAGAAATGTCTGTGATGGGTTGTGTGATTCATCACTGGTCCTCTGGAGTCATGTTTGGTCATTGCAACCACTGGAATTTTTAAATCTTTTAAAGTTGTTTTTCTTTACAATGTTGCAGTTATTGTATAAGTTGAAGCTCACTTTACTTTGTGTCAGTTCATTGAGATCCTCCCAATTCCTTTTGAAACGGTCCATTTGATCATTTCTTACGACACTATAATAATATTCCATTACATACATGTAGCATAATTTGTTCAACCATTCTCCCTTTGATGGGCAACAACCTCTCTTCTCCCCCCTTAGTTTCTGGTTCTTTCAATAAAGAGTACTAATATGAATACTTTTAAACATATGGGTCTTTTCCCTCTATCGTTTATTTCTTTGTGGTATATGCCCGAACTTCCCAGAAGTCTCTACGCTATGCCATTTCTACTTGGGCCATCATCTCCATCTCTTTCCCACCAGAAAATTTGCCTTGGAGTCTTCTAGGATCCAGGCCTCCTCAACTTTTCTTGGCCATTTCCATGCTATACTGCATCCATGTACTCTTCTCCCATTCTAGATCTCTTTTATATATTAGTTTCTCCCATTAGAATGTTGTAAGCATCTCAAGGGTAGGGTCAGTCTGCCTTGCTTGTATTTATACTTAGAAGGCTTAGTACAATGTCTGACACATAGTCAGTGCTCAATAAATATTCTCTTTATCTATCAGCCTATCTCTCTCTCTCTGTGTGTTTCTCTCTTTCTTTATCTATCTATCAATCTATCATCTTCCTTGTAGAGGTATCATTGAGGTAAAGGGTATTGTGCATAGTTGAGTACGTTTTTGGTATAGGTCCAAATTGCTTTCCAGAATGGATGGAGCCTCTCCAACAAATCATCATTTTCCTCTTCTGTCATCTTTGCCAGTCTGATGGATGTGAGATAGAACCTCAGAGTTATGTTTTAATTTAAATTTCTCTTATTAGTGATCTGGAACTTTTTTTTTATATGACTGTTAGCTTGCTTTTTTCCTTTTGAGAATTGCCTGTTCATATCTTTTGTCCTATGCACCCTTATTTTACAAATGAGAAATAGAGAAATAATGTAACTTGCTCAGTGTCACAGTTATTAAGTACTAAAAGTGGGGACTCAAACCCAGTCCTCCTGACTTAGAATCAGAGAATCAATAGACCTTAGAAGCCACATAGTCTAATTCAGTCCTAAAAAGAACCTACTTTACAACATGCCTAACAATTTTTCTAGGTTTTGCTTGAAGATCTTTCATGAGGACAACCTGTTACTTCCCTAATTAACTTGTTCAGCTTTTGGTTGCCTTTATTAGGAAGCTTTTTCTGTGTATCAATTCTAAATTTGCCTTTTTGCAACCTCACAGAATCAAATCCCTTCTTGATTCCAGCTTGAAGCCAGCTCTTTCTGTACTATGCTGAAATCTCATACATTCTTTAAGTTCTGTTTCAAATGCTGTTTTCTTCATGAAGTTGTATCCTCCCCTTCATGAGTGTAAATTCCTTGAGGTCAGAGACTGTTGTTTTTAGTCTTTGTATCCCTCTTGCATGTTATAGATGCTTAAAAATTGTTTACAGAATTGAAATTCTTTCAAGCCCAACCATCCTTCCAAATGGAAGTGATTTTTCTCTATATATGTTTTCCTAGTACTTTGTTAATTCTTTTTTGGTACTTGCTGCATTCTATCTTTAATTAAAACAGTAATAATAATAATATCTCCCATACTACATTATAAATGCACTGAAGGCAGAGACTTTCTCATCTTCATCCGTCCTTTTAGAACCTGTGGCAGAACTTGCATATCATAGATACGTGATACTTTTTTGAATGAGAGTCCATACACTGAAATAGACAGTCCAAGATTATGATCCTTTGGGTAGTTAGCAGCATAGCATAGTGGGGAAAAACCCTGGACTAGGGAGTGAGAAAATCTGAGTTTGCATACCTGTTCTGCTATTATCTGTGTGACCTTGGACAAGTCACTTTACCTCCACGTCATCTCTAGGGCACTTTGAGAATTTATGTTGATTCATCAGTTATAGTAGTTTGATTTTGCTCTATACTGTGCACAAATTATGTTATAGATTATGATTCTTTTGTGAGTTTTACATTGTGATGACATTGCAAATATGTCCAGAGAATTCAGAAGCTATGCATTAACTTATACCATGTAAAAACTGTATGCAACCCAAATTTATTATCAGTGCAAAATTAAGAGGTTACTACTTTTGACTTGATATAAAATGATGACATATCAAATTATAAGAGAAATAGATAACTTTAAAAATGTATCAAGAAAGTAAGCTTTGGTGTTAATGATTTATTGAATTTTGAACCATTCTAGAGATCATGTGGACAATTTATAATCTAAATCTGCTCTTGATGTAATTTACAGGCCGGTTTCATCATTGTCACTTACATGCAGTTTATATAAAATGGTAGAACAGTCTAATTGGGATACAGAGTACCTAAATTCTCATTATGTGTCATATTTATTACAATTTGTATTGCGCTGGCACAAGAATACTGAAGCAGATCCTACATAATGAGTAACATAGTGAGATGAAGGAACTTAAGAAGGAATTTACTAAGAAACAAAGTTATCAGTCAGTCAGCTAGCATTTATTAAGCTTCTACTATGTGCCAGGCACTGTGCTAAGCACTAGGGGTACAAAGAAAGGGGAAAGATGACACCTAGTTTGTGATCTAGGGTGACTGGGAGCAGTCTTTTACACCATTTAGGATGTGGACGGGTGGGAAGGAAGATAATGAGTTCAGTTTTGGGCATGTTGAGTTTAAAATGTCTGTGAAATGCTTAGTTGGCAGTTGGAGATGCAGGACTGAAGGTTGAAAGAGAGTTTGGGGCTGGACAAATAGATCCTAGAGTGATTTGCATTGAGATGACAATTTATGTAATGGGAGCTGATGAGATTACCAAGTGAAATGGTAAAGATGGAGAAAAGTAGGAGCAAGTGAAATATATTTTGATGTAATATAAATGTAGATGTAAATAAATTATAGATCATCTTATTTTGTAGCAAGTAATAGTCTGGATTAAATACCCCTCCCCCTCCCCCACCCCAGGACATTCCATTAATACTATCTACCATTCTCCTAAGCTCTTTACTTCAATTGTCTTTGAATCTTTCTTTGTCTTCATACCATCACCTCAAACATCTGATCATTTGCCAAACTTAGAATGGGAAGGGAACTTAGACCCTTCACAATGTTTCTCACATTAGACTTCTCTACTCCTACTGTAATAACTTTAGTTCAAGTCCTTATTGTTTCTTCTCTAGACTATTGAAATAACTCTTTCTTGGTCTCCTGCCTTTGTCTTTTTCCCTTTAATTGATCTTCCCCAGCTATGCCCAAGTAATCTTCCTAAGGTACTATTCTGATTATGTTCCTCTTCTACTAAAAAACCTTGAATAGCCTGCCAAGTGCAATATAAATCTATCACTTTAGCATTCAAAGCATGCATCTTCATCATCATCATCATCATCATCATCATCTATAAATTATAGTACTTTAAGGTTTGCAAAACCCTTGACACTTTGATTCCACAATAGCTTTATGAGTTAAGTCTTACAAGTATCATTATTTTCATTTTACATATGAGAATATTGCATCTGGGAGAAGGTAAATGATTATGTTATATAGCTAGTAAATATTGAAGGTGGAATTTGAACCTCACCTTATCTATTTATTTCAAATGTAGCAGTCTTTCACTTACTTCAAGTCTACCATTTTCCTTTTCTACATGAACAACCTATTTCATACTCTTCTCCTTCAGATTCTCTACCTGCCAGCCAAACTGCACCCCCATTCCCATCCTGCCCTTCTGTTTCTGCACTATGGTTCATTCCATCTCATCACTGTTTAAGGAAGTCCCTTTCTTCAAAGCCAACTCAGAAGCCATTTTCTCTATGAAACTTTCTTTTCCTTCTGTTGTTGAAAGTGATTTTCCCTCTCTAATTTCTCTTTATACCTGGCTTCACTCTTTGGTGCTCACCTTACTCTCTCCTGTATTGGTTATTTGTATTTGTCTCTCCCACCATTATAGAGAAAGTTCCTTGAAAGTAGGGCCTGTGCCATATACATTCATTTTGTATCCTGAATACCTGGCATGGTTCCTTGTACATAGTAGGTACATAATTACTTGTTGAATTGAATTGAAAGTTGGATTATGAAAGGCTTATGAAGGCTAAGTTGCAGGGCAGTTCTATAGGAAATAACTATATTTTCTTTTAATAATTACTATTGTGAATATAGAAGACAATACAAGTTATACACCCATACATTGGCATTTATGAGTGGAACAGGTCCATTTTGCTTTCCTATTTAAATTTTAATCCCTTGAAGGTAAATAGGTCCCCCCAAATTTTTTTTCAAAGAACTGTATTTGGGATTTTGTTAGGGTAAAATTTTCTGTGACTTTTCAAAAATTCAACTTTTATAAGGTGTCCCAAAAGTCTTAGTGCAGTTTAAAGCTTTAATAACTTAATGTTCAGAATATATAGAAAGATATTATTAAAGCTCAAAACTGCACTAAAACTTTTGGGACACCCTGTATAGATAAGGACCTTACGAAAATCAAGATCAGTTATGGTAGTATTTTTATGTATCTACATAATAGGTGTAACTTTGAATTGAAACCCTGACTTGATTTTTCTTGAATGTGCCTATTTTTGTCATGTAATATACTCCCCAATATCATATGCATTCCTTGAATTTGTTTGATCACCAGTAAAGATTCTTATTTTAAGTACTAATTTTATTTGGTGAGGTCAGTGTGGATAAGAAAAAAGACGTCATTGGGTTTGAAGTATGATTAGGTTAGATTAGATTAGGCAACAGATTCAACTAAACCCGTGGAACAGATTGATCAGAATGTGATATGTACCTTCCTAGGAGATTTTATTTCTTGAATGCCACTTTCCTGGTCCCTCTCTCTTACTTCCTAAAATTTCCCTAAGAGATTGAGATCAGATCCTTAATGTGGTGATTCAATGAGTTAGTGTGGTGTAGTGAATAAGATACTAGACTTAAAGTCAGGGAGACCTAGGTTCAAATTCTGCCTTCCACCTCTAAACATATGATTCTATTTTTTTTTGTTAAATTTCCTCGATGCTTAGTGCAATGTCCTTTATTTTATTTTATTTTTGGAGGCAATTGGGGTTAAGTGGCTTGCCTAGGGTTACACAGCTAGTAACTGTCTGAGGCTTGATTTGAACTTAGGTTCTTCTGATTCCAGAACTAATACTTTATCTACTGCACCACTTAGCTGCCCCTGCAACGTCCTTTAGGAAAGGTATTTGGTATTCTTTGGTGGAGCCATTATTCATCAGTGCTGACATTTCCTATAACTCTTATCATTTTAGAAAGTACCTCAGCCATGTTTTACCTCATACCTGGACTCTTTGTCCAGCCTCCTTCTCAACTACCACCTTGCCCCACCCTGGAAAAAAACCTGCCTTGAATCCCTCCTTTCCTGATTGGTGACTCCCTTTATAAGACCATCATTTTAGCAAGGACCACAGCCATGTTTCAACTCACTACTTGCCCTTAAGGAATTTAAATCCTATTAGGGAGAAATAACATGTACACATATAAGTATACGCCAAATAAATACCAGGTAATTTTGAAGGGGAGAGGAATGCGTAGAGGGGTGGTGGAGGGAAATGGCATCATGTAGAGGGTGGCAGAAGTCAGTAGACCAATTAGAGTATAATTGCAATAGTCGGAGTGAGAGCTGATGAGGATCTAACTAGAGTAGCAAGGGGAGAGAGGAGGTATATAAGATATGTTGAGGAGGTAAAATTGACTAGATTCAGCAATTTGCTTGGACTGGCAAGTCAATTGGTTCCATCAGGGAGTTTACTTCCTATTGGGAGGATCCAACATATTCACACATATATGATATATAGGATATATTCAGTTGCTTAAGGGAGAAGACACTAACAACAGGGCAAAACACTAAAGTCCTCTTGAAGGAGGTAGCCCTGGAGCTGAACCTTGCAAATGCATGGAAGCCAGAGTTGAAATGTTGTGTATAGGAAAGAACAGGTAGGACAATTGGGCAGAGGGAAAATTTTGGCTCTGTAAGAATGTGCAATCAGTCTGTAGTGACATACCAGATCCTTTTTGAAGGGTTTTAAATGTCAGAGAAGTTTCTTCTTTATGCTGAAGACATTGCATCTCCTTGAGCAGGAGAGTGACATGATTGGAGCAGGCTCCAAGTATCTACTTGGCAGCTATATGGAGTTAGTATTGGAGAGAGGACAAACTGGGTACCAGGAGGCCACTTAGGCCATAGTGATAAGGGCCTGGACTAGGGTAGTTCTAGTGACAGTAGATAGAAAAGGATGGATGTGAATGATATTAAGAATGTGGAATCTAAAACACTTGGCAGTTAGCTAGTTAGTTAGTAGTAAGTTGGCTGTTAGTGGGTAGTAAGAGTAGCAAAGAGTTGAGTTTGACTTCTAGGTTGTGAACCTGGGTGACTGGAAGAATTGCATTTCTTTTGATAGAAATAAGAAGTTAGGAGGGGGACAGGTAGATTAATTGGGAAGGATAAAGAATTCTGTTTTGGACATGTTTAGTTTTAGATTGATTATAGGACATTTAGCTGGAGTTGTACAACGTGCAATTGGAAATATGGTACTGGAGCTCAAGAGAAATGAGGGCTATATAATCAAGAATACAGATAACATCTGAATCTATGAGAACTAAAGATATATCTCTTTGAGTGAATGTAGAGTGAAGTGGAGAGGGCCTTAAACCAAAACCATCCTGCTGATGACAATTCATCCAAATTGTATTTTAGTCTGTACAGTATATATCTCATCCACTTTTTTCCTAACTATCCTGAACTTCAAAAACAATCTCATAATGCTTAGTCTATTGAATAGCCTTTGTAGTATTCCAGGGCTAGGTAATACTTCATAAATTGCATCTATGAATTTGGATAACCTTGCATCTGTGAATTTGGAATACTTTGCCTAGTTGCTAGATACCTAGCTTGATGTTCATATTTAGATTGATTAACAAACTCATCTTGATATGCACATCTACATAGTCATATAAAATTTTCATGTATTTGTGAGACACACTGAAAGCTTTCAAATCTTCATTTTGTCACACTAAGTCAAATGCTTTCTTCAAATCAGTAAACGGTAGGATTTTACATTCTCAGGATATTTCAGTTTTGTAATCTAGATAGATGTGGTCTACTTAGAAAACATCTGGAATAGCTTGCCTTTTTTCTTCTCATATTTTCATCAGGAATAGCTTCAATGCATGTATCAATTATTCTCATAAAGATTTTTGTAGAAATGACCAAATAAAGATATGGGTTAGCAGTTGCTGATGTCTTGATTGCAAAGATTAATTAGATTAAGACCACATGGAGCTTAAATGCAAGATGTGTCTCAATTTCCTTACCTGTAAAATGATGTTGTTAAATTAGATCAGTGATTCTCAAAATTTTTTTGTTTCATGAGCTTTCAGCAGCAACAACAAAAATGTGTTGTGAACTCCTAGGATAAACTTCATATGCTACTTATAATTATTCTTTCAGATATGTCCATCAAGTGCTTACGATAACCATGCTGATAACTTTTGCTGAGGAAAGCTCCAAATTAAAATTTAGATTATGTACTTAGAAAATGCAAACTTTTAGTCTACCTATAATTATAAAAATCCTATAAAATTATAAAATAATTATTAATTTTTAAGGAAAATTCTGTGTAAGAATTAAAAGCAATAGTCCTGTAAGACCTCATGCTTACAATTATCTGCAAGACTTCCTATAAATTTTATAGGGATTTATAAATTCATATTTTATATTTTATTTCTACAACATTTTAAATGAAATAAGTTACAACTTAGATGTTTTACAATATAATAATCATGTATAAATTTAATTTTGATGACAGGCTTTTTATTTGAACAAAGGTTTGCAGTTTTTGGCTTAACATTAGACAGTCTTAAATCTGGTTCTGTATTGAGTTTATTTGTATTGATTTAAAACAAGAATAAAGTGAAATTACTCATTTACATAAATATATGGTGAAAAATGGCAAGAGAATTTTAAAAACTTGATGAGAGATGGAAAATAATTTTTTTAAATTTTTAGCCACCTTACCAATTGATGAAAATGCATAGCTAGTTATGTTATAAAATATTTACTTTTCTACTGGCTAATGATAAGTAAACAATAAGTAATAAGTGCAGTGGTATACATTGTTTTACTTTGAACAATGTTTGTATATAAAATAACCCTTGTAAGGAAAGACTCTGTTGCAAGACTGTCTTCTTTTCTACAGTTGATACAATAACTACACTGGCTATACTCTCACAGAAATTCTGACCAGTGTTGCTAGTTAGTTCATTGGAAAATCTACCAGATGGAAGAATAGTAACATAAACAGAGTAGAAGATTAAAACAGAAATCAGCCTTAATATTGCAAAGAGAGGCAGTTGTTTATTTTTTGCAGAACATTTCTGATGTTGCATGATAGCTATATGATGGTTTATAATGTGCATGCCCAGTGCTCATGGTTTTTAAGCAGTCTGACATTTGTGTTGCAAGAACAAAAGTTTTTGTAACATTTTGATCATGTGATTAGTTGTCTTGATAAGGTATCATTACATGGTAACAGAGGAAAATGAAGGGGCTACTCTGGTGCAGCATACAAAACACAAATGAGAGTAAGAGCATGCATCTGACCATCTTATCTGTTGGGAATTGGTTTGCATGTGAATGTTGAACCCTTGTGCCAGTTTGGAAACAATTTGATGACTGGTGGAGAAACTATTAGAGCACATGGCTCTGCTAGAAGTGGTCAGAGTTTGATTTAATTGCTCTCCACACACCAAAATTGTGCACATGATCATGATGGTTTCAAATCAGTGCAAAAACAAACACGTGTTTCAAGTGTGCACATACTTCTTGTTGCAGAGGAAAAACATATTTGTACTATCAGGACCCCTTGGATCCTTGTTGCAAATCCCTTACGGGGTTTTTGAGTCCCTAATCCACTTGTCATATTGCTGATTATGCCCAGGCAAGCCTTAGCTTTGGGTCACTCCCACCATTCATTGCCTTTACTCCTACACATGTACTGCTGAATGAAGGTAAAGAAAATCATGCAACTTTTCTTACTGGGTCCACAAAAATTTATGTTACATAAACTTATCTGGGCCCTCATTGCTACTAGACAGTCCTAATATGCCTCCCTTATCAACTCACTATCCCATTCTCTACAGTGACGCTTCTAAAACTTTTCATTCCTCCATAAGTCTCCCAATACTTCCCTCCTGGCATTTGCAGCTGAGAGGCTTGCTTCATACTTTACAGGAAAAAAAAATGAGACCATTTGCTGTGAACTCCCTCTTTTCCCCTCTTCCCCATCTCCTATCACTTGGATGCCTTCTGCAACTTGTTCCTCCTTTACCCCTGTCTCATATGATGAAGTGACTTTACTCCTTACCAAGGCTAAATCTACTTGTTCAAGAGATCCCATTCTATCTCTCCAACCACTATGATCTGGCTTCTATCCTTATCATTCCACTGAAACTGCTCTCTCCAAGTTATCAAAGCCAGTGGCCTTTTCTCAGTCCTTATTCTCCCTGATTTCTTTGCAGTCTTTGAATCTGACAGTCACTCTCCTTGATATATTCTTCTCTAGGTTTTTGGGACACCACTCTCTTCTCCCCATCTAACTGCTCCTTCTCTGTCTCCTTTGCTGGATCCTCCTCCAGATCTCCCCCTCTAACTATAGGTTTTCCTTAAGATTCTATCCTGGGCCATCTTCTCTTTTCCCCCTATACTACTTTGCTTGGTGATTTCATCAGCTCCCATAGATTTAGTTACCATCTCTATGCTGATGATTTTCCAGTCTACTTTTTCTGACCCAATCTCTCTTCTGACCTTCAATTTTACATCTCTCACTGACTTTCACACATCTTGAACTGTATGTCCAACAGACATCTTAAATTCATGTCTAAAATGGAAACTTATCTTTCCTGCTCAACACTCTCTGCCTCCTACCTTCCCTGTTATTATAGAGGGCAACACCATCTTCCCAGTTCTTCGGGTTCACAACCAAGGCATCATCTTGTATTCTTTACACTCTCTCACCTTCCATACCCAATTTGTTACCAAGGCCCATTGATTTCACCTTTACAACATCTCTATAATGTCCCCTTCTCGCCTCTAACACTGCCACACTCTAGTGTAGGCCCTTATGATTTCACACCTGTACAATTACAATAGCCTGCTGGTGGGTCTGCCTGCCTCTAGTCTTTCCTCACTCTATTCCATCCTCCATTCATCCAAAGTAATTTTCCTAAAGCATAGGTCTAATCATGTCAATCCCCCTCCCCCAACTCAAATAAATTCCAGTGGCTTCCTGTTGCCTCCAGGAGCAAATACAGAGTGCTTGCTCTGTTTGACATTCAAAACACTTAATAACCTAGCCTCCTTTCTTTTTAGTCTTCTTACCCTTTACTCCTGGACACATTCCCTTTGATCCAATGACATCTATGAACAAAACACTCCAGCTCTCATGTCCTGGCATTTTCTTTGGCTGTCCTCCAGGCCTGGAATGCTCTCCCTTGTCCACTTTGATTGCTGACTCTCTGCCTCCTTTTAAGTCCCAAACTACAATTCTATTTTCTATAGGAAGCCTTCTCCAACCCCTCTTAATTTAAGTGCCTTCCTTCTTAATGGTTTCCTGTTTATCCCATACGTAGCTTGCTTTGTATACCTTTGTTTGCATATTGTCTCCCTCACTTAGATTGTAAGCTCCATGAGGGCAGGCACTGTCTTTTGCCAATTTTTGTATCCCAAACACTTAGCACAGTACCTTAGTAAGTGCTTAAATAAATGTTTATTGATTGGTTGAAATTGGAACCAAATAACTAGAAAAATCTATGACTCCTTCTAGATCTGAGTCTGTGATCCTATTATCCAGATAAACTATAGATTGAAATAGAAAATGATCAATGATAAATGGAGAAGAATTGTGGATATCCTACTATGCAAGGTCTGAGGAGGAAAATAATTTCTGACTAAGGTGATGAAGGTCAAGAGACTCTTATGGTTGTCTAGGAAGTTGGAAAAGCTTTGGAGGTAAAATCAAGGGGACTTGGCAAATGATTGGATAGGGAGGAGATTGTAGGGAGGTATGAGTAACCAGATAAATGGCAGTACTATTAACAAAAATAATGAAGTTAGGAGCAAGAGGTTTTTAGAAGAAAATTATTCATGCTGATAAATCTGTGAGGAAGCTATAGAAAGAAATTTATTTCCCCCTCTGGCTGGTTGAGATGTATAGTTAAAAAGAAGAAGCAGAATGAAAATCAAAAGGAGCAGGAAAGCACAACATAGGGGAAAAGGAGAGTAGTTTGCTTGCCTTATTCTTCTTTTGTTCCTCTGCAATAATCAAAGGGAATAGTTTTTCATAGACCTCCCCCACCAAAAGAGGAAAAGAGTTGAGTGTTTTTGATAGAGACTTCAGATCTTATGACGGATTAGAAGAACTTAGAGACAATATAAAATTATTTGAAATATGTAATGTAAATAAATGGTAGCATTCTTTACTGATAAAAATTTACTTGCCTGAAATGTTGTACTAAACATTTAAACAATCATAGAGATTTTTTTTTTTTACAATTAAGTTTGTATGAAATATTTCAATAGCCTTAGATCTTGGCTTTTGAGATATGTAGTTACATTATTATGAATTTCACATCACATGCTTTTTATATTTTATAACATTCAGTAAATGCTTTAAAATATTTATCAATGAGTCAATGTAATGCCTTCTATATCAAGTAATTTTTTTTGGGAAAGTTGATAAAAATAGTTATTCTAGTAGAGTATTTTATGTTTGCCTAGAATTTTGTGTATATTAATTTATCTAGAGAATATGGTAAAAACAACAACAAAACAATGTCTTGAAATGTTTAGTTGATGAAAGAATAAGGGCTGATAGTATATTATTTGTTAGGTAATTGTATGTTTCCAAACATCTTGTTAATAGGGAATATTGCTGTAGTTGCTAGATAATTATAATCAGCATGAACAAGAATTAGAGGAGTAAACTAAAAAAAGCATGTGTTAGATATGTTTATCTTAAACATGAAGTCTAAACTATAGTTATTTAGCTTTAGCTTCCTGGTTTGTATGTTGCTTAAAAGCTCTTTAATAAAAGAAGTATTTTGCACTATTCAAAGCCAATCTTTATGGAATTTCTTAACTACCACAATTTTCACTTATGGAGAAAAGGAGTGGTCTCTTAGTGATTTAATGGTATATGGAAGATGTTTAACAAATATTTTAACCTTTTGTTGTCCAGCTGTGTTCTGTCTATGAGCTGGCAGATGACACTCCAAATCTGTGATGATTAAACAAAAGAAGTTCAGCGGAAGTTGCTAAGAAAAACCCTGAAGATGACTTTCTTGGTTAAATCTAGCAATGTTCTTGATAGTTGTTCAACTCTTACTTTTTTTTTTATCATGTCAGTATGGGTTGAACACTTGTCTATAAGTGATTATTTGAAAAGCTAGATTTATAGATCCCAATTTTAGTTGGAATATTTGAACCTAGATGTAGATCTTGAAGGTAATAAATTTGGGTATTTTACTTCATTGAATTATTAATTTATCCAACAAATTCAGGAAGTCTCTTAGGTGTAAGGCACTGTTAGACCCCTGTGGTGGTTACTATCTATATCACCTGTGCCCACACAAAGTTAATAATTTAGTAGAGGAAAGAAGACAAATAGATATAGATGGGAGACTGTCATATTCTTGTATTATAGTTAATCTAAGTACAAAAAAAATATGGTATGAGAATACCAAGGAGGGAGAGAGGAGGGAAGGCTTTACAGAGGATGTGTGGCACTGAACTATGAAGGGACCAGTGAAACTGAGGAAGAAGGACATTATAGGTGGAAGGGACAATGCACAAAGGCACTTTTTATTCCTGAAAATTTAGGGAATATTTTAGGGATGTTGAGTAATCCAGTGTTGCCACACTGCCAGGGTTTGTGAAGCATAGTAGCAAAATATAATGCTGAAAGGTATGTTGAGCCAAATAATGGAAGGAACTTTGAATGTCAGGGTTAAAGAGCTTGGGCTTTGTCTTTGGGTCTCCAGAGAGGCAGTGAAGGTTTTTGATTCGCGTATAGATAAAAGTGACAGGATCACTTGGTCTAAGGAAAGTACCTTTCCTTAGAAATAGATGATTTATTTCCTTTGAAATATGACATTTGCAGTCATAATAGCTCTAATGAGCAATCACTCAGCAAGCATTTATTGTTTATTATGTTTTAGACATTAATACTAAGTGCTAGGGATACAAAGATAAAAGTGAAGTAGTCTCTGCCCTCAAGGAGTTTACATTCTTATGGTGGAGACAGCATGAACATATATAGATATATGCTAAATGAATGATCAGGAAAAACTTAATGTAGTCAGTGGCACTTGAGTCAAGGTTTGAAAGGAGTGCATTTTGCTGAGTGGCGGTTGGGAGGGGGACAGGAAAGCCAGGATTGGAACTGTGTGTGTTGTGTGCAGGAAAGCAAGTCGGTCAATGTGGCTATGTCATAGAGTGCAAAGAGAGGAATAATGGGTAATCAAACTATAAATATAGGATGGGGTCAGGTTGTGAAAAAGACATAAATGTCAAACAGTGGAACTCGGCTAAGCTTCTAGAGGCAATAGTGAACCACTGATTTCATTTTTGTTTTAGGAAAATCACTTTGCTGGCAATGTAGCCAATGGATTGTAATGGAGAGACGCATGAGGTAGGGGGACTTAAAAAGGAGACTCTTTATACTAGTCCACATGAGGAGTAATGAAAACCTGTACTAGAGTGGTAATGACTGTGGATGTGGTAAGGAGGGGGACATATTTGAAAGATATGATGAAAGGACATAACAAGCTTGGCAAATGATTGGATATGTGGGATACATGAGCATCATGGAGTTTAGGATGATAGGTTGCAAACCTGGTTGATAGGAAAGATGGTGGTCTCTACAGTAATAGGCAAATTTGGAAGGAGAGTTCACTATTTAAAAAAGAAACAAAAAAAGGTGAACTATTTAGTCTTATAGAATGAATAAATGAATGAATGATAAAGCATTCATCCTGGCACTTGCATCATTTCCCACCCATCTGACCCTCTGGATTTCACGATCTCCAGAAACTCATTATTCTGCGAGATGAAATCAACCCTGAAACTGAAAGCCCTGCCCCTGGGGCCCCTCCCTTTCTCTGAGTAGAGTTTGGACAAATCTTCTGTCATTTAAAGAGGGCTAGCTGACACCTGAGATCAACCCTCTTCAGATAATTTCCTACCTTGGCTACAGGACTTCTAACCCTTTTCCCCTTTCTGCTTTTTTATGCGTTGTCTTTCCTTTGAGGGCAGGTACTATTTTATGCCTTTCTTTGTATCACTAGTGCTTAGCACAGTGCCTGAATACTTAATAAATGTTTATTGCCTCTGATTCTGCTAAGAAATGGTGATACTGATTCAAAAGCTAAAATAGTTTCTGACTGTAGGAACTTATATTATAATGGAGGAGAAAACACTTGTAGAAGAATGGTGGCCAGAGAGGGATATTTTGGTTTGAAAAGTTGTTTGTTGTTTAGTCATTTCAGTCATGTCTGAGTCTTTGTGACCCCTTTTTGGAATTTTCTTGGTAGAGATAATAGAGTGGTTTGCCATTTCCTTCTCTAGCTCATTTCACGGATGAGGAAACTGAGGCAAACAGGTTTAATGACTTGCCCAAGGTCACACATCTAGTAAGTGTCTGTGGCCAGGTTTGAATTTATGTCTTCCTGGCTCCAGGCCTGGAGTCTCTATCCACTACACTACCTAGCTGCCCTGAAAAGTTACAAGGCAGTTTATATGGGCTGGCTGAACATAGGCAACACACCTTGCAGTGTTCAAAATTCTAAGTTTGATATCTCTGGAGATAGCAGAGAGTCTAGGCAGGTAACTACAGCTTTGTGGAATGTGATCTCTACTAGAGGACTACAGGGGAGCTCTCTTCTCTTCACTTCTCTCCTCTCCTCTCTTCTTTCTCTTTCCTTCCCTTTCCTCTTTCCCCTCTACCCTTGCTCTCCTTCACCTTCTCCCTCCTTTCTACTGTCCATGGTATCTTGTAGCAGAGCTTCTCACCCAGTAGGAGTGGATATGTCCAGTAGACAGAGAGAATTCAGAGGAATCAGCAACCAGCTTCAAGGAGTATGACCCCTGGCAGCAGAGAAGAAAGCCAACTTAGATTGAAGGGAGAGTTGAGAGGAGGAGGCCCAGAGAGCCCAAATGAGCAATCTGCCTAGTAGAGATGCTATGCCCAGAGGAGAGCAGCATGAAGATACCATAGGAAGAGAAAGGATATTGGAGCCTTACAGTGGGAGAGGTATGTGTTGCCTTGGCTGCATGTCTTCTTTAAATGTGTATGTTACTACCGATATGATCTTGTTTGGATCCACTCTCCCCAGTGACAGTGAATATATTTGTGGGAGAATGTGCACTAGGTTTACAGGGGAAATGTTTGCTTATTACTATGCTGTCTTAGCAAATAGCTTTACTTTGAACTAATTGTGTTTTTTGGGCTGATTATTAAGAATAAGTGCATCTGTGGCACTCATGAATTTTAAGAGTGTGGACCCACAAAGTATTCTCTGTATTTGAACAATGGGTGTGTAGTCATCTCACTGGAGACCTAACTCTCAGGGATTCAACTTGCCAGTATAATTTTGAGTTTTATGTGGTGGGGATAATCCCAGTGGAGTGAGTACTACATAAGATTTAAACAACAAAAAAAACCCCATATATTTTACATGCTTTTTACTAGTATATTTACTAGTGTATAGTCCATTTTACTAGTCTAGGGTATGATATTTCAGTCTTCGTAATACTTTGGTCTTCTGATGATATTATTCTAATGGTGATATCTTTGAGTTGAAGAATAGGGTACAATTCCTTAAACCATTATAAAACAGAGGTGAAGTATTTTGTATGTTCTACTCGGAGAATATACCCTTATGCACTGAGAGAAGTTCAATATAAAACCAGTGATTTGTCTGACTTCATGGAGAATGCGTTTAGGCCACGTGTTCACCATTACCATTGCACATTTTATATGTTTTAGTTCAAAGGCATTTAGGTTTTCCAGTTGTGGGCCACATAGAAAAAAACCATATGTATGGTAGTAAGCATTTAATTATATAATATATAATATATAATATATATAAATATAATTATAATTATAATTAAATATATTTAGCTTCAATTATAATTACTAACTGATCCAAGGCTGCTAGCATGATACCTGGTTACAGTCAGTTACACAGCCATAGCTTAAGTGGAGTGGTCAGGCCCTATTGGCTTGATTGCTCATATATGCTAACTAATTAGGTAAAACATTTGATTTTTGCTAAAGATTAAGGTCGTGAAACACACATGCCAAAGGCATGCAAGTGATATTCAGCTCAATAATCCAAGTAGGGCTCTTGGTCTAGAGTTTAATTACTTAGTATTCTAAGAATCTCAGATTTCATTGGTTTGAGTCTTTCCTTTACTGACATAGATCTCAATCTCTCTAGGCCTTAGCAGACAATCTTCAATGTGCTGTTGTAGCCCCTCCAAAAATTACTGCCTACTTGCTATGCTTCTGAAGATGAACCTCTCAGAACTAAGTTAGACCTTTCTAGCCTACACTAGGTTACAATCTTCTGGCATAGCTTTCAAGAATGTAGAGTCAAACCTAGGCTTCTGGGTAGGGTATTGTTAGAATATCTCTCCCACACCCTCCCTCCCCTCCCCGTATGTGTGTGTCTCTGTGTGTGTGTGTGTGTGTGTGTGTGTGTGTGTGTGTGTGTACATACACATATGAATTTGAACAAGATGATCTTGAATTTATCAGAATAGTGTTGCATATATGAATTAAAGATAATTTTATATAAATTTCTGATTTTTTTAAAAATTCATACCTCACTGAAACATTGTGTTACAATTTACATAATGCCATAATTAGATTGGTAATCCTATGGTACTGTAGCTAGGAAGATTTGTGTCATGGATGATTAATCTATAGCCTTTTAGATTTAAAGATGACCTGTATGTTCTAAGACTAGGAAGAAGTTAAAATAGCTTCAACTGAAATATTGAATAATGGATGAAAGACATTCCGAGTCTGTGGCTTAACTATATATTCAATTATAGCATAAACTGTTTAAAGTAGGATTTTTTTTTTAGCAGAAAAATATAGTAGGCTCTTAAAATTATTCCTAAGATTGCCATTGTCACTGTGGTCAAGTTGATGAATGAAGCAAATTAAATGATTTTAACAATCCAACTTAACCATAAAAAAGTAAAACATTAATAGCCTTCTTTTACTGCTTTATAGTCACTGATAAAATAAAAAGACTTCCATTAGTTTGTTTACAATAATACCGTTCTCTCAAAAAAATTAAAAAAAAACCCATAAATCCCAGAGAAATATTCTTTGTGCAAACTGGTATATTCTCTGTTACTAGGTAGGTGATGTGAGATTTATAATGGAGTCCAAAGTAGTTTCAAGGCAAAGTGTAGCAGTCTCATCAGATACAGCTTTGCAGCCTAGTGACTTATAATGAGGATGGAATGTAATTAGAAATTGTCCCTGTCTTTTCTGAGTACTGATGAAAACCATGGCTCAGAGGTTAATTCAAATAATAATTAATATTGGTCTCTGTCAGTATAAGGTGCTAATGAAATCTTTCCTTATTTGATGACTTTGACTCTAAGTATTGAGAAAAGAAGGAAAATACTATTATTTCTTATACTGATTGTGGGAAAACTCCCATCAACTGAACAATTTGGTAAAATTATATAATTGTCAGATGATTTGTTTAAAGTTTCTGATGCAGCTTAGAAATGTCCAGGTCATGACTTTTGAGTATATAGAAGTTCTTAGTGACGTTTTATTTCCTTAAATGGTTAATTATGTAGATAGGGATACTGGAAGATATTGATAATCTTGCCGTGACTGCTTGAGTATATATTCAACAGTTGTGTAGAAACCTTGGAAAGTACTAAATTTCTTTATCAAGGTTAACTGAAGAAACAACTATCAGGGTAGAAGAACTCTGTGCAATGTACTTGTGCATTCAGCAGATTTATTTATAAAGAAAGGACTAGACTGCATAGATATCTTTAGTGTCAATAAATGTTGTCTATATTGTATTTCTCTAAGGTGTGGCATTGAAAAGTAATATTCTGATACATTACATTCAGTGTACAGGATTCCATCAACATCCATCGTTTAATTTAGGCATGAACATCAACTTCAAAAAGAAATTAGAAATCTTAGAATTAATAGTATCTCTGAAGATGTTTTCAATTTTTGCTAAAGTGTTCATTTCATGTTGTGGACATATTACTACTAATCACATGAATTGTATAACTTAACTATTATAATTACCAGAGGAGCTATTTTAAACTGCCCTGTAGGAAAATTGTTGTATTTACAGAAATCATTCTCTTTTTTCATTGCTTTTAAGGTGAAAGATAACTGTAACAGAAATTTGCCTCTACCCATAAAATCTTTTTTTACCACGTCAATAGCCATTTGTGTCAAATTGACTCTTTTTTTTTTTTTTTTTACTTTGCTTTGGTTAATAAACTAGTAATCTAGTAACTAAATTCTGGAAGCTGGAAATTTTCCAATGCTACTAAAAACTTTCCTCAGTGTGACATTTCTATAACAATGATGAGTTACAAAGTTAAAATTAAATATAAGAATATGTGAACTTGGTACAGTGTACTTATGTATTTAGTAACTTGTCTCTACATGAAAGATTGGACCTGTAAATAGATATCACCAATTCACTTTATAGTCCATGAGTAGGATGATTATAACGTTATGTGGAAACATCTGAAACCTAGTGTTATGGGAAAGACATATGTAACACAACCACAGCATTGAATAGTCCACACTCTCTTTAAATCTGTTTCGAGATGGAGCACCACTTTTGAGAGGTAAACAGCTACCTTTTTTATTTGGTGAGTGAAATATGTGTGTATATATATAACAAATTTAAAAAAAAATTTTTTTTTGCTCATGTCACCAGCATTTCCCAATGTATCCCTCCCCTACCCTGAGCTGTTCCTTATAAAAGAATAAAAAAGAAAGAGCAAAAAACAAAACCAAAAAACCCCCAAAGCAGTTCAGAACTAAATAGCACAACTGAGTGTGTACCTGCAATATTTCATGCCTATAACCTGACTAGGTCTTTATAAAGAAGAAAAGCTGGTCCATTCTTGTTTCTCTTCTTTAGAATCAAGCCTCATCATTATAATTACACAGAATTTTTATTTTGTTGTTATTATTTCCATATTCATTGTTGTAGTATTCTGTATGTTGTTTTCCTAATTCTGCTTAGTTCAGTTTGGATCATAGTATCATAGATTTAGAGCTGGCAGGACCTTAGAGGCTATCAAGTTGGACCTCTTCATTTTAGAGATGAGGAAACTAAGGAATAGAGAGGTTAAGTGACTTCCCCAGGGTTACACAACAAGTTTTGTCTGGGGTGGAATTTGAACCCAGTCCTTTCTAATTCTAAGTCCAGCATACTATCCACTATTCCTTGCTGTGTCAGTTCATGTAAGTGTTTTGATGCTTCTTGGCATTCTTCATACTCATTTTTATGATGTAGCAATATGCTATTAAGTTAATATACCACAGTTTGTTTAGTAATTCTTCAGTTGAGGGACATCTACTTTGCTCACAGTTTTTTGTTACGAAAGGTGGGCAGCTATTTGTAAGAGAAGATATTTGAATAAAATTATCTCCATACATTTTTATGATTAAATGTTTTTGCAATCATTTTACTGTTCCACTCTCCATAGCAGCTTTTCCAAACCTTTACATCCTTCTCAAACCTCCCATGATTCTCCCTTTCCTCACCCACATTTCACTGAAAAAATTTCTTCCCTTTCCCTCATCATCTTACATCATTCAGATGCATTCTCCCTGATCTCTTCAGCCCTGTGTCACATGAAGAGGTATTCCTTCTCCTGGGTAAGGCAAACCCCTCTACATACCCAAGCCATCTCATTCCATCCTATCTTCTTCAGCAAATTGCTGTCATGTCCCACTCTTCATTTGGGGTTTTCTTAGTGGAGTGGTTTGCCATTTCCATCTTTAGCTCATTTTACAGGTGAGGAACTGAGGCAAACAGGGTTAAGTGATTTACCCAAGGTCACACAGTTAGTAAATGTCTGAGGCCAGATTTGAACTCAAGAAGATGAAGTTTTCGAATCCAAGGTTCAGAGTTATAAGTAATCTGTTAATTGCCAGATGTAATGCCTTTTTTTTCTCAAGCCTTGTTGACCTTTCTGCAGTTGATCACCCTCTTCTGATTTTCCTAGCACTGTTTCTTTCCTGTTCCTCCTATCTGTCTGACCTCTCATCTCTCCTTTGCTAGCTGAAACCTGAAGAGGCTTCTCTTGCTAACTTTGAGTGTCACCGAGGGCACTGTCCTGGGTTCCCTTTTCTCCTGACCTCTAGTCTCATGTCTCCAAATGCCTATTGGACATCCAAATTAGGTATTGTGTAGACGTCTTAAAGTCATCTTGTATAACCTCGTTATCTTTCCCCTCCAATCTACCTCTCCCCACCACCCTTTTGGTCACTCAGGCTAGCAACCCAGGTGTCATCCTCAATTCCTTACTCTCTGTCACTCCCTCATATCTAATTAATTTTCGAGTCCTGTGATTTGTACCTTCTCTCCTTTGACACTGCTGCCACCCTGGTGCAGGCTTTGATCTCCTCACACTCAGATTATTGCAGTAGTGTTCTGGTTGGTATTCCTGCCACCAAGTATCTCCCCACTCCAGTCCCTTCTCCACTCAGCTGTCAAAGTGATCTTCCTACAGTTTAGATCTGACCATGTCACCCCTTTATTCAATAAAATCCAGTGGCTCCTTGTTGCCTCTAACCTTAAATATGAAATCTTCCACTTGGGTTTTAAAGTCCTTTGTAATCTGACCCCCTTTTGCCTTTCCAGTTTTCTTATACTTTATCCCTCTCCACATCTGGCATTACTTGCCTTCTTTTTGTACTTCACACAAGTCATTTCATCTGCTAACTCTGTGCCTTTCCATTGGCTGTTACCTATGCCTGACACTTGTCTCTTTCTCCAACTCCTGGCTTCCCTTGTTTCCTTCAAGTCTCAGCTAAAATTCTACTTTCTGGCAGGAGACCTTTTCCAGTCCCTCTAATGCTTGTGCCTTCCTATTTATCTTGCTTGTTTATGTGTTTTTTGTTTTTTTTTTTTTGCATGTTGTCTCCCACATTAGATTGTAAGCTCCCTGAAGGCAAGGACTGTTTATTCCTTTCCTTTTTGAGTTTTGTTTTTTTTTTGGTATCTACAACACTTAGTATAGTTCATAGCATATAGTAGGTGCTTAATAAATGCTTGTTGATTTGAATCTAAACCAATATAACAGCATATAGATCCAGATACATATTATGCCCTTTGTAGTAATTCTTTTGGGAGGCAATGGTGGTATTCTGAAAAGAGTGTTATTGCTTAAGACAGTTGTTTTTTTTCAGTCAAAGACAAGGTTTATTAAAGATTCACCATGTTGGCCAGAGTCTTAAGGAATCTGAACATTTGTGACTCTCGTGTTTGCTAGATTTTAAGAATCTGAGTTTAAAAACAATTTTGTAACACATCTTAGAACTATCTGCAGAGTTAGTTTATGGGCCATGCAGAAAATTGGCCTCATTGATTTAGAGTCAGAATCTCTTGTTTTGCCTAGATTGGTCATTGACTCAATTTCAACATACCTGACTTCAAATTGCTTTTGGCTTTTCTAACAGTCAAGTCCACTGTCACTTAAATTTTGCAACTATGGAGAATATTTAGTAGAATATTTCTAGATAACTAATTTTGGTTAGGAGTAGCAGGCAAAATGGATGGAGAAATTCCATCCAAGTAAGTTTTGTCTTTACATTTGTCTCTCCACTAACCAAAATGTTAGTGTAGCTTGTGTGTGTGTGTATGTGTGTGTGTGTGTGTGTGTGTGTGTGTGTGTGTGTGTGTACATTTACATATGTGCTAAGGGTAGTTTAAAAAATTGTTTTAAGTGTTTTATTTGTCTTTGATCTAAGGTAACATTTACAATGCAGTATGTAATTCCTTCACGATAAGGGCTATTTCATCCCCCCCCCTTTGTATCCCCACCACCTATCACATTGACTTGTACATAGTAGGTACTTTGTAAATATCTGTTGAATTTCTAAAATTGGACAGGATTCCTAGAACTCTTTCCTAAATAAAAATAGAGAACACTTTGTAAATATCTGTTGAATTTCTAAAATTGGACAGGATTCCTAGAACTCTTTCCTAAATAAAAATAGAGAACACAGCTTGCAGAAATCTATTCCATCAATAGTTAAGTGTTAGTATGATGCTCTCCTGGACTGAGGGAATACTTCTTGTTGTTTCTTTTTGAAAACAAAACAAAACAAAAAAACCCCAAACAAAAAACTTTTCGCAGTTTCTTTGCTTCAAGAATCATATGAAGTATTTCAGTACTCTACCTGTGAGTCTGTCCCTTTTTTCCTTTAGCATTGTGAAGCTAGGTTTCAGGTAGAAGGTCTTTTCTTCCAGGCTGTGGTTCTAGCCATTCTGACCATTTTCTTCCAGGAGATGACAGGAGATATTTAGGAGAGTTTTATAAGTCTACTGAATGTCCCATTTGTAACGGTTTCTAAAACCACTGGCTTAACACAAATAATCTAAAGAGTCAATGTTCACTTCTTAGCATACTGAAAATTACTTAATAATTTACACTGAGTGAATCCTCATTGTTGCTTTTCTTAACTAATTCTTTTTTTAAAGTGTTGCTTTTTTTAAGTGTTAAAGTCTTTTTGTTTTGTACACCACTGTCATTTCCTGATCTATTCCCCTACTATAATAACCCTTCTCTTGTTTTAAAAAAAAAAAAGTCAAGCAAAATTGACTCACAACATGACCCAGCTGATGGTAATGTTCCACACCTGTAGAACCCTATCCCAATACTGAGATGAAGGAACTATGTTTTTCGTCTTTTCTTCTTCTGGGACCAAAACTGACTGTAATTAGTCTGAGTTCTGTGGCCTTTTAGTGGATTTTAAAATTTTGTTTGTTTTCATTATTTTAGTCATTTATAATCGCTAGCTTTTAAGACAGGTTGCTATTGCTACAAATATTTGTTTTCTTTTTAGACATCAGTAGAATCAGGGAGCTTCTGAAAAAGGACTTTTGCCATACTTATTGTGCAATTGACATGCTTTCACCTCTATTTTAAAGTAGAAGATGGTTTGAAAACACAATCATTCATCAATTTTTTCCCATTCATCAATTTAATTGGAACAGTAAGTAATGGTGATCAAATTAGTAATAAATATGTAGTAGGACCTCTCTTATTTGGAGTTCGTTTATTTGGCAACCTCATGGGTGAGAATCATAAAGAAAGTGAAAGGCCTCTGAGCAGTCAAAACAGATGTCAGGAAGTCTATGCACTAAAATTTAACCACTTAAGCATGTTATCTACAGTCTCATTCAGAGCCTGTTTACCATTTTTTTTTACACATGATTTTAATAACCTTGGTTATCTTGTTACCCAGTCAGTAGACTCCTTTACACTACTGTTATCTGAACCTGATAGAGAGGGGAGAAATAAAGACAAAAAGACCATTAAAGGCTAGAATAGTAATACAAAACAAACAAACAAAACCCCAACAAAACTTAGCCTGGGGCTATATTATATAGGAGCAATATTATATATGGGCACATAGCCCTATATTTCCTCAATAGCCTGTCAGAATCCTACTGTATTACAAAAGCAATGTTTATTGCAATTCGAAGTTATCAAGACAAGGTTAAAATGTGTCCAGCACACTCAATTCAATTAATCAAAAAAATTTTAATACCTAAAGTGTATAAGGCACTGTGGGAAGTGCTCAAGATACAGAGATGAAAAATGACTCAGTGTTTGCCTTCAAGAATCCTATTTGTAGAGGGATTAGAAAAAAATCCCATGTATAGTAATTGGTCAGTATCCATTGACCCAGTAGCCCTTGTTCAAAAATCTTCAGTTGCTTTTGTTTGTTTGTTTGTTTTTTTTTACTATGCCTTCTTCCTTACTTTTCATATCCATTTATTTACTAAGTCCTATGACTTCTCCCTCCTCAACATCTCTCACCTCTAACCCTTCTTTTCTTTTTCTCTTACCACTACCCCTTATAGAGGACCTTAATACCATCCTCCAGTACTTTTTGGATACTTCTTACCAGAGCTTTTCCAACATTCTCTGCCACTTGTTATCCTGCTTTCAAAAGTTGCCTGAATTATCTTTATGTGTGCATTTAGCCGTGATACTCTTCTGATCAAAAACCTTTAGTGATTCCAACTAGTCAATCACCTAGCAAGCATTTATTAAGCTCTTATCAAATTCAAACTTCTACCTGGAATTCCAGTGTTTTTCAAAATCTGGTGAAACCTACTTTTTATTGCTTTATTTTATATTACATTTCACATTACATACATTACATATACATTTTACATCTAACTGTGTACTCTATGCTGAAGCCAAATAGTGTCTCCTACCTCCTCCAAACATATCCATTATTTTCCTACCTCTATGTCTTTGCTCAGGCTATTTCCCCTCATGTGGAATGTCTTCCCTCCCCATCTTTCTTTGTTAAATTCTTTTTCAACTTTGAAAGTTCAATTTAAATGCCACTTCCTCTAGCAAACCTTTTTTTTATTCCTGTCATTTTACTCCGAGTTGATAATGACCTTTCTTTCTTTAGACCATAAATAGAACACTTCTGTCTCCTCAATGCCCTTAATATTGTGAATTGCTATTTTCTTTGTGATTTATCCTTTTTACCAGATTATAAGCTATGTGAGGGCAGGGTTCATCTCTTATCTAAATTCCTCCTCTCCTTCCCCAAATACTGCTCTGCACACAATAGAGATTTAATAAATGTTTAATGATTGAATGAAATGGTAACCTGGAATTTTAGGAGGTAGAGGGTTCACTTTTATGTGTGTGTGGGGAATCAGAGATGGTATTGTCAAAAAACATGTAGATCAGGAGGTTGGAAGGTGGGAAAATGTCCAGAATGAAGGGGGAAGAAGGACCTCTGAGTATTTGGCAATATATAACAGGTATGAAGTGCTTCCCACAGAGGAAGGGTCTGGAATGCCTGATGAGGAAACAGCTTCTCACACGCCACTGAAAGAAAAGGGGGATTCACAGATGCCACCAAGAGTGAGGGCATCTGTTGTTGGCCCCAGGAAGAAGAGATGTATCGTGGTGTTAGGTGGCTCCCTGGCGATAGGTACGGAAGTGGCCATATGTTGACCTGGCATGTACAATTGGGAGGTGTGTTGTATTCCTGGGGTATTCATTTGGGATGTGACACAGACTGTCCTGAGGCTCGTCAAAGTGAAGTAGCTCTACCCACCACTGGCGATCCATATGGGAACAAATGATACTGCCAAAAGGAACCTGGAATAATGAAGTTCCAAGCAGCAAACTGAAGGACTTAAGGACATAGGTAGTGTTTTCATCACTTTACGTTGTTGCAATGTAAAGACAGAAGAAGAAGTAGGATATAAAAAGTGAATATCTTGCCAAGAAGATGATGTCAGAATGAGATTTGGTTTTCTGAGTGATGGCATGATGATAGGCTCTTGATGAAGGAAGGTCTACATCTACTAAGGTTACTTAGAAACTGACTGGTCTGATTAAGAAGTCTTTTTTTAAAAAATCTAGTAATCAAGTTGGTGAAGGATCTATTATAGGAAGCAGAGATATAAAATAGGAAGAACAGCAATGAAAGTGGTTAGTATCTCTTAGGAGACAATCTCCAGGATAATCATAGGCTTTGATCTACACAAGGGGTCACATACTGACTTAGAAAACCACAAATTAACACTATCCATGTTGTATTGTATTTTTATTTATTTTGTTAAATATTTCCCTGTTACATGTTCACCTTGTTCTAGAGAGTTTGAGATGTAGCTTTTCCCAGGAGGGCCATGAGTTTGGCACCTCTGATCTATCAGTAAAGGTATATGGCTATTTACAAACAAGCACATGAAAGAATGAGCACACTTAGCACATTAAAGAAAATGATATTACAGGTAGTATTGAGTCTCATAGAATGTTTAATAAGAGTATGGAAATATAAAGACATATTTGGCTTAAGAAGAACAGATTAGGTGGATGAGGCAGAGTAGTAGTACATCAACAGTATATTCACTTGTGTGGAAATCATGAATTTAAGGGAAAAGCATAGTGGAAAGCACTTATTAGTGGATCTAAGGAAAGGCAAATAAACTGATATTTGGAGCATACTACCAAAAACTTCCTAATAACAAAGCTTCCTAAAGTATAATAAAATTCCTGGAAAGGGTGGAATAAAGGAGGATAATAAATTCCCAGTCAGTGAAGTCCCTGAGTAGAGGGTGAATAACTTCTCTCTAGAGTACTGAGCTTGGAATCAGAAAAACTCATCTTCTTGAGTTGAAATCCAGCCTCAGACACTTAGTGGCTGTGTGACCCTGGGCAAGTCCCTTAACCCTGTTTTCCTCACCTTTGGTGAGAAAAGGAGGTGGAACTGGCAAACCATTCTAGTATCTTTGCCAAGAAAACCCCAAGTGGGGTCGCAAGGAGTTGGATGCAATGAAAAATGACTGAACAACAAAAAGGATTTTATAGACAGAATTTGTGTTTTGTAAACTGCTTAGACTAGTTGACATCCATTTAACTGAGATTCCTTCCAGCTATTAAGATTCTTTGATTCTCTTTAGTGGTAGCACCTGAGCTGGACTTGAGAGGAGAAAGATTTCAGTATGAGTGCATGATGGTTGGGGAAGTTCAACTACTACAGGACAGAATCAGGGAAGAGTGGGACTAATAATAATACCTAACATTTACATAATGCTTGCTATATGTCAGACACTATGCTAAGCACTTTACAATTATTATCTCATTTGATCCTTACAACAGCCCTGGGAGGTAGGTGCTATTATTTTAACAAATCCCCTTTTACAGCTCAGGAAACTGAGGCAAACAGGGGTAAGTGACTTACCCAGGGCCACACAACTAGTAAGTGTCTGAGGCCAGATTTGAACCTAGGTTTTCCCAACTGCAGGCCCAGGATCTATCCACTGTATCACCTAGTTGAGGATTTATAGGAGCGTACTTTGAAAGAATGGAGCCAGACTATGAAGGAACTTGACTAAGAAATTTATACAGGAATGATTAGGTTAGATCTGAATATTATTTTGGATTTCTGAGGGATATAGGCAGGGAGACCAATTAGCAGGTTATTATAATAGGTTAAGCAATAAATAATGGTGGGTCTGAATTAGGGTTGTAGTAGTAGGACTAGAAAGAAGTAGGACTGGGGGCAGCTAGAGAACCAGACTGGATAGAGAACTGGCCTGGTAGTCAGAAGGACCTGAGTTCAAATCTGCCCTCAGACACATAACACTTACTAGCTGTGTGACTCTGGGCAAGTCACTTAACCCCATTGCCTAACCAAAAAAAAAAAAAAAGTAGGACTGATATGAAAAGTATTTTTTAAAATTTTAATTAATTTATTTTTAACTATCAACAATCACTTCCATAAGCTTTTGAGTTTTAAACTTTCTCCCCCTCCCTCCTCACTTCCCTCCCCAAGAAGGTGTGCAATCTGATAAAGGCTATACATATAGCTTCCTATTAAACATGTTTTCACATTAGTGATGTTGTAAGGAAGAATTAGAACTAATAGGAGGAACCACTAGAAAGAGGAAACAAAACACAATAGAAGAAAAAAAATAGCAAATAGTGTGCTTCGATCTGCATTCACACTCCATAGTTCTTTATCTGGATGTGGACAGCGTTTTCCATCATGAGGCCTTTGGAGATGTCTTAGATCCTTGTATTGATGAGAAGGGTTAAGTCTATCTGAAAAGTATTTTTGAGGTAGAGTGACAGAACTTAAGAATTTAATTGGATGTTAGAGTGAAAGGGTGGAAAAAGTCTAAGATAATTGTGAGATTTTAAGCCTGGCTGAAGTTCGTACCATTAAGAGAAATAGAGAAGTTGAGAAGGGTGGATAGGTTTTTTTGGGTAAGATCAGGTGAGTTTGAGTTGTCAGTGGGATCTGTCCTATAGATACTTGGAAATGTGAAATTGTAGCCCAGGGTATAATCTAGAGCTTTGGCTATAGATTCTAGAGAAAGTCAAGTAAGTATATGGTACAATTTAGATTTCCAAAGAAATAGAAATAATCAAATAACCAAAGCTTCTCTCCCTAAACACCAACACTTTGTTTTAAAAAAAAAATCTCACAAAATTATTGGAATCATTCGCCAGTGATTCCAAATAAATGAGGTATTACTCTCACGATTGTTCTTTGACTTTAGAGGTATAAAATGCATCACAGAATACATTTTTCCTGTTCTATAGAGAGAAGCAAACAGAATTGCAGTAACAGTGATGATTGCTGTTTCATAGGTGTGGAATTTTGTATATGATGAGTATGTTCTTCCAGTTCAGTTGTGTAGTGTTTTAGTTTGTTACTAAGCGTGACAGGATTTTTTTTTAAGGGAGCAGTGGTTTTCTAAAAAGGGAGTGGAAATGTACTTTATCATCTCCACCTCTTAAGATTCCTAGCTTTCTTCAAAGCTTAACTCAAGTGCCACCTCCTTCATGAAACCTTTCCTGATCCCTCCCAACTATTAATTGTTCCCCTTATTTTGATTCACTTATTGTATGTTTTCACTTTCTTATGTGTATACATGTGATTTCCTCCGGTATAATGTAAACTTCTTGAGGGCAGGGACTGTTTCATTTTTGTCTTTATATCTGTAGCACTCAGTAGGCATTTAAAAATGATTACTTGAAAGAGATAACTTGAAAGAAGAGTTCTTTATTAATCATCTGCCTTACAGGTACAACATGAGATAACGAGCTGAAAAAGTTCTGTCAGGCTGTCGACCCCATCTTATAGCAGGGAGGAGGCTAGAGGATAAGACTTGACCTGTTGTTTCATTAGTGTAGGGAATTCCTTGGTGAGAAAACACTTTACCAAGCAAAGCACGTCACCACTTTGTCTGTTGTTTATAGAGAAGTATGTAGCTAATCTATTTTCAGAATTTATGAAGTTAATTTCTTTGCTCAGGTTTCACACAGCTAGTTTATATTAGGGATAGGACTTGAACCCAGGTCTTTCTGACTCCAAGACCAGATAGAGAGTCTCTATTCACTTTGTCATGCTGTCTTATAGCAGGTTATCTCTTTATAAAAGGGATCTAGATTTAGAATGTCAAATAATATTGAACTTCTTACCACTGTGCTATATTAATCACTACCACCTATGTTAATCATTACCACCCAAACCCTTCTGACTACCCTATTATTGTTTGATTAAAGTGTTTCAAGAAAGGATAAATTCAGCTGCTTCAGGCAAGATTTCTGATAGGCAGCTTGAGAAAATGGTTCTCTTTAAGATGTTTTCAGATTTAATATAGAAGGAATATGTTAGAGAATGTAGTAGAATAGATAAGAAAGCATTCCTTCTTGGCTTTGTGGTATTCTTATTAAATTTTACCAAATTGCTTAATTTCTTTGTTATCAAATTTTAAGTACTTGTTTTTACATGGCTGCTGAAAAATCAGAGAACAGCACAGAAATGTATAAATTGAATTTAATTTATTATGAGATGTGTTGAAAAGAGGTGATAGTACCAATTGAGAACATCATGTTGAGTGAACCTTTGTTACCAATTTATTAATCTATGAAATATATGAATATACCATTATCAGAAAAATTATCGTATGCCTAATTGTCTGTCATATTTTGCTGGGCACTATAAAAACAACCACATAGGTATAAGTCTCATATTTTTAGAGCTTAAAATTTTAGAATGTCAACCCACTGTATTTTGGGACCATTCTAATTATAAATAATATTAAAAATAATAACTCACATTTAACATAGTGCTTTGAGTTGAAAAGTGCTTTTCTCACAACAACCTTGTGCAATATTTTAAGAATTATTATCCACACTTTACAGATATGGAGAGTGCAGTTCAGAGAGATAAAGTTGCCTGCCTATGGTTACGTAATTAGTGTCTGAAACCAGCTTTGAATGCTGGAGTTCAAACCTCCTGACGTGGATAAGAGTCCATGAAGTTTACTGTTACTCTCTCTCTCTCTGGAAAAATAAAGAAAGGGAAAGAGGTGGGAAAATGATAAAATCAGGACTGGAGGAAGAATATTTAGTTAAATTTTGCCCCTTTGAGTCTAGTATGTCAAGGCAAGTGTTCAAAAGTTTTATGTCTTATGCACCTAAACTTGACAAATGACATTGTAACTTCTATTCATCCTTCTGAAGTCAAGCAAAATTAGTCTAACTCTGAGGGAAGGGCCCTCTTTCCATCAGAGGCAATAAACCACTGCTAAGGATCTTCACTGGGTCTCAGAGTATTTAGGACAGAGGATGTTATAGGTAAACTTATAAAAAAAACAAAACAGGTTTTTGCATTTACCCACAATTCAATTCAACAAGCATTTATCAAGCACTTATGTGCCAAGAGCAGCAGAAGGTACTATGGATACAAAGACAAAACCTGGAGTACTTCCTATTCCATAATGCATTTCTATGGAAGTGAACAACAACAACAAAAAATTGTATTCCTTCACATTTTTAAAACCACAATTACAAAGAGGTAATTTAGTGATTTGGAGGTGATGGTAATGGGTGCCTTTGTTTATTGTTAATTAAAAGCTTGAAGTTTGGTTCCACCCCTTTTGTCTTCCAATTCAATTGGTATTATAAATAATAGATATTCACTTGTGATTTAAGGCACATTTTGAGAAGTGTAAGATACTGATTCACACCAGGAAACTTTTATTTTTTCTCAAACATTTTTAACATTTGTTTTTTTTTAAATTTTGAGTTCCAAATTCTCTCCATCTCTCCCTCCCCTCCACCCTTCTAGAAAAGGCAAGCAATTTGATATAGACTATACATGTGCAAAACATGCAAAACATTTTCATATTAGACATGTTGCAAAAGAAAATGCAGACCAAAAGCTCCCTAAAATGATAAAGTTAAAAAAAAAAAGTATGCTTCCATCTGTGTTCAGGGTCCACCAGTTCTTTGTCTGGAGGTGGATAGCATTTTTCATCATGAATCCTTTGAAATTGTCTTAGATCATTTTATTACTGAGAATAACTAAATCATTCATAGTTGATCATCATACAATATTGCTGTTACTGTGTACAATGTTCTCCTGGTTCTGCTCACTTCATTTTGCATTAGTTCATGTAACTCTTCCCAGGTTTTTCTGAGAGCATCCTGCTTGTCGTTTCATATAGCACAATAGTATTCCATCACAGTCATATACCATAACTTGTTCATCCATTCCCCAGTTGATGGATATTCCCTCAATTTACAACACTTTGCCAGCACAAAAAGAGCTGCTATCAATATTTTTGTACATGTAGGTCCTTTTCCTTTTCTTTGATCTTTTTGGGAGTACAGACCTAGTAGTGAGACCCTCTTTAAATAGTGGAGCAGCTCTGCTGAGTTTGGGATAGCTGAATTGTAACCATTAATGTAAAGAGGGAAAGTAGTTATTGTTACATAGAACCTCAGAAAAATAAGAAATGTTCAACTCTAAGTTTGTGTACAGTGGTATTTATCACATCTCCATTTGTTTCATTAGATGACTGATAGAAAAAAGTCTGTCTCTTAGATTCACAAAAGATCCAGATTTTCCACCTCTTATCTAATCACTCTATTACTACAGAACATTGAAAATATTTGAAGACAGTTGCATTTTCCATTCTTAGTTTTTTCCCCCTATAGACTAAATATCCCCCATTTCTTTAATTGATCTTTATGACATTATTTTGAGACTCTTCACCATCTTAGTATCTTCCTGGATGTGCTCTACTGATCCTTAGAAAATGCCCAGCATTGGACACAAAACTAAAGATACCTGTTCATTAAAGTGACTTCTGAGTCTTTTATAATTTAATTATCTGATGTGAATTTGAATATGGTAGTGACTTTTATTGGAAAAGTTTACAATTTGGTTCTAGTCTCATCTTTTATTACTCTATTTAATATTTTCTGCCTTCAGCCAAAATTGATTATTCTATACTTGTTTTGCTTTTTTCCCATCTGCCCACCCTTCAAACTGGAATGGACCCTTTTCTGTCCCATAACCTAGCCGTTCTTTTTTTTAAATTTTATTCCATAGTTTTCTTTTTTTAAATTAATTTATTTTGATTTATCAACAGTCACTTCCATAAGTTTTTGAGTTTTAAATTTTTCTCCTCCTCCCTCCCCACCTTCCTCCCCAAGACAGCGCACAATCTGATATAGGCTATACATATATATTCCTATTAAACATATTTTCACATTAGTGATATTGTAAGTAAGAATTAGAACCAATAGGAGGAACTACCAGAAAGAGGAAACAAAACACAACAGAAGAAAAAAAATAGCAAATAATATGCTTCAATCTGCATTCAAACTCCATAGTTCTTTCTTTGGATGTGGATAGCATTTTCCATCATGAGGCCTTTGGAGATGTCTTAGATCCTTGTATTGCTGAGAAGGGTTAAGTCTTTCAATATTAGTACCTAACTGATTATGTTATTCCCTTCTTGAGCCAAATCTGATGAGAGTTCAAACAATGTTCAAACAATGCTTATCTCCCTCCCTTCTTTCCCTCTGCTGTAATAGGTTTTTGTGCCTTTTCCTGTAATGTAATTTACCCTTGTCTGCCTCTTCCTTTCCTTTTCTCTCAGTACATTTTGTTAGTTAGATCAGATTAATCCACTTGCTTGGATCCATTTAACCCACTTGATTAGATTTTTTTTTTATCATTACATCAAAGTCAACTTATACCCACCCCCTTTATGTGTACCCCTTTAACATGGTGTAATAACAATACAGTTCTCAAGGGTTACAAGTGTCATCTTCCTTTGTAGGAATGTACACAGTTTGCCCTTATTAATAATATACTGTTTGTTTTTTTGTTTTTGTTTTTTTGTTTTTAGGCAATTGGGGTTAAGTGACTTGCCCTGGGTCACACAGCTAGTAAGTATCAAGTGTTTGGTCTGAGGCCGGATTTGAACTTAGGTCCTCCTCACTTCCGGGCCAGTGCTCTATCCACTGTGCCACCTAGCTGCCCCATTATGTTGTTTCTTTCTGTCCCTTTTATCTTTTTATATCTCTCTTGAGTCTTGTATTTAAAGATCAAATTTTCTGTTGAGCTCTGGGCTTTTTATCAGGAAGGTTTGGAAGTCCCCTATTTCATTGAATATCCATCTCCTTTCCTGAAAGATCATGCTCATTTTCACTGGGTACTTGATCCCGGTTGTAATCCAAGCTCCTTTGCCTCACAGAATATCATATTCCACACCCTCCTGGCTTTTAATGTAGAAGCTTCAAGGTCCTGTGTAATGCTGACTGTGGTTCCATGACATTTAAATTTTTTTTTTTTCTGGCTGCTTGCAGTATTTTCTCTTTGAACCAGTAGTTTTGGAATTTGGCTACTATATTCCTTGGTGTTTTAAATTTGGGATCTCTTTCAGGAGGTAATCTGCGGATTCTTTCTATGGCTATTTTACCCTCTGGTTCTGGGACCTCAGGGCAGTTTTCCTTTATGATTTCCTGAATGATACTGTTCAAGCTCTTTCTTTTTCATCGTGATTTTCAGGTAGACCAATAATTTTTAAATTGTCTCTCCTGGATCAATTTTCCAGATCAGTTGTTTTACCAATGAGGTATTTTACATTTTCATCTATTTTTTCATTCTTTTGTTTCTGTTTGACTGATTCTTGCTCTCTCATAGAGTCATTAGCTTCCATTTGCCCAATTCTAATTTTTAACAAATTGTTTTCTTCTATTAGATTTTGTATCTCCTTCCCCATTTGGCCAATTGTATTTTTTAGAGACTTGTTTTCTTCAGTGTACTTTTTTTTTCCAGTTGGCCAATTGTATTTTTTAAGGACTTGTTTTCTTCAGTGTACTTTTTTTCCACTTGGCCCATTGTATTTTTTAAGGACTTGTTTTCTACAGTTAATTTTTGTCCTTCCTTTTCCAAGCTATTGACTCTCTCTTGCATACCTCTCATTTCTTTTACCATTTTTCCTTCTACCTCTGTCATTTGAATACTTCTTCAGCTCTTCTAAGAAGGCTTTTAGGGCTTCAGATCAGTTCATATTCCCTTTTGAGGTTCAAGGTGTGGGTTTGTTGACAGTGTTGTCCTCTTCAGAATTTCTGCCTTGATCTTCATTCTTCCCATAATAAGAATCTATTGTACATTTCTTTTTGCTCATGGTGTTTGCTTATTTCCTGGCCTTTAAAGAGACTGAGCTCTCCTGCTGGGGAGCAGAGGGCACTGACCCAAGCTTCTTGTGTTGGGAGCCTAGGGCCTGGTCACTGGCTTTGTGTGCTGGGGCCTCCAGTGCTGGCAGTTGGAGACTGCAGGGTTCTGGCAGCTTACCCGGTGTGGGTTGGAATCAGTAACTCTGGAACTCTAGGGGTAGGATGGGGTAGTGTGGCTCCTGGAGATTTCCTGCGCACCAGGGCTTTTTCTTCCTTTTGCTTTCATCAGCTCCTTTCAGATGGATGTTGCAGGATTTTCCAGACCTGGGGACCCTGAGAGTGCTGCTTCCTTTAGTTTTGCTGAGGCAGTGGGAGAGCAGGTTGCTGTAGAATGCTGAGGCACCTGGTGGTTTTCCAAGCTGGTTTCCACCGGTTCCCCCACCCTCACTGAGGCACTCGGGGGTCCAGGTATTCAACCTAGCAGTTCTTGATGCCCTTACAGTCTTTCAAGGTTTAACTTATCTGTGAAGCTTATCCTGATCTCCCCAGATGAAAGTGATCTTTCTTTAAATGCCTCATAGAAATAGAAATTTCTCTTTTCCAGATGCTTTTCTTTCCATAGGCTGCTGCTGGTGCAGTGAATAATGTTCTGAGTCTGGAATCAGGAAGATCTGGGTTCAGATCTGACCTCAGACATTTACTGGTTGTGTGAATGAGCAAGTCACTGAACATCCACTTGCTTCAGTTTTCTCAGTTGTAAAATAGAGATAATAATAGTGCCTACCTCCCAGGGTTGTTGTGAAGATCAAATGATCTAATATGTGAAAAGCTCCTAGCTATGTGTCTGGCACATAATCGGCACTATATAAATTCTTTCCCCCTTCCCAAATTTACCTCGTTCTCCCTTGTATCATAGTTACTTGTTTATTCATCCTTCCTGAAGAAAAGTAAAATTAAAAAAAAAAATCAACCTGTCACATGGTGACAGTGAAGGATAACCAAGTGGGCAGCCCATGAGTTTATTCCATTGTTATCTTTGGATTGTCAGGATAACTCAAGGAAGGTTCTCTTCTCCCCCAGCAATTTGAGTAAACTCCCCGTTTTGAATTGATGGGAGAACATGGACAAGAATCAAACCTGGTGGCCAGCATGGATGGATTGTTATACTCATTTTTGGAAGCAATATCCAGATCACCAAAATCACAGATTTCATTGGGGATTTGAATACTGTCTCCTTCCTCCCCCCATCAGATTGTAAACTCCTTGAGGGTAAGGTCTCCACTGAATAATTGCAGCCCCAAGACCTGGACAGTTACTTACATATTGGGATCAGTATTGGATCTGTAATTTCATTGGCCAAGGGAACATTCAGAAGAGAAACCTCTGTCTAACAATTCAGATTGGCCCATTCTCTTTAATTTCTTGTCTTAGGTCAGTGATGTCAAACTCTAGAAATGGGGCCACTAAACTGTACATAAGGATCCTTGCAGGGAACATATGGGCTTAGAAAACCACGTATTAACTTTATTTATGTTCTATTTTATTTTTGTTTCAGGAGAGGGGTGAGGTGTTTGACACCCCTGGCCTAGATCACTGAGAGGTGAAGTGACTTGCTTAGAACCACATAGCCAGTGCATGTCAGAGACAGGATTGAACTCAAAGGCTGACTATTCACTACTGTAGTTTTATATATAGTTGGTGCTTTGTAAGTATTTGTTGAATTTCTTGAATTTAATTAAACCAAATACATAACTCTAAATATAAATCCTCATAAATATCCTTAAATTAGGCTGATCATTTTCATAACAAGAAACTTAGAGGTGGTATTCACTGGTTTCTCAGCTTTTCATGCTTTTTTTTTTTTTTTTTTGACTAGGCAATGGGGTTAAAGTGATTTGCCTAGGGTCACACAGCTAGTAAATGTCAAGTGTCTAAGGCTGGATTTGAACTCAGGTCATCTTGACTGCTCTACCCACTGTGCAACTTAGCTGCCCAATCTTTTCATACTTTTTTAATGTTTTCTCTTTTATTTATAGTAGTCTCTGTTAATTGGATGACTTGCCATCAGGTTAGTTTTTAATTGATAAAATCCTCAAATGGACACTCTTTGGGAAATCAAGAATGTATAGAAGGAACTAATGTGAGATGAAACTGGAAAGGGAGAGCAGTGCCACATTGTTAAAGTCCTTGAATTCCCATTGCCATTACTCTAGTAATGCTCTCATTAGCATTAACCTGAATTAATCTAATAGCCTCCTGATGTTCCTGTCTTCAGTTCTCTCCCTACACTAATACTTCCTTCATACCACTGCCACAAAAAAAATCTTTCTTATGCATAGATCTCTCTCATGTATTTGCTCAAAAATCTTCAGTGGCCAAGCAAAATTCACATTCCCCATCTGGTCAGTGAACCCGCACAACATGGTATGTAAGTCTCTCTTTCCAGTCTTAGCTTATGTTACTCCCTTCTACACATTCTATGTGCCAGGCAAACTAGACTAATCCTCTCCCTTTTAACCCTAGTTTTCCTCCACTTTGTTATCTTTGCTTGCTCCCTAATCCTAGAGTATTTTTTCTTCTCACTTGTTGAAATCCTGATCTTCCTTTAAAAGCTAAATTCAGATGCCCTTTCTTCTAAGAAGTTTGATCCTCCTGAGTTGCTCATGAAGTTCCTTTGTAGGGATCATGTAGGGATCATCATCTTTTTTTTTTAAACTCTTTAACAGATTTGTTGTGTAATACTGTGTATTAAAACTGTTAATAGTTTATCTCCCTACTAGACTGTAAGCTCCATAGAGAAGGGGTGGGGAACCTGCAGCCTAGAGGCCACGTATGTCCTTCTAGGTCCTTGGGTGTGGCCTTTTGACTGAGTCTAAGTTTTACAGAACAAATCCTTTTATTAATGGGATTTGTTCTATGAAGTTTGGATTCAGTCAAAGGGCTGCACCTGAGGACCTAGAGGGCCACATGTGGCCTTGAGGTTGCAGGTTCCCCTCCTCTGGCATACCCTAGTAGATGAATATTTATTGATTGACTGGATTTCCCCCAAAAAAAATCAATTCTGAGCATTTATGACAACTAGGTGGAGCAGTGAAGAATGTGCTGGGTCTTCCAAGTCACTGTCTGCCTCAGTTTCCTTAGCTGTAAAATGGGGATGATAGTAATAACACCTACCTAACAGGGTGATAATCATATTTGTAAGGCATTTATGTTGCAGCCACTCTGTGCCACAGTGTGCTAAGTAAGTGCTTTTTCCCCCCTACAAATCCTCACAATGACCCTACTAGGAGTAGATGCCTAAGAAACGTTTATTTCCTTCCCTCACCTCAATCTTGTAAAAGTTTCTCTGAACTAAAATGTACATTTTGCCTAGCAAAAAAAAAGACAAGTTTTAATGTCAGGAGTTTTAATTTATTGAAGCTTCTCATCACCAGATTGGCCACAGGGTGATGAATTTTCTATCATAGCAATTCTTAAATACCATCTAATAAGTTGTAGAGGAATTGTGATTTGCATCAGTAGAGGGAAACAAATTATTGAACTTGTTACACCATAAGCTATCAATGGAACAAGTGTTATCTCACTATAATTGAAATGATATGTTTTGGGGGCTGAACTTTAAAATATCTACTAAAAATTCAGTAATTTGTTTCATTTATACTGAAACATCCATCTAGAACTATATAATTTTTGAGCTCAAAATCTTAGAGCTTATTGAGTATAATTTTTATACTTTGCAGGGGAGAAAACTGGCTCAGAGAAGTTAACTGATTTGCCTAAGGTTGTATAGCAAATGAATTACTGGTGGGCCAATTCCATTGTATTCTGCTTATTTTAGACTTCTGCTAAATTTTGGATGACTTTCAGAAAGAATACTCTTATATGTCATTAATAGATAAATTATAGGATCCCTAGATCAGAGATTTAGGGCTGGAAGGAAAAATAGAAATTATCTACTTTACACCTTTCATTTTAGGAAAACTGAGGTCCAGAGAGGTTAACTGATTTGATATGTTTTCCTCTGAATACAAATCCAATGTTCTTTTAACTAATGAGTATGTGTTAATAAATATATTTTAATTATTTAGAAAATATTTTGTTCATTGCATAACAGTAATAAGGAAATATTTTTTGTAAATCATTCTTTAATTATAATTCTTATTATAAATTTTATTATAATTATTATTTTAAATACAGTATATGTGCTGTACTTGGAAGAAACCTTTAGGCTTCCTCCTGTTCCAAGTCTCTTCAGTTTTGGTTATCCATTTTTATTGTACGTTAGTCTCTTTGCTTCTAAGAATGATTGAAATTTGAAATATTATTCCCTATCATTTCTCTTTTGCATAAAATAGCCATGCATTAACAGCTGCAGTCCTTCGAAAACCTTCTAGCTTACTGGTATGACCTCTGCCCCTTGTATCTTTTGACCCTCAGCCTGTCTTTGTGCTCAGGTTTTTTTCATGATGGATAAGATTCCCTACCAATCACATATGCTGTGCTCTAGCAAAGAAAGTAGATTAATTATGTTCATCTGTAGTCCTGCCAAACTTTTCAGGAGAAATGTTGGTAGTATGCATAAAGGCAGTCTATGTAATGCCTACTCCAGCTTCTCCTGTAGCTGGTCTGGATGGCATGCTCTTTGTTTCCCCTGGAATACAAAAAAGGGTCTACTTACAGCTTTCTAAATGCTTTTTAAATTCTAAAAAACGTAGGAAATTGCTAGGTCAATTACTCAGTGACAATTGCAATAAGTGTGCAAAAACATGGTCCTTAACAAGAGTCATCATTTGTGCGGGGTGTCTCTCTTCCTCCCCCCATCCCCCAAACTTCAGTATACTGCCCCTTGGTCCACCTCTTGAATCCTCCAGTGGTTTGGTGTCAGCTTTATTGGAGACTAATTGTTAGAAGATCACTTGACAGTTGATGGCAGCAATACAATTCTCTTTCCTCCTTCTCCAGTCCTACTCTTTCTTCCTTTCTGGGTTGTCATCACATAGCTGTCCTGTATATACCAAACCAGTAGCTTGAATCAGTCTGGAATGTCTGGAATGAATGGGAGAATGATGCCTTCTAATGGTGATTTTTATTAGGTTAATAAATATGTGGTGTCAGTAGCCTTTATAGAGTTAATCAATATTTTTGTTAGGCCTAGGATGTTTTAAAGGGTCAAGATATGATATTAGCCACCACATTTTCCAAAATTTGCACTATTTCAATAAAGACCTACCACCTAACTTTCTTACCAAGAGTACTGGAAATTAATTTCTCCAGTTTCATAAATGTGTAACTTTCCTGTTTGTCTTTTTAATTAGTGTTTTTCTCCAATAGATTTAAAGTAATTTAGGAAATTAATCTATATAGAGATGTGACATTTTTAAAAAACTGTTTTCTGCCATAGTGAATGTAAGGTCTTTCATTTCCCTTTTCAACTCTTTATGACTCATGTGTTTTACATGAATTTAGCCATTTTAAAATAACAGACTTGCAAGGAACATTAGGAGTAATCTGGATTACCTTCTACCTGAACAAGAATCCCCATGACAATATTACTGACAAGTGTTCATCTAGTCTTCACTTAAAACCTTCCAGTGAGGGGTGATCCTCACCTCATGAGGCAGCTTATTCCACTTTTGCACAACCATTATAATGAGGATGTTTTTTCCTTGTGGAGTCAAAATCTCTGCTCCCTGTCACTTCCACCTGTTACTCCTGGCTGTGCCCTCTGGGGCCAAGCAAAACAAGCCTAATCCCTCATTTACATGACAGCCCTTCAAGTGCTTAAAAAGCAACTATCTTGTCCTTCCTCAATCTTATCTTCTCTAGGCTAAATATTCTTATTTCCTTTACCTGAGCCTATATGACATAGTTTCAAATCCTCTTAACATGGTTGCTTTTCTTTGAACATGCTCCAGCTTGTCATTGCCTTTTCTATCTAAGCAGAAGAATCCAGATGTGTTCTGATATAATAGGGCTATCACCTCCCTTTTTCTGTCTGAAGTTTTACATTAGCTTTTTTAGCTGCCACATCATGCTATTGAGTTATATTGAGTTTGCAGTCTAAGAAATAAAGAAACAAACAACCTTAAGTTTCTGTTATTGAAAAGTACAAACAGGCTCATTTTTGAATCCCAAGTTATTAGAAACTTGAAAAAAATGTATGTGGGGTGCATCTGTAGTAATGTATATATACATGAAGACAGGATACTGAAGGATAGGTGGATGGCCAGCCCATGTGTTGTTGAAAGGATGCTGCTTAGACCTTAGCTAAAAATTCTTGCATTGCTCTCCAGTACTCCATCTTGCCTCTTTCAGGGATAGTCAGCTTTAGCTCAGTGGAGAGTCTAAGCTAGACATCATACTTAGTCACTGGGTAGATGGCTTTCTTGGGCCACTAAAAGATGAGTTTTAGTTTTTCTAGAGTCTCTGGCAGTATCCAATCGATCTTTCCAAATCTTTCAGTTTACCCATTTGTTAACAACACATTTATTTCTTCTACATTATGAGGACAGCCCTAGCCAGTCAGCTGATGCACTGGCCAGTAAAGCAAGGGTTTGGGGGGGTGTGTGTGCGCGTGCATGCGCACATGTGCCCATGTGTGCATGTACACAGGCATGTGCACAAGAAATGCCTAGGTAGAATTACGCCATTATCACAGACCCTGATAGTTTTTCTATCCAATGCACACAGTTCACTAAAATTCCAAGATCTTTTCATGTAAACTGTTGCTTAGATACTTGTTCATTTGATACTTTTTTTAGTCCAGGTGTGAGACTTTATATTTTCCCTGTTAAATATTATCTTATATTCCATTCTTAGACAATTTTAAGATCCTTTTAGTTTTTGATCCTGTTACCCAGTGTATATACCTCTGCTTCATGTCAACCATATGATAAGCATGTCATAAGTATTTTCACCCAAGATTTTGAAAAATATTGAATAGAAGATAGGGCTAAAGATAGACCATGGTGTTACTCTATTATAGACTTCCCTTTATGTTGACATTTTTCTCTTCAGTAGCTGTGAAGATAGTCCTGGGTGCTGTGTGTAGTTTACATCCAGTGATGGTCATAATTAGCCATATTCTTAGTCAGGAGCAGTGTGTCTTCTTTTCTTTTCCCAGAGGCCTTGAAATTTAAAAGGGTTGATTTCAAGGAAATACTACTTTTAAAATTGAAGTATAGGGTGTTTTTCCTGCTTTTATATAAAGCCACTTCTGTATGTTGTAGGATATCATTAATATTTCCATTGATTTTCCTTTACTGTCACATACTTGTATTATTCATGACTCATCAGATGATTGTTTTTATAGCATATGATTTAAAAAGAAAGCATTTAAATGTTCTGAAAATTCTTGAAGCTTAAATGTTACATTAAACATACTTTATCTTATAAAGAAACCACCATAATCAGACTCATTTATGTGGAAATAACTGAAATTTTTCTGCAATAAACCTGTGAAATACTCTTATGTAATATGGTACTAGTTCACCATTGCAAAAAATAAAATAAAATGTTAAGCATAGCTGTGCTTTGTGTTTTGCAAAAATATGGGCAAAACAAGTGGAACTGTCTTAAAAATGAAATCATTTTTGGAAGCCATCTTTTGAAATAACATTGCCATTTGAATGTTCCATAGTGATAATTTTAAAGTTGAATAATCATTTGTTGCATTTGTCAGAGTTATGTATCTTTTTTTCAAATACAAATGTATTTTAAAATATTTTTATTATAAAACTTTTAATAAAAGACAGCATCAGTCCTAGTATTCACATGCATTATTTTTTATTGTGTTAAATTGGGAAATGAAGCATGGTATTAATTTTTAATACATAAATTTAGAATGATTCATTTTTTTCTATGAAAAATAAAGTTTAATTACTGTTTACATAATTGGTGGCACCATAATGGACTCATAATACTTATTGACTTTGTTCTTTTATTTTTCCAAAATATTTGGAATTTTATAGACCTAAAAAACATTGTTCTTTCTGTAGAACTTGACCATTTTGGTTTATTCTTCTAATAAATTAATGACTGATATGAATGTGTATATATATATCACATAAGTAGAAACTTGTGGTATATTTGACAACTTAAGTTTGTAAATACTTTCTTAGTATTGATGGGAGAAGAGAAAATGATTGTTTTTCGAGAAATGAAAATATGAGGAAGATATTTAATGAGAACTTTTATAAGTGTTTAGGATTTAAAACTTGAACCTTTACATGACATTCAGAAATAATGGAGTTGTTTCATCATGTCAGTGAGTTTGGAATTGGAAAAAAAAACTTCAAGGATTTTAATCAGATGCTATTTTTCTTGAGTGAGAATGTGCAGAGTAGAATTAGTTATCTTTGCCAAAAGTATTGAATTTTTATTTCATCTAAGAAAGAGCATTTTACATCTTATCTGTCCTGCCAAAGCATGTAATTTAGAAGGGAAAAAATATTTTGGACACTATTTGCTTGCTGCACGTGGTAAATCTGCAACTGATAAGCTGTAAGTTCCTTCTTCTTTCTGTAGGTCATTGTCAGTTAAACATATTGTTTTTAATTGCCAGCAATCTGCCAGTTCAGTTGACTTGAATTTCTACTTCCCAAAAGTGGCAAATATGGTGATCACACAAGATCCCATAGGACATCTCTGATGTACCCTTTGAAGGATTCTAATAAAAGTACTTTATTGTAAATGGAAACTCACTGGTTTAGGATGCTTTAGTATAAGATTATTTACTCATTTAGTTGTGATTTCTTTAACCTGGGAGGGGTTTGCTACTTTTTTTAAAGGAGAACAGTTTGATCAGTTCAAGACACAAAAGTATCCTACGATATCCTCTAGGGAGGAACCCATGTATAAATTTGTCTAAGCATGTTGGGAATTTATGTTCAAAGTCCTTGTGCTTGCTGGATGGATGGTTACTTACTCAAGTAGGGGGATGTGAAAGGTAGAGGAACAAAAAGGAAATAGTTTTCATGTGAAACATATGACCACATGGCAAAAAAGCATATTTTAATAACTCCCTCATGAGAAAATGTCCAGTCTGTGCTACTAGTACTATCAAATTCTTCTAGCAAACTAGTTCTAATGATAAAAGCAAGAATATGGAAGGTTATCTTACCTTAAGAAAAGTATATTTGTTAAGAACTCGTTATTTGAGATGTAGGAAATCAGAAATGAGTGGAAAATAATTGAGTACTATTTTAAAAATAGCCTCATTTGAAAATATATTATTGTGCTGTATTTTCTCCTTCTGATTTCCCAGGTAGCATTTCCTCCTTTTGAGGTTTCATTTTTGCCTAAGCAAATGTTATTCTGTGGCTTTAACTTGGCATTTTATTTTCCCACTTCCTAAAGAAGCAGTTGAAATTCCTAGTGTGTGTTTTTAGTAGCCAAACCCTGCTGGCATAGGTGTTTGACTCATTAAAAGATGTGTAACTCATGTCAACTACATAATCATTTTTAAGCATTGGAGGAATTTTCCATGATCCTTGCATGATCCAAGAAGTACTGCACTATTATTCACCAAAAGATAAGAAATCCTTTATTTTATATTCTCCTTATATTCGTTTGTGAGTCATTTCTGAATAAAAGGGAATGTATTTATGCTTTCATTTTCCCCTTGTTATTAGATCCCATTTACTTATCATTTTGTTTTTCTTGGTCAAGGGGATATGTGTTTAAAGTCATAAAAACCTTAAGAAGATGTTTGCTTAGTGAAATCTATAAAAGAGTTTCTTCTCTAAAATGAGGAGATATTTGACAAGGTGATCTCTAAAGTTCCTGGTAGCTCTACAATTCTGTGGCTTTTAGAATTGGTTTCACAGCAAGGCTCTATAATTCTGTTAATTCTCACCTTTGTTAGTTGAGAAACCTGATAATTCTTTTCCCAACCTCACTCATCCTATGAGAGACAAATAGAGAAAAGTTCTTCAATTCACTTTTCACATAATATTAAGCAGAGTACTGTGGTGGAAATTCATATTACTAAGACTTTATTATATTCACTAGGCATATAGCAGGGCACTTGTTTCTCCTGGAATTCACAGCTAAAACAGTTGTCAAATAGATAACCAAAGAGCATTTTGTGATATAGTATCCTTAGTATTTATCATTTTCCCTTATACTTCTACTTCTTGTCTAAAAGTGATTTCAGAAGTCTTACAAATTAGGATGATTTAAGATTTAGCCATATTTTTATTGAAAACTCTAATTAGGCATAAATACCTCTTTAATATTTATACACTCTCCAAAGCATAACTTAAGGGAAATCATTTTAAGGCACCATTATCAACTGGCATTTTTATCTTTATTTTTTGTTTCCTCTTCAGTGATCTTGAACATAGCAATTTATTCTGATATACTGGCTGGGCTTTCTCACACTTTATATAATTTTTAGGGCAGAGAGAGGATCCTTCAAACTCTCATGTTTAGTAAGGTGGGTTTTTTTTTTAAACTTCTGAATTTGACAACCACGAAATAAAATAAGCAGCCTATATTCTAGAATGCTAGAATCCATTTGTACACAGAACTTTAAATCTTTATTGAGTAGAGCTTATTTTCAAGCATACAATAAATTTAACATGAAACTTTCAAAGCTGTTTACTTGTCAATGATTCTCTTTGCCCTTTGTTCTCTTTTCATTTTTAGTGGGGAGTAATCCTGTCCTGAATCCCCCTCCTCATCCCGTTCCCTCTCTCATCCATGGAAAAAGAAAAAGATAAGCAAGATAAGCAAAAGTAATAAATATGCATAATTAAAAGTAACAAATTTCTACATTGGCTTGGTCCAAAGTATACTCCTCATTATGCATCTTGAAAATGTTGCCTTTCTTTTAGGAGATGGATAGTATGCTTCATGATTGGTCCCCTGAATCAAGGATGATTGTTACATTGGTTAGAGTTCTTAAGTCTTTCAAAGTTGTTTTCTTTACGTTGTTGTTATTATATAAATTTTTCTCCTAACTTTACTCTGTATCAATTCATGTGAGTCTTCTCAGGTTTCTCTGAAACTGGCCCTTTTGTTATTTTTTTATGGTATAATAATACTATATTACATCCCCAGTTCATAATTTGTTCAGTCATTCTACAATAGATGGACACCCACTTTGTTTCTAGTTCTTTGCCATTACAAAAAAGTTGCTGTAACTTTTTTTTTTAACGTATGGGTCCCTTTTATCTTTTTGTTGTTGTTGTTATCTTTGGCTTATAGGCAAAAGGTATTTCTCGGTTGTTGCTTTAAAAAAATATGTAAGAGGGGCAGCTAGGTGGCGAAGCGTATAGAACGCCAGCCTTGAAGTCAGGAGGACCTAACTTCAAATCCGGCCTCAGACCAAACATTTAACATTTATTAGCGGTGTGATGCTGGGCAAGTCACTTAACCTCTATTGCCTAAAAATAAAAATAAATAAATAAAATGTAAGAAAGCGTTTTGTTAAAATAAGTAATTTTACATGAAGATAACTTCTTTTGTATTCTGGACCAGTCTTCTACCCCTTGGTAACCAAGAACTTCAAGGACTAAATTTAAAGCACTTTGGTTTGTAAAGGCACATAAAAAGCTATATATTTCCTATGTTAAATCAGTGCATTTTCTGATGAATAACTAGTCTTCATGATTTTAAGTTTCATCATAGTTTTTAAGCCATTATCAGTTTTTATGTCTCATATTTTCAATCCCATGTTTATGATCCTGAAAGGGAAAATTAATCTTGAACAAATTAATTTGACTGAGCTTTTTAGGCAAACTCAATTAAAAAATTTCTCTTGCTTTTTGTGATGTTTGTTTCTGTTTTACTTTGTTTCAAATGCTACATAACACACTTACACATGTAACATGTTTACCAGTAAATTTGCTTAAGTGCTCACCTTATTTTCACCTATTTGACTTCTGTTTCTGGGGGAAAAAACTTAGATCAGAAAGGTTATAGCAGTCCCAGCTTAGTGGGGAGAATGCTGACTGCTGTTGACAGCTGTCATCTAAAAACTACAGACCTCAAGACCCTTTTAGGTTATAAGTCTGTAGTTCTTGCATTGAATTGGGATGCTGTTTACATTTTATATAAAGTTAATCATCATCTTGTTAGGAATGTTAGAATATGGCAAAACAAGTCCAGAAGTTTTGTTCTGACTAGTGTATTCCCGCAAGAGTTTCTTGCTGTGGACTTCTGGTCATTTAAGTTCCGGTTTGATAATTACCATCCATAATTTAGACTTGCCTAGTAAATAACCTTTTAAATTCCTTGAGAATTAATTGTTTTCAAGAGGGCCAATATCATACAATTGTTTTATGTACTTATAAAGGAGAAAAAGTAAAAATTTGAAAGATGCTTACGATTTCAATCATTTTTCAAAAGTTAATTAGAACCTACATACAGATTCTATTAATGAAAACTCAGGAAAAATCTTAACTTAAACCACTTTAAAGATCCATCTTATTTGAGAGACCATAGTGTGGTGGAAAGAATGTTAGCCATGGTATCAGAATACCTGGTTTGACTTTTGAATTTGACAGTAACCATGTAACTAAAGTGAAATCACTCGGCTTCACTAATCTCTCATCCGCAAAATGGAGATGATAACAGCCTTACTACCTTTTGTAGGAAAAGAAATTCATGAACTTTAAAGGGCTATTTAAACATGATAAGGAGTTGCTGGCACAGTGAAAAAGTATGATTTGAAGCCAAATGTTTCTTTGAAACTATTTGAATAAAATACCAACTATTGGAGACTACCTGCTATGTGCTACAAACAAGGTGGTGCTGACTGTATAAATAATTTTGACTTTGTTCCATGGAAATTATTTTTGGTATTGCCTAATTTTAGTTAATAAAAGTTTTATGTTCTTGTGAATGAGAATAATCTTGTATGAAGTCTGTAGCTAGGGTTGTTGTTGTTTTTTTTTAATCTAGTCATCAATGGGATCCTATTACATCATTAGTAACCACTGTGCCTTTGGCACATTCAGTGATTGAACTTCCTTTGTCGTCAACATACAGAATTTTGGCACAGATCTTCTAGTCAGTGGGCATTGAGCCACATTTATTAGTCTGAATGTGGTATTTGGAAATTTATCTTATTGACAAATGAAAACTACCCTTTTAAGTCTTATTCTGAAGCTTGTATATTCATATTGTTAACCATAATACAATTATGAATGTATCTTACTGTCTTCCAAGCTTGTTTTTCATCTCAGTTTTAGACACTGACAAGTGGATGCCTGTGACATAATATGTTACCTGCACATTTGTAGGTTGACTGTAGTGCTCTAATTTCAGATGTAATAATTTTTTTTATGTTTATAAGATACTTTCATAAATTTAATGAACTTTAGCTTATCGCAGCCGTAGATGATGATGCTTGCTCATCTGATTACACTGCTCAGGGGAATAAGGTTAAGGACATGCTGTTGGTAACTAGAGCATTTTCAGGGTGTTAGTTCAGCAGATGGGCTGCTTGGCTAGATTCATACATCTGCCTGCCTGCTGTGGCAGCTGCTGCTGCTGCTGCATGTTATATGTTCTTTTGTTCTGTTCCATCCAAGAATGGAACACTAGGAAGTATAGTGAATGGATTAATTTAAGGTTAAGGTTAGTGTTTTGCTTCTGATGGAAGCTAATGAGTTTCTCTTAAAGTGAACTAAACTTCCAAACTACAGTTCAGTCAGTGGGATAAATTTGTATTGTTTGATATAAACCAAATTCAAATGTGTAAAATCTTGATGGTTTTCAATGTTTATTTCTAATTCTATGTCTATTTTGTCTCCCTTCTCTTATTTTTCCAGGACTTATAATCAGACTTTGCTTGACACTGCATGGTTCAAGAGAATTAAGGAAATATGGAATGACATGAAGAAGATTAGTTAAGGATTAAAGGCTTTGGTGACAAACACCTCAGTGAAGTGGTGAAGCACAGACTAGCTCTCTCCAATTGTAGCTCTGAGGAGCTGTGTGTTGGAAGAAGATGGCAGATCCAGGAATGATGAGTCTTTTTGGAGAGGATGGAAATATTTTCAGTGAAGGGCTAGAAGGCCTTGGAGAATGTGGTTACCCTGAAAATCCAGTCAATCCTATGGGTCAGCAAATGCCTATAGACCAAGGTTTTGCCTCTTTGCAGTCCTCTCTTCATCATCCCCCCACTAATCAAAATCAAGCAAAGTTGACCCATTTTGATCACTATAATCAATATGAACAGCAAAAGATGCATCTGATGGATCAGCCTAACAGAATGATGAGTAATGCCCCTGGGAATGGCATAGCCTCTCCTCACTCACAATACCACAACCCTCCAGTTCCTCAGGTTCCTCATGGTGGCAGTAGTGGTGGTCAGATGGGAGTTTATCCTGGCATGCAGAATGAAAGACATGGACAACCTTTTGTGGACAGTGGCTCTATGTGGGGACCACGGGCTGTTCAGGTGCCAGACCAGATAAGAGCCCCTTACCAGCAACAACAGCAACCTCCCCAGCCACCACAGAATCCATCTGGACCGCCTGGACAGGGCCATCCTCCACACATGCAGCAGATGGGAAACTATATGGCTCGTGGTGATTTTTCAATGCAACAGCATGGTCAACCACAGCAGAGGATAAACCAGTTTTCTCAAGGTCAAGAAGGCCTTAATCAGGGAAATCCTTTCATTGCCACCTCAGGACCTGGCCACTTGTCTCATGTGCCCCAGCAGAATCCTAGCATGGCGCCTTCTTTACGTCACTCAGTCCAACAGTTTCATCACCATCCCCCCACTGCTCTCCACGGAGAATCAGTTGCTCACAGTCCCAGATTCTCCCCTAATCCTCCTCAGCAAGGGGCTGTTAGGCCACAAACCCTTAATTTTAGTTCTCGGAGCCAGACAGTCCCCTCACCTACTATAAACAACTCAGGGCAGTATTCTCGATATCCTTACAGTAATCTAAATCAGGGATTAGTTAACAATACAGGGATGAATCAAAATTTAGGCCTTACAAATAATACTCCAATGAATCCGTCTGTACCAAGATACCCAAATGCTGTAGGATTTCCATCAAACAGTGGTCAAGGACTAATGCACCAGCAGCCCATTCACCCCAGTGGCTCACTTAACCAAATGAACACACAAACTATGCATCCTTCACAGCCTCAGGGAACTTATGCCTCTCCACCTCCCATGTCACCCATGAAAGCAATGAGTAATCCAGCAGGTACCCCTCCTCCACAAGTTAGGCCTGGTAGTGCTGGAATACCCATGGAAGTTGGCAATTATCCAAATATTCCCCACCCTCAGCCATCACACCAGCCCCCTGGTACCATGGGAATTGGACAGAGGAATATGGGCCCCAGAAACATGCAACAGTCTCGTCCATTTATGGGCATGTCCTCAACACCACGGGAAATTAGCGGGCACATGAGACCAAATGGTTGTCCTGGTGTTGGCCTTGCAGATCCCCAAGCAATACAAGATCGATTGATACCTGGCCAACAACATCCTGGTCAGCCCCCATCTTTTCAACAGTTGCCAACCTGTCCTCCAATGCAGCCCCACCCAGGGATGCATCATCAGTCTTCACCACCACCACATCCACATCACCAGCCTTGGGCACAGCTTCACCAGTCACCCCAGAACACCCCTCAGAAAGTGCCTGTCCATCAAGTAAGTAACTTCTCAACCTGTAGTTATTGAAATATGAAATTAAGCACACCTTCTGTCTTGTCTCCTGTAACTTGTCTTCTTGTCTAATGTAACTCTCCCCTAAATGAACAGAAGGCTTTGCCTTTCCAGTGCTTTGCACAGTGCATGGCACATAGGTGCTTAATAAATGTTTATTGATTTCATTTTTGTAGCTTCCTTAATTTATGTTTGCAAGCTGCTTGCTCAGTAAATCAAAACAGTTTCTCAGGTTTAAATAGGATCTTAAGATTTGTAAGATAGTTTTCTCACAATAACTCTATGGTGTTGGTGATAAAGGTATTATTATGCTTATTATATAGTTGAGGAAACTGAGGCTGAGAGCAGTTAAGTAATTAACCTATTGCCACCTGACTGGGATTTTAATCTATTAGCTCATCTTCTCCAACTGGGGGGCAATAAGAGAGATGGAGAAGTATGGGAGAGGTGTGAGTTAAAGAGGAGAAAGGAACAAAAATAAAAGGGATTGCTCTTGGTATTTAACACATGCTGTTGTTTGATTGTGATTTATTTAAACACAGTTTTGCTAGGTTTTATTTTGCTTAGGTATCCTTTTTCTTCATGATGATAAATTTTTTCAGAAGTTGTACAATACTTGTCTTTGCTTTTTATAGGGTGATTACACCATCTATTTAATGTTTGTATGCACTTAAATTGCAAATATCAGAAAGTCAGAATAAACCTTACACTGCAATGTGTTTTGATTCATGCAGATTTGGTTCCTAAGCATTGAGAAAAATAGTCTTCCTTAGTAAAATTGTCTTTTGACTATGGATTTTTTTGTGCATTGTATTTTATGAAAGTTGCTAACCAAATGATGCATTCAGTAAAAGAACAGGTCTAGATCTCAAAGTTTTGTAAATAAACAGAAACTTCTTCCCATTCTAAATTGGGTACCTATACTTTAAATATCAAAACATCTAAGTGAACAGATTTCTCTTGCAGTATTATTGGGTAATGGCTTTTAGGAAGTACCCATGCTTGCTAACACTCATTTGGCACTTAATTATAAATTGGTTTGTGTAGAGGCAGGGTAGATGATAGGCCCTGGAGGACCTTGGGATTCAGTGGCAGGGTAGAAGATAATGCCTAATGGGTCTCCCTTTCACCAGAAAGAATGGAGTTGGTGACCTCCACCTTATTTTAAGCCTTGTGGTGAATGGTCAAGCAGCCTGAATAGATTCTGGATATTTAGGGGTTGATGGGTTTTCCTGCCTACCTGGGTGGAATAAGGTGTTTGGGTTCTTTGGTTTTCCTTTATTTTCGAGGTTGTCCATGATCCTGAGGTTACTGTAACTTGACGTAGTCAATGGTGGTGTAGTGGAAAGAACACTTGACTTGGAGTCAAGTGAAACCTGGGTCCACATCCCACCTCTGACACATTAGCTATGGAAGAAAGTCCTTTAACTTTTCTGAGCTTTCTCTTCTTTACAATGAAGATAATAATATTTGTACTACCTATCTTTCACTGGGTTGTTAGAAGGTTTAAATTATATATATGTTTATATGTGTGTTTGTATGTGGAGAGAGATAGAGTTTTTAAGACCTTAAAGCCTCATAAAATATCAGCTATTACTATTTTACTTTCTAGGTCAATCAGTAATAGCTACACATTTTCAAATTCTTTCAGAAATTTTTTTTAAGCTTGCTTTTCTACTTTTACATTACCTGATATTTTAATTTCCACTGTAGTAAGATTGTCATTGATACTGTCTATAAATTTTCTTCAGGTTTCCTATTATATTCTCCCAATAGGCCTTTTTAATTTCATTTTAAAAACCATTTAAAAACTCTCGCTTTAGTTCCTGGATTAAAAAATGAGAGAGACTTTTAACTGCTCTCATGATATGTTTACCAGTGTTAATTCTTAACATCTTTAAATGTGTCAGTTATCCATGTCCCTTGGACTCTTCCATTTTTTCTTTTTCCCATTACTGCTTGTATCTTAGGTATTGCATTTATTATGTAGTATTTTAAAAGTATATGCGTGTATGCGTATCTATCTGTTTATCTATCTAGGCCCTACTTTTCACTCTGCTTAGCTTTTTTTTTGGAGGGGGGAAGAAGAGGAAGGTGAGTAGACTTGTTATCTTGTGGCTTTTTTTTTTGCAGTTTTTTTTTTCCTTCAGTATTTTTCTTGTAGCTTTATGAGAGGGGTATTGAGGAACCTACTTCCACTGGAAGTTCTTACTCTGCCATACTGACTGAGAAGATGGCAGAGGTTTGCATCTCCAGTGCCTAGCACAAAGTAAGTGCTTAATAAATACTATCTTATTAACTGAATTGAAGGCAGACTAGACAAGGTAATAAATGGAGAGTGCAAGGGATGAATGGAGAGTGAAAGAGGAAACACCTCCACAGTTTCTAAATTTGTTGGACAATGTGAAGTTGATAGAAGTAGGGGAAAATTAGTTTGGGGATGAAGAATTCCTGAACTTGTTGCATTTCAGGTAACATTTTAGTGGAAATGTCATGTTGATAACTGAAATTAGAGGAATGGGGGGGCCTGGGAATAGACTTTGGAATCATTTGCATAGAGGGGACAAAAGGATGAATTTTCCAAAGGACAAAGTATGGACAAAGATTAGAGGACTGTCCTCAGCGCTGCAAGCCTGAACCTTGTAGGTGACTGACAGTTACAGGGTAAGAGGATAAAGAATTGCTGGAGACAGTAGTTATGTAAAAGAATATTTTTATATTGCCACAGAGACTAAGTGCAAAGACTTTAAAACTGAGCAGATAGTCAATCATTAGAGGTTTCTAAAAAGTCATTGATTTGTGTTGTGGAGGTAGTGATTTTCTTGTCACTAGAGGTTTCCATTCAGATTTCCAGATATTGTTGAGTTTGTAGGTGTTAGATGACTTTTTTGGTTTCTTCCAAATATCCCTTCTAGCTGCTGTGATTCTAAAGGATGAGTACCAAGTAAATGTCATTAGATTAGATCGTAGTACGTAAAGCAAATGTAGCTACTTTTATTTGTTTTACTTCAAATTTAGATTTCAAGTCTGATTTTCTTTCTTGACAGAAAATGTTCAAACTCTACTAATGGCCAACAAATTTATTTTCAGCTCATATAGGGAAGGAGATCTTAGGTTTTTCTTAGGAAGACTTTATTTCCAGGCATCTTTCCTAGCTAACTCTCTAGAAATTCTGCCACTTACAATGAAAAGTATCAAATGATCCTGCCTTTTTGAGTAGTATAGGTAAATCAGTCAGTCAATAAACATTTATTAAGCATCTACTGTGTGCCAGGCAGGCAGCTAGGTGGTCCAGTGGATACAGTGCTGGGCCTGGAGTCAGGAAGACTCATCTTCCTTATTTCAAATCTGGTCTCAGACACTTGCAACCCTGGGCAAGTCACTTAACCTTGTTTGCCTCAGTTTCCTCATCTGTAAAATGATCTGGAGAAGGAAATGGCAAACCACTCCAGTATCTTTGCCAATAAAATCCCAAATGGGGTCACAAAGAGTCAGACACAACTGAAATGACTGAACACCAAAACATGTGCCAGGCACCGTGCTAAGCTCTAAGGATACAAAAAGAGGCAAAAGACTGCCCTTACCCTCAAGCGTGTCACAATTTAGGTATAGATTTATGAAGAATCATAAGTGTTAAAAGTTGGAAAGGACTTTAGAGATCACTTAGTCCAGTCCTCTTATCTTGTAGATGATAAAATAGAAGCTCAGGGAGATTAAAAAAAAAAAACAACAAAATTACTTTCCCATAGTCCTATAGTTAGATAAGTGATAGACTGACTGTGTTTACTTGGACAGGCTTCCTGACTTTTCTTACTATACCACCAGACATTTCAAACTTTTTATGACTTGTGATTCAAAATCAATGAATGATTGTACCTACAATAGATAGAAATAAGAAGACATTGCACATACATAATAGAAATACAGTATCTTGAAGTAGAGTGGCCAAAACATATAAAAAATGCAAAGGTGAAATATTTTATCATTGAATTTTATTATTTTTACTATTGCTCTTAAAAGCTACCTCTAGGAAAAATAAATTATAGTTTAATTGGTAAAAGGTTAAATCATGCACACCTCATGGGGTACCTAGTATCCTTTACATGATTTGCATTGTAAAGTGGTGGAATCTCTGATGGTCTGGTAGAAATATTTTCTGTCCACTATTGGCATTTGAGTCCTTTAGGAGCAATTATTTTCGCCTTTAGCACTATTTTGTGGGGTTATCCCATAGGCACATAAATTTCTTAATTCAAATTAATATCACTGTCTTGTAGTGCATTTACTAATATTTTCATTAAGTGCTGCAAAGGAAAAAAAACATGAAAAAATGTGTTTACTATCCATTTCCAACTATCAAGAACCTGAGAGGCTGTATTTATTATTGAATGCATTTAATACTAATTATATGTGATTATCTGTTACAATTTGCCCAATTTTTTCTAACAAATAGAACTTTTAGTTTTGATAGTTGAATTTAGACGTTCACAGTTTGAGCATTTCATGTTCAAAGATACATACTAGGAAAATAATATTGTATTCAAGGGATTTATGAATTCAGAGATTTCAGAGCTCAATAAAAATACCAATTTTCATTTAACAACAAAGAAGCTCTTTTAAAAACCCAACAAAACACTCAAAGTGCCATACACATTTTAACCATTTGCTAAATATTGACTGAAAAAAATGAATGAATGTATCGGTGAGAACATACTTTACCTCCTCAAGTTTTCACCCAAAACAAATGAAAGGGGGGGAAAAAAGTAAACCTAGGGCTAAATCAGTCATGCATTAATTCAGGAAATAGTTTAAGTGCTTGCCATTCAGGTGCCTACAAGCTAAATAAGAAACATACCTTAATATTGTTGACTCTAGGTTTATTTCTCATTTTAGGATTTGTTGATCAGTTGTGCCTTCTATTGCTTGGTGCTATAGTAGGCACTGGGAATGCAAATACTTTGTCTGAAACAGTTCCCTGTTTTGAAGGAGTTTATATTCTAGCAAGAGAGATAACAAGGACATATATAAGTCTATATAAAATAAACATAAAGAAAATAAATACAAAATATTTAAATACAAGGTAGCTTGAGAAGGAGGGCACAAGCAGTTGAAGGAATCAGAAAAGGTTTCATCTAGAACAAGTTTGTGGTTTTTTTTTTTTTTTCTGTTTTTGAAGTTCGATTCAATCTGCATTCAGAGCTCCTCAATTCTCTCTCTGGAGGTATATGGCATTTTTTATCACAGATCCTTTGGAATTGTCTTGGATCAGTGTCTTGATCTGAGTACCCAAGTCTTTCACAGTTGATCATGCTTACAATATTGCTGTACAACAGATATTCTTAACCAATTTTTTGTGTCATGGACCCCTTTGACAATCTGGGGCAATCTATGGATACCTTCTCAGAAATATGTGTTTAAGTGCATAAAATCAAACACAGGATTAAAAAGTAAACCAATTATATTGAGATATAGTCATACACACACACACACACACACACACAATACATACACATTTGAGGTCAGATTTAAGAACCCCAGATGTAGAAGGTAGTACTGGAGCTAAGCCTTGGAGGAAAAAAGATTCTCTGAAATGGAAGTGAAGAGAAGATTCATTCCAGGCATGGGGAACAGCCAGTGCAAAGTCACAGAAGATGGGAAATGATGAGTCATGAGAGGAATAGAGAGGAGGCCAGTTTGGCTGAATCACAGAATAAAGGAGGGACAGTAATGTGAAGGTTGGAAAGATAAATCGGGGGGTTGTGAAGGGATTTAAAAACTAAATGGGAATTTATATTTTCTAGTTAGCAATGGGAAAACATGAGTTTTTTGATTGGGGGATTGTCATAATCAGATCTGCACTTAAGGAAAATCTCTGGCTGTATAGTAGTGGGGAGATGGCATGGACACCAATAAAGACACTGCAATTATCTAGTGAGAAGTATTGAGGGCCTGAAACAAGAGGGTAGCTGTGTGAATAGAGAGAAAGGGTCAGATATGATACATGTCAAGGTAGAAACAATGAGATTTAGCAACTGATGGGATATTTGGGGAAAATAGTCAAGGATGATGACAAGGTTACGAAACTGGGAGGATGGAAGAATGGTGGACAGAAATTAGAAAGTTTGGAGTGAAAGATAATGATGATGTGAGCTTGAGGTGTCTCAGATATTCAGTTTGAAATGTTGATTTTGGAATTGTTGATGGTGGATTGAAGCTCAGTGGAGAGATTGGGACTGGACATGTAGATCTGTGACAGGGAGAAGAGGTAGGGGGTCTAGGTTAGAACCCTGGGCAATGCCATGGTAAGGGCAGTGATACGAGGAATGAAGCTTTAGAAGCTTCTCACTTTTCATGTTCCTTACATAATATTCCATTGCAATCATGTACTATAGTTTCAATTCCCCAATTGATGTCTCTCCCCTGCCTTTTTTGACTTTTTTTCTTAAACAAGTACTTTCTATGTGTTGTGCTGCCATGCTAGGTACCACATAGGTTACAAATGATATGTAAGACATTGTCCTTTTCTCTTGGACACTTTCACTGGAAGAGAATAGACAACACCCATACAGGAATCCGTATATACAATCAGTTAATGAACATTAAGTACCTTCTATATGTCAGACTCTCTTTTGTTCAAGAAACAGCAAGGAGGCCAGTGTCACTGGATTTCAGAGTATATGGGGGAAGAGTAATAAGTTGTAAGAGGACTAGACAGGTGAGAGGTGGCAGGTTTTGAAGGGCTCTGCATGACAGGGGATTTCATATTTGATCCTGGAGGTGATCGAGAGCCATTGGAATCTACTGAGTAGGAGGGTGACATGGTCACACCTACACTTTAGGATGTTCATTTTGACAGCTGAGTGGAAGATGGACTAGAATGGGTAGAGACTTGAGGCAGGGAGACCAACCAACTGGTTATTGAAATAGTCTAATGGTGATGTACTAAGTGTTCTACCAGACTATTGGTAGTTGCAGAAGGGAGAAGGGTCATATATGAGAGATGTAGTGAAAGTAGAAATGACAGTACTTGGCAACAGATTGGATATGGTAGGAGCTAATAGAGAGTATATATAGCTGGGTTGAGAACTGGGAAGATGGTGGTGTCCTCAACAGTAATAGGAAAATTTGGAAGGGGGAGGATTTAGGGGAAATGATAATGTGTTCAGTTTTGGATACATTGAGTTTAACTTGTCTCCAGAACATCCATTTTGAGGTGTCTAGTAGGCAGTTGGAGATGTATATCTGGAGGTCAGCAGAGACAGGTTGGGTCTGAATAACTAGATTTGAGAATCATCAGCATAGAGGTGAAAATTGAATCCTTTGGAGCTAGTAAGATCACTAAGGGAAATAGTAATAGAAAGAGAAGAGACAAGTTTTTAGGACAGAGCCCTGTGGGACACAGGATAGTTAGTGGCCACTAGCTGAAGATCTAGGAAAAGAAACTGAGGGATGGTTGACTAGGTAGGAGAGCAGTGTCACAAAAACCTAAAGAGAAGAGATTATCAAAGAGAAGAGGTTGATCACAGTGTCTGTGACTGCAGAGAGGTCAAGAAGGGTGAGGATTGAGAAAAGACCATTAGATTTGGCAATTAAGAGAGTAGTAGTGTTGGTTGAATGAGGTTGCAAGTCAGACTGAAGAGAGTTAAGAAGAGAGTAAAGAAGGGAAGTGTGATTGAGTGCTAAAATGAGAGGGGCATATGAAGGTTTTAAAAGCTTAGGGAAAGAGATAAATAAGACTGAAATAGTGGAGCAATCTCCTAGTCCTGGGAGAGACTAAATCTGAGCTAGGCTCAGAATGATGGGTAGGATTTAGACTAATAGGTAGAAAGGAGAGCAGCATTCCAGATGGGGAAGTAGGAGTGGAGCAAATGTTTAGACTTGATACCAAATCTTTGAGTGTTCAGATAATAGTGTAGTGGGATTTAAAAGCAGTAGATCCTTAGGATATAAAATTGGATTGGTAAAGTGAGGGAAGATTGTTAATAACTTTGAATGGCCAGTTGAATGGTTTTGGTGATGAAATGCTTCTAAAGGTTAAATGAATGTTTTTTCATGGATTTAAATCAGAACTTTTAGTGGAAAATCACTGTATTTTAGACATTTACTGTATCTTCTAAGTGTATCTCATCTTTCTATTCTGTTCCTAGTGTGCCTTTACTCTGAAAACTCTTCTCATTTGTAAGACCATATTTTTATCTCATTTTAGAAAATGTTTTACAAGTTTGCTTACACTGATTTTTCTATAATAGACATCTTGGTTCCTAAACCAAGCTAATGAGTATGTCTAATGTGAAGTATTAACTTAATTTTTAGAGAAAGAAAATAAAAGAAATGTAATGTAAATTTCCCTGTTTGGTAATATGTGAAATTATTTGCTGGAATTTTTTTGAAATTTTACAGTACAATCAACTTTTTATTTTCTGTACTAATGACAGGGAATAAAGATAATTCAAAAGAAATAATCTAAGAATTTTTATTTTTCTTTGGAATGAATTCATTACTTTTTGAGCAGTTATGCTTATATTTTTACTTTATTGCTATTAGAATTGTCATTCCTTGATCATATACTAAAGTCTAATTCATGCTCTTTCTAAATAGGAAAAAAAAAAAACCTCAATCCAAAAACAAAACCGATCATGTAAATAGCATATCTCAGTCTTTTAAAGACATTTAAGTGGAATTTTAGTTTTAGAGAAAAAATTGTCCAAAATATACATTAAAGCTATGTTCAGAGTTCATCAATAGAATTTCAGAACTTGGAGGAATTTTCAGGTAATTCTTGCCTTAGTCAGACAACATATGTGGGAGTAAGGGTTAGAATGGTGAAAAGACTAAACTCTACTATTTAAAGATTACTTGAAGGAACTAGAGAACATAAAGCTATAAGGGCTAAATGATTGCTTTCTTCAAGTACTTGAAATTTGGTCATATGACAGGAGGAACTAGACTTGGTTTGGAATCATTGTGGTATAGTGGAAGGAGTATTGGACTAAGTCAGAATGTTTGGATTTAATTCCTGATTTTCCCACAAATTAGTTATGTGAATATGAGCAAAACACTTGATCTCTTTGAGCCCAAGTTTCCCCAGCTCTAAAATGGGAATAATAACACTTGATCTACTTGTGCAGCAGGGTTGTTATAAAGAAGACACTTCATTTATTTATTTATGTATTTTGCCTTTTTGGTGAGGCAATGGGGGTTAAGTGACTTGCCCAGGGTCACACAGCTAGTAAGTGTCATGTGTCTGAGGTCAGAAGAAGACACTTTATAACCAAGAAAACACTCTATAAATATGGGCTGCTATTACTGCTGACCCCAGAGCTTCCAGCAATGGGTGGAAGTTAGAGAGTAAAGATTGTAGCTCAGGGTTAACGGGGAAAAAAAACTTTCCATTAATTAGACCTGTTGAAGAATGAAATAGACTATTTCAGTAGGAATTTCCTCATCCCTTTCAGTCTTTAAGAAGAGGCTTGTCAGGAATATTGTAAGGAGGCTTAAAGCTTTAGATAGTTTGGAAGTGGATATCATCTAAGATCCTTTCTAGCTCTGAGACACTTATGATTTTAGTTTTACAGATGGGTAAACAGGTCTTGAGAGACTGACTTGCTCAAAGTTATAACTAGGTAATGGCTCTTGCTATTGTGATAGAAAATTTATTCTTTAAGTTTTTTAAGATACTGGAATTTGGGAGAATTGTGGGTAGAAGCAGACTCTTAGTATCACTGTTTTTTATGATAAGTTAATTTATGCCAACACATTGTGTATGGATTCTTTCACATTCAAAATGGCCTATTGCCATATAAAACAATGTGAAAAAATATTTTTTATACTTCAAGTAATTGTGACTTAATCTGTGTGGATCTTTCCTCTTCTGATACTCTTCACAGCCCCTCTATACTTTAGCAGACAGACTTCATGATGATTTCCTGTGACTAGAAAAAAAATCATCACCTTGTTTCCATCTGTTGCAAAATTATCAAGGTTTGTGCTTAGTTGGAAAACCATTATAGGTCATTATGGCAATTTTGTGAGTGTATCTCAATTTGGTCTGCATATTTAACTTTCACTGTTACAAAGACTTCAGAGTTCAAGTGATACTTCATGTATAAAGAATCATTAAGAAAAGACAAAATCATATTCTGCTCATGTGTAGGGCATTTTTCTGGGTCATGGGGATACAAAGACAAAACTCCCATATGTGGTGGAGTGATGAATTAAGCCCAAATCAGATATCTGAAATTTCAGTAGTATGTATATTGGTACTTTTTCTATATAGTACTAATCTTAAACAACCGTATTTAGACTCATTTCTTGCACCTTCATTGGTGTTTTGTCTTGAAATATTTCCTGCGGCTAAGTAGAAATTTTATTAATGTTAACAGTTACAGAGTATATTTTAAAAATGGAGAGACTGTTGAGATAAAGATTGTTGTCTGCTTCTTCATGTTCTTGGTGAGCATTAAGACTTTTTTATTTTTAATTAGGAGAGTAACCCTTATTGTCCATATCCTACGACTGACACTCTGTGAGCACGATAAGTTTATTTATTTACAAATTTTGAGTCCTGTTAATAACTATTCCTTACCTTTCTGAAATTCTCTATTCACTTGACTTAATAATACATTACTAGACACACAGTTAAAATAATTACCAATAGGCAGAGCTACAGTCACATGATATTGAGTATTGCCAGATTGTAATATAATAATGTAATAGGTGATCTGGTAGCAAACCTGGATATGTCTCTTGAGCCCTGATGAAGACTATGGACAGTGTGGGTTTTCATTTCTAAACCTCTTTAAGACACAAAGTGTGAAGAGTCAATCAATTAATCAGTCAAACACTTATTAAGCACCAGACACAATATATAAAGAAACAAAATGCTTCTAAAGAAATAGTCTACCTCTACTTTCCAATGCCCCTTTTGAGTGTTTCCAGATTAAGATTAAAGAGATCACATTTTTATTTGTTTAAGGAGGCTTCAGATGGTTGTATAGGTTCATTTGTTGTAGTGGGTGACCAAAGTTTCACAGTATACTTAAAATTTGCTAGTTGGCAACACTTTACTCTTTGAGGATCTATTGCTCGTTTCTAATAGGTTTCACCACATCTCTTATTTACAATGAACCATAAGTATTGGTCTCTTTCTTGGTCTTTCTTTGGCTTTTGCTTCTCAGTATTGATTCTTCAGGCTATTTTTTTTATCAAGACTTTGTAGTGCTTTCTTCTGTTTGCTTTGTGTTATCCTTTTTTGCCTCCTGTTAACCCGGTTCCTGTAATCCTCAACTTACACATTATTACTCTACTCCCAGAATACAATGCCAGAGAGTAGAGTTCCATTTAATAATATTACCCGCTAGATGGGCAATATTACCAAAAACAGTGTGGCTAGCAAAGGAGAAATTTTGCAGTATCTCTTTTCATTGACATTAGCTAAAGATACAAATGACACAGACACATTGTATTACAGCCAATTTTTTTTTTTTTTTTTGTGACAGGCTTTTATTTCTGATGAGTACCTTAGCAACATATTTGCCTAAGAAATATTTGCAGGAATAGAATTTCATATACCCACAGGAAATATAGGGCACTACTAAAATGTCCAAATAGACTTTAAAAACTTATATCCATTTAAAGACCCATTCACATATTGCTTCTTCCATGAAGCCTTCCCTGCACCCCTAAAGTAACCTTCAATGTTTCCCTTTGAACCAAATGTAACACTTTGTTTTACATCTATATGCTGCACTTATGTATTATTTTGTATTATAGCTACTTGTTTGTATCTCCCTCAAGGATCATTTCTTGTACCTGTTGTGTATAGAGTACTGTGCTGAGTTGTGGAACAGATCTAAAGTTTAGATAAGATAAGTTCTTTGGCCCTTATTCACTTTCCCGTACTTGACTGTAAACAGACAGGATTACTTGTCTGTATATCTCCTGGTGCCTAGTAAAGTGTTCTGTAAACAAGTGTTAGAAAATGTTTATAATTTAAGGTAGCATGGTTCCACATTTTGGGATGGGTTTTTTTTTTTTAGATGGGGGAGAGGATGGAATAGTAGATATCTATTTTTATTATAATAGCCTATTTGGGTATAGAACTGTAGTATTTAGGGGTGTGTGTGTGTGTGTGTGTGTGTGTGTGTGTGTGTGTGTGTGTGTGTGTGTGTGTGTGTGTGTTCTAGGCAGTGTGTGAGAAGACTTGATCTTTGAAGTGAGGTCTTTACCATTTGTTTAGATAATCTTATTGAAGAAAACCATTCTCCTATTTCCCCTCTGCCATAGTATGTCTGTCTGTCTGTCTGTATGTGGGGCAGCTAGGTGGCATAGTGGATAGAGCACTGGGCCTGGAGTCAGGAAGACTCAGTTTTGTGAGTTCAAATCCAGCCTGGTATCTCTGCTAAAAAACCCCCAGAAGGGGTCAAGAAGAGTCAGATACAACTGAAAAAGGACTAAGCAACAATAGCAATATGTGTATGTATATATTCCTTCAAAAAGTGGCTTATACCATTTTACAAATTCCTATTTCAAATATTTTGTAGTTTATTGTTTTTCCTAAGTGAAGATGAAACAGTTTATACCACTTCATTAATAAGAACCTCTTGTAGCTTGGTGAGCTAAGATTTGGAGTGAAGAAGATTTAGGTTCAGTGTAAGGAAAAATATTCTTGTCAGTAGACTTATCTGAGCTGTCTGTCTCTAGAAGCACTAGATTCTCTGCCACAGTAGACATTTAAGAGGAAGATTTTAGGGTCACAGATTAAGGGATGGAAGGAATCTTAAAGGACATTAAATGTAACCTCCTCATTTTACAAATAAAGGAACTGAGGCCCAGAGAAATTATGCAACTTGTCCTGGGTCACACAGCTAGTAAGTATCTGAGGCTGGATGGGGAAATAACTTCCCAGGAAATCATGAAGGAGATTCCTGTTCAAGTATGAGATGACTAGATGACTTCTGAAGTCCCTCCTCACTAATAAATTCTGTGATTCTCTTGGAGTGAAGTTATGGCACCTTTCTTGTTAACCTCTTTTATTCTTTTCCTCTCTTTTTATTTCCTGGCTTCTATCTTCCTTTTACTTTGACCCAGAAGTTGGCCAGTTTTGAAAAGAGGACAATTTGATACAGTGGGAAAATGGGCAATTAGGGAGAAAAATTTCTGTACAGGTTAAGGGCTCAGATGGGGGAAAAGACGGTTTAGACTAGAGGCAGTGGAGAAAAAGTAATTGATTCCTGGGGAATTTATTAAAACATTGACATCTCAAGATCATTCATAGTCTTTATATCCAGACTAGTTGTAAATAAACTGCCAAGAAATGACCCTTTCCCTCCTCCATAACTAGGTGCAAAAAAAATTTTTTTTTAATAGGGGGGAAATTAAGCTTCAGTAGGAGCCCTTGCTGTATGGATGGCATTTCATCATTATAAGAATTTTTCCCCCTTAAGGTGTGAGTTTAGAAAATCTTACTAGAAGAAGTTAGTTCTGTAGAATGTTTAAAGTACCTTCTTTAATATTTTTTTTATTCTTTTTTTTTGCAGTCAGTTTTGGTTTTTCTTTTTTCTTTTTGTATTTGTTATCTTTCTCTCCCATTGTCCCCTTAATTGAACAATAAAATAAAATAACCCTCATAGAAATATGCATAGTTCAACAAAACAAGTTCTCACATTGGCCTTTTCAAGAAATGTGTATCTCAATCTCCACTTTAAGTCTGTTTATCACCTCATTGGCAGGAGGCAAGTAGTGTGATTCATCTTCAGCATGCTATATTTATAATTTATGATTGCACTAATCAGAATTCTAAGGTATTCCAAAGTTGTTTTTCTCTGTAATATTGATATTGTATAGATTGTACTTCTAGTTCTACTTACTTTACCCTGAATCAATTCATATAGGTCTTCTCAATTTCTCTGAAACTGCCCATTTGATCATTTCTTATGGCACAGTAATATTCCATTATATTCCTATACCACAATTTATTTAACTTCCTTAATATGTGGGTATTTCTTTTCCATCTTTTGACTACTAAGAAAAGAGCTGCCATAAATTTTTTTGTACACAAGGAGTCTTTTCCTCTTTTTTTTAATCTCTTTGGAAAGTGGGATAGAGACTTAATAGTTGCGTAGTTGGGTCATGAAGGATGAACCATCCAACTCAACCCAACCCCAGCCCAACACTTTAAAAACTTAAGTAGACATAGTTCCAAAACCAATTCACAGCTCAATCAACAGTGCATAAATGTGCTTGTTTTCCCAAAGCCCCTTCCAACTTGTTTTATTTTCTAAACAACTTACTCATTTCTGAAGATATTCAGTGAAGGAGTGAGTCCTCATAACTATTGTACTCAAGAAACCACCTTTAGTTCCCTGAGCCAATCAAATCTTAAGGATAGTTTCAATATCTTTTAAGAGTAAATTAGCCTAACTTGCATAGGAGAAGGGATTAGGATGTTGCTTATACTGCACCAAGTCTTTTTTTTGGAGGGGGGGGGGAAATAGATTTGGCTTTTTCTTTTTCTTAATTCAAATAATATAAAAATAAGTCCTATTTAATATCTCCTCTACAAATATACCAAGAAATTCCTATGCCATGAAAATTTGAATATTTTATTAACAACAAGACAGTGGATAGAACACTGGCCCTGGAGTCAGGAGGAATTGAGTTCAAATGCAGTCTCAGACACTTAATAGCTGTGTGACCCTAGGCAAGTCACCCTGTTCACCTCAATTCCTCTTCTGTAATATGAGCTAGAGAAGGAAATGGCAAACCACTCCAGTATCTCTGCCAAGAAAACCCCAAATGGGGTCACAGAGTCATGAGGTGAGACAAGGAATATGTAGTAAGCATCTACTTTTTTTTTCTTTTATTAATTTCTTTTTATTTATCAACAATCACTTTCGTATGCTTTTGAGTTTAAAATTTTTCTCCCCCTTTCTCCACCACTCTCCCCAAGACGGCACAATCTGATATAGAAGCATTTACTTTTGACTATTATATCCCTGAGGTAGTTCCTACACACACACACACACACACACACACACATTATATATACATATACATACACACATATAAACAAAGGTTGAGTGTTTCTCTCAGAGTCATGTAGCTAGTAAGTTTCTGAGCCAGGATTTGTCTAGAAGTGTTCCTGACTCTGAGGTTAGTGCTCTATCCACTAGGCATATGACTTAGTTTTTTTCTTTTATTTCACCTGTGGTGTAATTACTGAATTTAGCTAATGATTGTTTTTTCAGCACTTCAGCTCTTTTTTTTTTATGTAGGTCCCAGCTGCAGGACGTTTCTTCCTACCCTTTAACCAATTACAAAGTAAAATGACTATTTCACATAGAGTGTTAAAAAATACATTTTATTTCTTCAACCTAAGCCTCTAGTTGTCAGACCAACTATAAGGCAAAAAATTTATTGTATTTTTAATTCATGGGACTGAATTTCTGTTGCATATTTTTCTTTCTCTTGGGACCTGTAGAAAAACAGGAGAAATCTAACTTGATCACTTACCTACTAACTCAGAAAATGAAATAAAAAATTCCAAAATTTAATCACCAGAATTTAATGTATTTATAGCTAAGATATAGAAATTATCACTCAGTATTTAGATCTGCAAGGAACCATAAAGGTCATTGAGTCCAATGTCCTCAGCTCTTTTGCCTGTATTCAACCATTTATAAACTATACTCTAAGTCCTAGTTTTGTAGGTGTGAGGAGTCATTTAGTTAAGGTTATTTATGAAAGAAGGAAATACATTTTTGAAAAGCCAGTGGTACTGACAATAGGATCTTATTTGGTATAATGCCCATCAGCCGTGGTAGTATTTTATTCTAACGATATGTTTATACTTTGTCGAATTTTGGATTCAAGAATTAGATAAATTCAGTCAATTCTTTTATACATTTTTATAATTGTATAATTTACAAAAGGACATTTCATTTAAGTGGTTCTTAGTGATGTAAACAGTTCTTAAAATAAGATTTTCAAAACTGTCATGATTTCTTTGGATTCTTACTCTGTCATCTGTCACAAGATATCCCTGTTAGCTTTGTGTCCTTTATAAATTTGGTAAGCATGACATCTATGTCTTTATCCAAGTCATAGATGAAGATACTGGACAGCTAATGACCAAGGATAGATCTCAAGGCTATTCTACTGGAGACCTCGCTCCGTTATGACACTGATCAGTTAATGACTACTCTTTAGTTTTCATCATCAGGAAGACCCAAGTTTTTTTTTAATTTTACTGTTATTTAACCCACATTTATTTATATTCTCCTAAGTGACAGCATGCAAAACTTTGAAAAATTCATTGTATGTCTGTGGTATTATCTTGATATACCAGTTTAATAACTTTGTTTAAAAACAGGAAATTAGATTAGTCTGGCATGATTTGTTACATGATAATGCTTTAGTGATTGCTTATTCCCTTTCTAAATTCTTACAAACCATCCTATTAATGTGTCTTAGCAATTTTCAAACAATTGGACTTAATATATCACCAATCTATAATTTGTAGACTCCATCTTATTTTTTATTTAAAAAACTGGTATATTTGTTATTCTCTAATGTTGAAGTATCCTCTGTCCTTCAGGAGGTTTCAATAATCACTAATAACAGTTCAGTAATTTGTATTTGGTAGTAATTTTTGTACTTTAATATACAGTTTATGCAGGCCTAGTGACTTGAGTTCATTGAAGGCAATTAGATATGTTCTTATAATCTAATTTATCTTGGATTTCAAGTTCCAGATAACCATTTTTCTTTTCCTTCTTATTCTGATGACTATTCTTTTTGATAAAGAATGAAGAAGCAAAATAAGATTTCGTTATTTTTGCTTTCTTCTCAGAAAAATAAAGCAAATAGGGGCAGCTAAGTGGCACAGTGGATAGAGCACAGGCCCTAGAGTCAGGAGGATCTGAGTTCCAATCTGGCCTCAGACACTTGACATTACAGCTGTGTGACCCTGGGCAAGTCACTTAACCCCGATTGCCTCACCCCCCAAAAATAAATAAATAAACCAAATACCTGGTGTTTTCTCAAGTATTTTTCTTCGGAAAGTATACTATGGATTCTGGTAATGGGATTTATAAATGTAGTGATTGATAGTGGAGAAGTATATGGGGAGGAGGTACACAGGTTAGGGTAAGGGTAATTTGTGGTAGTACAGATAAGTTTCAAAAATAAATGTATGTCATTCCTTGACATATCTCTAATCAAAGATTCTGGCTTATAGATACAGAATTATTTAAAAAACAAACACCAAACCAAATAATTTAAGTGTTTAGCGTTTTCTACTTTCTGAGTTTGAAGAAGTGTGCCATCAAGTTTTGCAGACCAGTTGTCAGAAGTGTATAGTTTCTGTGCATATCTTACGGAGTCATGACTTTTGGTTAACAGAAGTAAAAGTACAAATGAGATTTTAAAAGGGAATTATGTTTTGCTGTCAGTATCAGCTTTGCATTTCCATTTTTCTCCTACCTCTCATCGGATGGCCCTGAGTCCACTTTGAACAGGGGTATTCAATGATTTTTGGTCCTACTAGACTGTGATAATACTGTAATGTTACATATATAGTATGGCTGGTTGATATGTCACACTTTTTTGGGGGGGGGGAAGAAATTGTTTGGCTGTATGTAGTTTTTAAATGTTAGTAGAACTTCAGGTTCTATGTCCAGATAGATAGTAGGAAAATAGCTATGTTTATTTTTTCCAAAAGTGGCTAAATTACAAATGCTTCGTAAAAATAAGACATGAACTTTTTTGGTAGTCAGTTTTCAAATTGAGTATTACAATTGCATTGCCTAAAAGTAAAAGAATTTCTGATTTCTGGGGGAAAAAAAAGATTCCCTGCTTAATATCTCTTTTAGCCTTCCTACTTTCCAAAACTATGCTCAGCATTTTCCCCAAGTGCTTATGGGTGGCAGATGCACTCCATGTTTTTGGCCTCATGGACTATACTTTCTATGTTCCCGGTCAGTAAGTCTGCCACCTGTCTTGGTCTGCTTTGAGCAGTAGGCACCAACAGATGCTTTTGGCAACTATTTAGTTCACTGCAATAGAGAATCACTTTATGTAAAGCATTGGCTTGCAGAAGGCATGTAACGAGGACTTATGTTATAATTGACTTTGTTACCCTGGAATTTCACAGGATCAATGACTAAGAATAAAAGCAATAAAAACAGATTTAAATAGTTACCCTCAAATTAATATTTATCAATCTCTCCAGCTTCTTGCATTCATGTTACAGGATAGAGTTATAGTCTGTATTATAGGGAAAAAATCTAAAGGGAAAAATAGTAATTACTCAGTACATTTTTTATATTACTTTTCATATTCAAACAAGGACAACAGCTGATACTTAAAAAATATCTGTCAGTAGCTTTTTAGTGGTTAATTTTTTTCCACAATCTTTCCTCCTCCTCCTCCTCCTTCTCTTCCTCCTTGTCTCTCTCTCTGTCTCTCTCTCTCTCTCTGTCTGTCTCTCTCACTCTCTCTCTCTCACCATGGCCTCACTTTCTGAGTGACTTCCAGCTCTTTATATATTTATATTTTTTGCTTAAATAAAAGATTATTCATGCTGTTGACACAAAGCAAAAACTTAACATCTTGGATTTGCAAAGTTGGAAGTCATTTCACTGCATATCGTCATCATCAAAAAGATCTTCAATATCACTAAAGAAATCTATATAAACTGTTTTTTCATTGGATGCCAAATCCATCCAGGGTTCCTGGCTACCTCCTGCCTTGTCCGAATAGGGTCTTCCCCCTTTGGGAACTTTGTATCTACAGGCAGTTTCATGTTTCCATCAGTCTAGTCATCCATCTCATCTCGGCCTGTCCCATCCTGGCATGTCCCTGTTTGGCTTGCTCTGCACTTCAGTGAAGCCTGTAAATTAAAAGCACGTATTAAACACTAAGTTTGGTAGAGGTAGAATGGCCTGTTGAAAAGTGAATAAGATCTTTTTAAGGGGAATAGATATTTATAAGAATACACTATAAATAATTTCATGATTTTTTTGTATTTTATATTAATTTTAGCTTAAATGAATACATTTTATTCATTTTTATCATTATTACTCTTTATCTTTAATCAGGGTTGGTTATTTTCTCAGTACAATTAGAGGCTACTCTTGAGTTAGTGTATAAGCTTCTACATTTTGTCCAAAACATTTTTTTAGATAGGTTCTTTAAAAGTAGTCTAAAGTGAAATTTTATATATATATATATATATACATGTATATATTATGTATATATGCATATGTATATACATATATTACATATATTTATACTTATGACCCTATTTTCCACATTTAACTCTCTTCTAAAATTGAAGGTCAGTTTCTTTAGGAGAAAAAAATGGGAGAAAAGGGTTTAGACGTGCATTCTGGACAGCAGGATTCCTCTGTGGTCTGTCCTGATCTAGGGGGTGAGGAAAAGCTATTTGTGCCATTGACAAGGATGACTTTTTCCTTCTCTCACAGCTTCTACTGAAATGATATTTCTTTTCTTTTAAAAAGGTTTTATTGATGCCTTTTGTTTTTATATAATAGTCATTTCCAGATGTGTACCTCACTGACCTCCACTTCAGCCCTGATCTCTTTCATAACAAAGAACGTAAGCAAAAACCATTGGGGACACATGGTCAAATGTAGTCTCTAACCTTGTGCTTTTGAGATTCTGCAGAGAGGAGCCAGGCTCTCTGAACCAAGATTAGTCATTACAAGTACTTAGATTTCATCATCCTTTTACTACTCTTTTCTTTACCTTATCACATTGCATATTTTGTCTTCTTGGTTCTGCTTACTTTACTCAGCATTAGTTACTACACATTCCCATATTTCTTTCTGAATTGTACATATTTGTCATTTCTTAGGCAACTTAGGAGGTTTAGTAGGCAGCTAAGTGGTGCAGTGGTTAGAGAGTTGGGCCTGAAATCAGGAAGACTTGAGTTCAAATGTGCCTTTGAACACTAGCTGAGTAAGCCTAGGCAAGTTATTTTGTCAGCCTCAGTTTTCTTGATTGTAAAATGGGGATCATAATACCACCTACTTCCCAGGGTTGTTGTGAAGATCAAATGATATCATATTTGTAAAGTGCTTAGCACAGTGCCTGGCACATAGTAGATACTTAATAAATATTTGTTCCCTTCCCCTTCTTAGTACGTTGTGATGCTCTGTTGTATTCTTATACCTCTGTTTACTCAGTTGTTCCCCCAATTAAGAATAATCTACCTTATTTACAGTAGTTCGTTGCTGCTAGGAATAAAAGTGCTACTATATATTTTTGGTATTCATGTAACAAAAATATTTATTTGGCATAAAGTTGGAGAATTGGAAGGCTCATAGATTTTAGAGTTAGCAGGAACCTTATAGTTAATTTATTATAACCCCCTTCATTTTAAAAATGAGGAAAATGAGACCCAAAGAGATTGAGTAGTTTGCCCAAACTTAAACAGAGTAAGTGACAAAGCCACTTTTGAGCCCTAGACCAGCATTCTTTCCACTGCATTTTTTGGGGTAATTAGGCAGCAGTTTCCCCATGATTTGGAAAAGGGGGAGTGCTGGCTACTTGGACTCTCCCGGGGAATGAAGGCATCATTTAACTCACTACCAAAAGTTCATAATTTGGAGATTTAGATGCCTAGAAGTAAATTCAAAGTAACATGCCAAATTAATGTCTTTGTTATGTTTTATGTTTTAGCATAATTTAAAATTTTTGTTTATAGTATTTCAATGGATATCAGTAATGCTTCAGGATTACAGGAAGACATTGCCATATGGTACAAAGAGCTCTGAATTTGAAGTCAGGAAATTTAGGATGTTTTAATTATTCAGAGACATATACTAAACATTTATTAGTGCCTACTATGTAGAGGTATTATGCTAAGTATTGGGGATACAAAGAAAGACATAAGACAGTTCCTGCCCTTAAGGAGCTCACAATTGAATGAAGGAAGACAACACAGAGAGAAGCTGAAAGGGAAGGGAGGAAGTTATCTAGCATAGGAGCATTAGGAAGTTCTGCAGTTCGGCAAAGAGATGATCTGAAGAGGTGAGAATTTCAGAGTTGATTTCATCTCGCAGAAGGATGAGTTTTTGGAGATCGTCAAGTCCAGGAAAGCAGGCTGACAAGATATATAGGTTTCTACTTAATTACCCAGATATGAGGCCAGTATGATATAGTGGATGGTGAGCTATACTTGAGGTTAGAAAGAACTGGCTTAAGTTGTAAATCAGTTGCCAGCATGAGGGGGATTACACACCTTTAATATTATGACTTTGGTTCAAGTTTGAGCTTTTTACTTACAAGTAGCTTTGTAACTTTGAACAAACCATTTATTCCTGATTTGTTTTCCTCTCACCTTTCAGATGATATGCTTGAGCTGGAATGTTTGGTAGGTCCCTCAGAACTCCAAAAGTATGATTCCTTGACCTTTCTTACTCCCCTATACTAAAACAGACAAACAAATGAAAGATTATGAATTTTATTTTTTTTTTGCATTTCTTGATTGATGTTTTAAATTAATACTATCAGCATTCAGTGATGCGTCCATCCTCTCAGGAATGGGCCAGGATGGGTGTGGGGGGAATGGAGGTGTATGTGTGAGCTTGGTCACTCAGTCAGATACACAGTTATAGGTTGAGGCAACATGGGATGATAAAAATAGTCCTGAACTTGGAGGAGTCAGAAGACCTAGGCTTAAAGCCTGGTTCTGAAATTTAGAGAAATTCTGTGTCTGTTGTCAAATATCTTCATTTCCCTTCTCTCCTTCCGCACCCCTACTCCCCTTTATCTGTGTAACAGGGATGAGGATATTCATACTATGTACCTCATAGAATTGTTGTGAGAAAAAGTTCTTTGTAAATGGCAAGTGCTGTATAAATGTGAGTTTGTTTACATTCTAATGGATTCATGACCTCATCAATGTGGATATTACCTTCTTTTGGTGCAGATTACAGTCTTTATACAATTTCTCATCCTCTGCCATTCTTAACTGCCATAGACCTTCCATAGGAGATCTGCCTACTTTGAAGCCTTCTTCTGCTTGTTTACATATTGGTGTGTGGCATTCAGTTGCCTAGCTATTAATCTGTTGCTCTTGACACTTTATTAGCACCCCTTCTTTTCTAGTCATGTGTGTCTTTCAGGAGCCATTTTTCATTCAAGTCATCATTGGTTACATGGACCCCACTACAAGTACTTTATCCCCTTTGACTCACCTGAAATTTTGATCTTTCTAAATTCCTAGTGTTCTGGAATTGTAGCCATGTGATATTACTGGAGTAGTAAGATTGTGTCTGTTAAAACTGTGCTCTTGTAGCAACAAGCAGCTTTATATAATTTAAAGTGCTACTTAATTCCCCAACTTTAGACCTATCTCATTCTCATATTCAATTCTCAAACTGTCTCATTTTTATCTCAGTGCCTGTTTGATTTACACACACACACACACACACACACACACACACACACACAGAGTAATGCACTAATTCTGTGGACTGCCCATCTAAATGCATGCATTGTATCAAGCTTTCTTTGCTGGATTTAATAAAAGCCTACTGTGTACATATCTTTGTACTTATTGCAAAAGGAGCAAAGATGAAAATGATACTCAATACTCAAGAAACTTGCACTCTAGTTTTGTGTGGGAAAAGCATAAATATAGAAAAGCAATGAAAAGCAAATGACTGGAAATTAAGGGGATGTCCATCAGTTGGGGAATGACTGAACAAATTATGGTATGTAAATGTAATGGAATACTATTATGCTGTAAGAAATGATGTAAGGAACAGTTTGAGAAACCTAGGATGACTTATGTGAACTGAGGCAGAGTGAAGTGAGTAGAACTTAGAGAATAATTTACACAAGCAACAACGTTAGAAAGAAAAACTTTGAAAGACAATTCTGATCAATGTAATAGTGAACCATGATTCAAGAGAACCACGCTTCCCACTTCTTGACAGGGAGGTAATGGACTTAAAATAAAGAATAAGGCACTTATTTTTTGATATGGAAAGAGGAAGAATTCCATTTGCTTAAAAAAAGTTACAAAAGTTTTGCTTTTCTTTTTTTCCCCTAATGGGAATCAGAGGAAAGAGGGAATAGGAATTGGGTTGTCAAAAATAAAAAGAGGGTCAATGAAGCATTTTAAAAAAAAAGATCAAGAAAGTCTCAAAGGAATCACAGACGAGTGGGACTGCTTTAAAAATTGCATGTTAAATTTATTATATACTTAAAAGGAAAAACAAACTCCATGTAATAGAGATTCTTGGTTTATAAACAATTCTCTTTCTCTTCTACTTTGTGTGTACTAATACTCATTTGTCATTTGTTAAGTTCAGAACAAAAATAAATGAAAACATTTTTACAAAGGTGTAATATGAGGTAGAGGATAAGTTGAAGTAAAGACAAAAGTACTCTGGGAAAATCTGAGGGATAGAATACATTCAGTGGGGAGATAGAAAGGCTTTCTTGAGGAGATAGTACTTGAAAAGAGGACTTTAACTGGCCAAATGTGACAAAGGAGTACATTCTAGGCATGGGAGACTGTCGGTCAGACTGTCTGGAGACTATATGGTGTTAAATTGTGGGATGTTTCAGAGTCCTCTTGGGTTAGAACATTGCGTGTATGAAGGGGAAATATCTGGAAAGGTAGATTGGAACCGTATTTTGAAAGGCCTTAAATTCTAGTCTAAATTTTTATTTTATCTATGACAATATGAACCGACTGGTGGTTTTTGAACAAGAGAGTGACAATGACAGCCCTATGGCAGTGGTGTGAAGGATGGATTAAGAGGGCAGAAACAACATGGGAGACCCGTTAGTGAGTTAGAATACTCCATCTGCTGAGAAGTGATGAGGGCCTGGGCTCAGACAGTGGCAGCCTATGTGTACATAGAATGTGGTTCAGCACACCCAGCCCACATTCTCTGCACATCTGTGGGTGTCAGTGTAAATGGGATGAGGTTGTATGGGTAGGATCAGCAGGACTTGGCAAATAATTATATGTGGGAGAATGAGACAGAAAAGTTAACACTGCTTCTGAATTTTGAGTTCAGTTTTGGACATGTCATATTTGAGGTATTGGTGTAACATCTATGGTGAGATATCTGTTAGGCAGATATGCAGGATTGGAGTTCAGGGGAAAGACAGTTAAGATATATAGATTTAGGAATCATTTGCATAATCAAACCAAGAGGTAATGGGAAGAGAGCATTGTTGAGATGGGAGGACAGTGCCTTGATGGGGACACCCACACTTAGTGTATGAAAAGAGAATGATGGAGACGGAGAACACAACTCATCCTCTCCTCATCTCTCCCATTGGGGTGGGACATTTAACTTTAGAAGACATGGGTTGGGGGACATGATAGCTATTTTTGAGCAATGGTTGGATTGGTTAGACTTGTTCTGCTTGCTCCAGAGGGCAGAATTAGGAATATGTGGAAGTTTCAGAGAGTCCAATTTAGGTTTACTTTAAGGAAAAACTTCCTAACAATTAGAGCTATCCAAAAGTGGAATGGAGTGCCTCAGGGCTGTACTTAGTGGGTTCCTCTTCACTAATGTCTTCGAACAGGCCTGCATGACAATTTGTCAGTCGTGTTGTAGGAGGGATTCTAATTGAGGCCTTGATGGATTCAAAGGTACCATCCAAAGCTGAGGTTTTCTGATGTATCAGCACTCTGAAGCAGCATAGCATAAACATACAGTTAACCCTGGGGACAAACATCCCTTGTGCTTGTGCTTGTCTTTCTCAGGGACAGGCAGCTAGCAACACATGCTGATGCAGAGAAAAAGACAAGAGCATCTGTGAGCACCTGTATTTGCCCCAATGCAACTTTCTGCAAGATGTTATGTATGGACCAATGGTTACTGGGCTTAAATTTTTTGCTTGACATATCTCTGGAATCAGCAGTTTCTCTCTGTCATTCATTCATAGCTTTTAGAGCTGGAAGGGAGGAAGGATGTTTATAGTGAGAGGTGGCTTGCCAGGATGACATGGAGACTCTAGACAATACCATATGAGCATCAGTTGAAAGAATTGATGATGTTTACCTTGGAGAAGGAAAGGTTTGAGGGAGACATGATAACTTTCTTCAGGTATTTGATGGGCTGACATGTGGTAGAAGGATTCAATTTCTTTTGTTTGAGCAGGGCTAGAAATAATGGGATGAAAGTTGCAGAGAGAGATTAACTCTATAGCTAATGAAAAACTTACCATTTAGAGAAGTATAGAAGTAGAATGAGTGGCCTCAGGAGGTAAAAGGTTCAACCTCCCTAGAGTTCTTCAAACAGAGCCTAGATTCACATTTGTTAGGGGTAATATAGAAGAGTTTCTTGTCCTTCCACTTAGTAGGTGCTTAATAAATGTTTGTTGACATTGCATATAGTATATGCCATGTATTATCAGACTTCATTGATGTGTTGCTCAGTTTTGCTGAACTGACTTTTCTCTCTTTATTCTTTTTTTTTTTTTTTTTTTGGTGAGGCAGTCAGGGTTAAGTGACTTGCCCAAGGTCACACATCTATCTCTCTTTATTCTTACAAGAGATGGCTTTCTGGGAAAGCAGCGGGACAAGGTATATATTTTGAAATAAAGGTGATGTAATAACAAGGGAGCAATGAAAAGATTTTTAAATGTTAATGAATTCAGATCTTTGAGGGCTAACTCTGAGACCTTGTGACCTCAGAGTTCATCTAGTCCAAGTCCCTCATCAATCAGTAAATCAACAAGCTCTTATTAAGCATCTGCTATTTGCTAGGCACTGTACCAAGGGCCAGGGATACAGAGAAAGAAGTGAAATCGTTGTTTCCTTTAAGGAGTTTGCATTCGAATTAGGGAACAAAGTGTAAATGTACAAATACATCAAAGATGCACTAAATAAAAACAAGGTAGTTTTGGGAGGGAGTGTGCTAACTGTGGAGGGAATCTGGAAAGACTTTATTTCCTGAAAGTGGTTTTTGAGCTGAATCTTGAAGGAAGTAAGAGATTGAGGAGGGAGGGCATTTCAAGCAAGAGACAATCAGTACAAAGGCCCAGAGATGGAAGCAGGCCTGTGTAACTGAGTTATATAGTGTGTTGAAGGGATTATTATATTAAAAAAAACTAAAGGTAGAAAGGTGCCAGATGTGAAGAAGTTGAAATGCCATTTTACAAATGAGAAAACTGTATCCCAGAGATATCAAGTGACTTGCCCAATGTCACATAATAGTTTCTGGGACATTTTCTTCCTTTCAAAAGTATGATTCTACTGCTTTCTCAGCCTGGAACTTCAGCACCTGGAGTTGATGCTGGAATATTCAACCACTTTTTTGTACTGCTTACCACAAAATATCCCTCTGTGAGGCCCAGCCTCTCCTCCTGTCATTCTTGAGTCCCTTCTGAAGCCTCTGTTTGATGAAGAGCCCAGACTAGTCAGCCTTCATTCTGTTCTTACACTTGCTCCTGACTTTCTGTACTTCAAAATCATGTCCATGTGCCAGCTAACTTTCCTGCCCTGCTCCATTTTCACCTCCTTTTTGTGTTTTGTGTTCTTCTACTAGGGTAGAAGCTCTTTGAAGGACTGAACTGTCTTTTTGCTCAGATTTGTATCTCCATTGCTTAACATATTCTAAGTGCTTAATAAATGCTATTTCCCATCCTTCCTTTCTTTGTAATGTTACACCTGAGCTTTCTGTCTTCTGCACCCCACTGTTTTCTTTTCCTTAGGATAGCACTAATGAATGATAGCAATAACAAAGATACTTTGCCATGGTTGGACTAGGCCTCGAATTAGAAATTTGTTTTTATTTGCATCTGGTCTAGGCAAGTAGACTAAATTATCTGCGGAGGCCTCTATTCCATGCTCCCTAGGCTAGCTGTAGCCACTTTCTTTAGTCCAGAGTGGTTACCTGGCTTCTGAAATCGGGTGATTAGTCACTAGAATAATATATATTAAAAGCATTTTGAAGAGTTAAAAAGCATTATTTAAAAAACCTAAGGTATCATTATAGGGAGTCCAAGAGTCCAGAAAGGATAACATCAGTCAGCTTGGTTCCTGACCCTGACCTGGACCAAAGTTCCAGAATCTCACTATGAAACTTTGATGGATTGTGTCCTGAATTAGAAATCAAATCAACCAATAGATGCCTACTATGTGCAAGGCACTGGCATTTGTATTATCTCTAGGCTATAATCATTACAAATAAGAAGGGCAAGATAGGCTCCCTCCCTCAAGAAGCTTACATAACAGTTCCTTCTTTGTCCATTGATTTCCTGAGAAAGGGATCCTATATACTGAAAGGAAAGCCAGACCAGACTCTGACATCTTGATAAAGATGCTGAGTGTTGAAGCTTGCACTGGTCGATCACCAAGTCTCATGGGAAGGGGCCAAGGCAGAAAATCACTATAACTGAAGCAAAGATCACATCTTGACCAGAAAGTGGGATGGGGAGACCAGGATAGTAATCAATTTGGGTCAAGGGCCAGACCTGGCCCTTGTAATTTAAAATAGCATATATTTGAAAAGTCATGGTATCAAAGGTTTTAAAGTTGAAAGGGATCATATAGATCATTAGTCCAGCTCCTTCACTTTATGTATAACAAAACTAAAGCCCAGAGAAATGAAGTGACTTGCCCAAGGTATTAGAGAGTTGGGATTTGAACCCAAGCCTGCCGATGTCAAATATGGCACTCTCTCCATTCTGTTATGCTGTCATTTATATTAATCTTTATGCTTTCTTAAAATGAATTTATCTTCTTATATTTTGTTAAGCCTAATGTTGACATTAGTTTACATTTTCCAATTGGATAGCAACTTAGAGTAGTTATCATCAGCTAAGAATTCTGGGTAGTAAGAGAAAGCCAATCTGATCTGAAAAATTTGATGTAGATAATCTAAAGGATGGACAAGCTTTATATAAATGATTGTGAATTGTATTTCTCTGTGTCATTTAGGTGAAACCTTTAATTCATGTAAAATTGGAATTTATCTTGCGTGTGGTTTTTCACTACAGTTGTCAACTTACCAGAAATTTCACTAGTCTCTCATACTTAAGTATATGATCTCTGGAAAATACATGTGATAATGATGATTTTGTTCATTGTTGTTCAGTTGTTTCAGTCGTGTCTGACTCTTCTTGACACCATTTGAGGTTTTCTTGGAATGGTTTGTCATTTCCTTCTCCGGCTCATTCTACAGAAGAGGAAATTTTGGCAAATGGGGTTAAGTGACTTGCCCAAGGTCACAAAGCTAGTAAGTGTCTGAGGTCAGATTTGAATTCTGGGAAAATGAATCATCCTAACTCCAGATTTATCGACTGTGCCACCTGGCTAGCTGTCTCGTGCTAACTAGCAATGATTTTAGTTTTTATTAAACATTTCCCCAAAACATTAGAATGCTTTAAGGCTCAGGTTAAATTCATCTTTAGATTTTGCTTCTACCTTGGGACCCGTGCCAATTTATGTGCCTAAACTGGGTGCAAATGACTCATTGTTGATGGTTGTGGTTTGGTAATGCTGTCACCAAAATGTATGCTTGTGGCCAAATCAGTAGGCCAGGTGAGTGATGAACCAGAAGGAAAAGTCTGGAGCATGGAAAGGTGGGATTTGGTTGGCATTGCAGTTCCTATGTCCACTTCCCTTAAGCATTGCTGACATTTCTTGGCATTTACTTGGAGTGTTGAGATTTCTAAATTGGTTCCTAAAGTGTACAAAAGAGTTACCCAGCTCAGGTGATGAAATTTTCTAAACTTTTAGGTCCCTTGAAACAAACCTAGCATGAAAACACTTTGACCTTCTTTTAAGTTTAAGTAGCCCAGTGCTATGTGGAATAGAAGGCTACATATTTTCCTCTGGTTTCATTATTAGTTATCAGGGCACTAAGACCATCTGAGAATGGTTTCCTTACACCTTTTCCTCTGTCTGATTTACATTCCCATATATGGGTCCCTAATGGGGTTATCTGTTTTCTGTGGGTGAATGGAGGTGTTGGTGTGGTAGAAGGGGTCAGAAAAATCTTTGAAAGGTGAAGTCTTTTATTTTTTACATATGTTAACAATTTCTAAGTCTGCCTTAGAAATCTTTTCTTCTGAGATAAAAATTATTCCACAATTTGTTGGTTATATTTGATTGAAAGAGTGTGAACAATATCTTGGAACAGTCGCCAAGAAATATTTATATATAACCTTTTCACTTTTGAAAGTTGAATTCTGAGAATTGCTATCAACATTGTAGGTATCTTACCTTATGGGAAGTTTTGTTTGTGAGGGTCTCAGTGGGAATGAAATGAGTGACCAAAACTTCCTCATCAGCATTTGGCTGCTATTTACCTTACTCTAAGAAAATGTAAGTACTTTTAAGTACCTATGTTTAAAATCTGGTTCTCTAAATTTTCTTTTCATGGGGCCTTATGAAACTTTTTCATCACTTAAAAAAGTGGATGAATTATTTTATGAGTGACTTAACTGTTGTTTGAGGGGATCACTGGCATCACTGTCAGACTCAAATCAAAGAAAAGAAACAAGAAAAATAAGATAACAGTAAAGGTAGTAGGAAGAAGGAGAGAGTAGGAGAGAGATCAAAAAATGAAAGTGATATATCTGGGCATAATATAATATGCCACCAACACTTACCTCAGACCTAACAACATAGTTTAGTGAATGTCAGCGATGTTTATTCAACAAATATTTGATTGCCTACTATGTGAAAGACATTTGGATAGACATTGTAAAGGATCCCAAGGTATATATGTCACTACCCTTGCCTTTATGGTTTAACGATGGATTAGAAAGGCAGACACATAATTACATATAGCTACCTTAAGAGGCAGGCTAAGTGTATATGAGTGGCTTATACAGTGTTGTGCAGGAATTTAGAGGAGGGAGCTATCACTTTATACTGGAGTGACCAGAGAACGCTTAATGGAGGAGGCATGTTTGAACTGGCCTTTGAAGGATGGGTAAGTGTTTTGACCATTGAAAGTGTGTGTGGAGTGATGGTGGTTGTAGATAAGGGAGAGACAATGGCATGAGCAAAGGTGTGGAATTGAGAAGGCAGATGTGTTTTGTGGGAGGGCAAACAGACCAGTTTGTCTGGAGGATAGGGTGTGTAAGTATGCCACAGATTCCCTGTTCAGGTTACCTGAAAGCAGAATCTTCAAGGCAGCGTTTATTAACTGGGGTATTTTCATAACATAACAAGGGCCCATGAAACCAAATTTTCCTTGGTGCTCATATCCTGTAATTTCTAAACTGAGTGCCATGGTAGCCAGTCTACCCCTACTGCTACAGTCCAGGGGAATGGTTCAGTTGTGAGAATAAGCCTATTTTTTTAGATCTTCTGCTTTCTTGTTTTACTCAAGAAGACACTGCTTTGTCTTACCTCCTTTCTGTCCCTTGGATGTTTGACTTCCATACACTTCCTTCCCTATCCCAAATCAGGTGGCATCAGTGACCTAGTTGTCTGTGTATGGTATTAATATGTGATTTCTCAAGGGTTGGCAGTTTCAAACCATTGTACCAGTAGAAACCCAGGGCAGACATTTCACTCTAGGTAAAACCAGTGTCCCTCAGAGAATCTGTGGCTAATTCTTCTCCCCATCATTCCTCCTTTTTTTTCTTTACTTTTCCCCATTTTACCTTCTTCATCTCCCCTCTTGTCTTTTCCTTCCATTTATCCCCTTATTTCCTCCTTTATCTCCTGAACTGTACTTTTTCTTTTTCTCTCCCAATTAATTTCCCTTCCTCCATTTACGTCTCTCATTTCTTTTTTTTCCCTCTTTATCCTTCTCTTTCCTCTCCCCTCCCCTTTCCTTGATTCATCTAGTATAGCTAGAACTTTAGAGAGTCACAAGCCTGAATGAACTTTCTACAGCTACATAGTATTATGCCATCTACATTATGGTACTTGATAAATGTTGATGACATAATATTGAGTAGCAACAAAAATATATATTATTAAAAATTGTGGAATGCAGGTGTCTTTTTGTCTCTTAAGAGTAGAAAGAAAGCATTTATTTTAAAAATTCATTTAAGTATATAGGATGAAACTCTTAACCCTTGGGCTTTAGGAACCTTTACACTCGTTAATTTTTATTCCAAATGAAGAGACAAAACAGCATAAGAAGTTGTCTGTATACCTTCAACAGCTTCCTGAGTTTTTTTTTTCCATGTTGATTAGGGGAAATTTCCTAAATATTATCTTCTGAACTTGGGCTTGGCAACAGAAATTTGCAATCCCTGCTACCAGAGAAGCTGAGCGTAGTGGATCTCTTGAGCTTGGGAATTCAGAACTACTGTGGACTAAGCTGATGAGGTGTTTGCATTGTCTGGCATCAATATTCAGAGCCCCAGGAGCATGTCAAAGCTCCCATGCTAATTAGCAATGGGAAGGGCCCTGTGAATGTCACTGCACTTTCTGCCTGAGTGAGATAGGGAGACCCACTCTTGATGATGATGATGATGATGATGATGATGATGATGATGATAACAATGATAATCTTCTGGAAGTTACCCTTACCCATTCATAGGATATTTAATTTCAGTAAACATAAGTAATTAAAAAGCTCCACTAAAATCTTTGTAAATGAAATTTATTGTGGGATGGAGGTGACTTTAAATCAATCAATAAGCAAAATGTCTACTATGGATTAGGCACTGGGGGATACAAAGACAAAAAACAAAATAGACTCTGCCCTGAAAGAACTTATATTCCTTAAAATAACATGTGCATATGTAATTACGTAAAAATATATACTAAGTATTTTTTTTAAGTAAGGGGGTTGGAGAAGAATCATTAGTAACTATGGGAATTAGGAAAAAGCCTCTTGGAGGAGCTGGCATTTACATAGAGCTTTGAAGGAACTGATAAGTATTCTTCAAGGAGGAGCAAGTAAAGAAAGGGTATCCCATCTATTGGGGTCATTTTATGCAAAGGTAGGGAGATAGGAGCTTATCTGGAATACAGGGTGGTGGGGAGTAATGTATAATATGGCTAGACAGGTAGGCTAGACCTGTATTTTGAAGGTCTTTCTGTGTAAAAAAAAAAGGGGGGGGTTTGGGGGGGTGAAGTTTTTTTGTTTGTTTTTAACAATAGGGAGCCACTGAAGGTTATTCAGCAGTTCTATACTTTAGAAATATTACTTTGGTAGCTAGCTATGTGGAGGATCAATTTGAAAAGGGGGAATCTAGAGGCAAGGAATCCAATTAAGATGCTAGGGCAATAGTCCAGGTGAGTAAGAGACTAAAACTAGGATGGTTGGTGGCCATGTGAGGGAAGGGGATGGATTTGATGTGGATGTAGAATCAACAAAATATGACAATTAGATTTTGGGAGGTGAGGGAGAATGAAGAGTTGAGATGACTAAGGAACTGAGTTGAGGAAGCCTGGGGAACTTAAAAATTGAGGAAGCCTGGATGATCTGGGTGATGGTAGTACCCTCAGTGGAAATAGAGAAGTTAGGAAGAGAGGGGTGAGTTTTGGGAAAAGATGAGTTCTGGATTAGACCTAATGAGTTTGAGATGCCTTGCAGGCATCTAGTTGGAAATGTCCAATAGATAGATGCAGGGATGGATATATAAACCTAGGAGGTGTCTGCATGGAGAAAATGGAAACCATGATTGCCAAGATCACAAAAACAGTCATTTCTAGCAGGGAGGATTCTGGACAGAACCACAGTAATACACCCACAGTTAGGAGGTGGAGCATGAAAGAAAGATAACTGAGAAAGATCAGCTAAAAAGATAGGAAGAGAGTGTCATGAAAACCCAGTTTTGAGAGAATGTCAAGGATGGAGAAGGGAAAGTTAAGAAGGGTGAGATCCGACAAGAGGATTGGAATTTTCAAGTTTGTTGGTTTCTGGGATAGTTCTCTAGGAAAGGGAAGGGGAATAGACATTTGAAAATAAATGATATAAAAGTAAGACCAATAAAAATAGGAGGTTTAAAAGAGACACTAGTAATTTTTCAAGAGAGCAGCTTCAGGTGAGCAATGAGTTTGAAAGCTTGATTTTGAAGGGTTAAGAAGTGAGTGAGAGCAGAGGAAGTGGAGCTGAGGAATGCAGATACCTTTTTCTAGGAATTTGACTATGAAAAGGAGAAGGGGTATACCTTGAGGCAAAGATTAGTTCCAGTTAAAATTTTTCAAGGATGGGAAGGATTGTATGTTTTTGTAGGCAGCAGAGGAGTGCATAGATAGGAAGGGATGGCAGATGAGAGATAAAGGATGATTTTTCTGGGGCAGACTACTAGAGCAGACAGGAGGTTACCTTGGATTGCTGAAGGCTCTGCCAGTTGCCAGCAAGCTCTGGCAGATCTCATGGAGTTGTAGATGTTAGATGATCACTTGTCAGGTGTGTCATAGTGAGGACTACTTATAGCCTTATGGATTAGTCCTATTCAAACTGGCATATACAGGGTTTTCAGCCTGTAGAAAAGTGTACCACAGTAAACTTTGCATCTTTCTCATGTAGATTGGTATACTTCTGGCCTAGTCCTAATGAAGTTTACTTTTGTTCTGCTGCAGCACTAGCAGGTCTCACCTAGACCTCAGTCATCCTGAGGGCCTGGTAGTCAAGCAACCTGGCATGCCATTATCCCTAAGGGAAATTCTTTTCTGTGTAAATCTGTTTTCTGGGCTTCCCTTAAAAGAACTCTGACAGAATATCTGTGTGACTTTGGCAATTTACTCAAGTCACTGACCCTCAGGTTTTTTTTTAAAATTTTAAAAAATGCATTAGATTGTTTCTAATGTCCCTGCTGGTTTTAAAATTACGTAACTATGAGATTGTCCCCAGTTAATTTCTATTTCTGAAATAATTGATGTGTAGTCCCTTGTACACAGTAGGCACTTAATGGAAAGGGAGGAATGTAATTGAGCTATAGTAAAGGCTAAGAGTATATTTAGTTATTTGAATTAAAAGCCAACAAATTTTGGAATGTCAATTTCAACGTAAACACAAGCTTTTAAAACAAAAACCTATGAGGTTTATATAATCACATCTTCCTATGTATCGTTCCCTTTTCCCCTCTCAGAGAACCATCTCTTATAACAAAAAATGAAAAAAGGGAAAATCAGTTATGTAAAACTGACCAATAGCAAAATAAAAAATGGGCTAACATCTGTAATGTTCCACATCTACCATCCCCCACCTCTGCGAAGTAGGGAGGGAGGTGGCTTCTCATACTTCTTCACCGAGTCCAAAATTGGTCATTATAATTTCACAGCATTCCATTTCAATTGTTTTGTTGTTTTTTCTATTTATATTATTGTAGTTATTATGTGTATTGTTTTTCTGGTTCTCTTTATTTCCTTTTGTATCAATTCATTTCTTTCCATATTCTGGGTATTCATCATATTCATTGTTTTTCACAGCATAGTAATATGTTGTTTGTGTAGTCAGTCAAGTACCACTTTTTGTGTGCCAGGAACTATGTGCAACTCTGGGGATGCAGAGAAAGGCATGACATAGTTCCTGTTCTCAAGGAGCTAAGAATCTAATTGGGGAAGATAACGTGCAAGCAATAATGTATAAACAAGATGCATACAAGATAAATTGGGTGGATAAATTGAGAGAAGGAACTAAGATAAAGGAAAACTGGGAAGATGAGGCTTTAACTGAGAGTTTAACCGAGAGTTAAAGGAAGGACTTGAGAAGGCGGAGAAAAATTTCAGGCATGGAAAACAGCCAGAGAAAATGCTCAGAGTTGGGAGAGAGACTGAGGAAGAGCAAGGAGGCCATTGTCACTGGATTGCAGAATACATTTGGAAGGGATGGGGTAGTAAAGTGTAAAAGGACCAGAAAGGCAAGAAAAGGCTAGGTTATAAAAGGCTTTAAAAGCCAAATAGAGGATTTTCTATTTGACCCTGGAGGTGACAGAGAGGCATGGGGAATTTATTGAATAGGGGGATAATATGGTCAGAAACTATGTTTTAGAAAGATCAATTTGACAGCTGAATAGAGGATGAATGAGGCCAGAGGGAGATTTGAGGCAGGCAGACCAACTAGTATGCTATTGAAATAGTCTAGGAATGAGGTGATGAGTTGACAGGTCCAGCACCAGGGTGGCAAAGAAGGGTGCATATATGAGAGATGTTACTAGTTGTGTTTGTTTAACCATTCTCCAGAAATTGGGCATGTACTGTGTTTCTAGTTTTCTAATATAATTGAAATCAATCTAGAAATGATAATATATCTCATAGGATCTTAGAGTTGGTAGGGATGTTGACCTTTATCTAATCCAACCTATACTTGACCAGAATTTCCACTACAGTATCTCAAGTAGTTCACCTACCCAAGTGATACCTTATTGTGCTCAAGAAATCACTATCTCCCTCAGGCAGCTCATTTTGCTTTTGGATTGCTGTAATTGTTAGAAAGCTTTTCCTTATGCAGGGTGACACTCTACCTATCTGTAATGTCTGCCCATTGCTCCTGGTTCTGCCCAGGCAAAGCAGAATATGTCTATTCCTTTTTCTACATGAGATCCCTTAAAATACTTCAACTAACTTTCCTTTCTAGTTCCTTTTAGTTTTTGTCTATATGGTGTGGTCTCTACAATAAGTATTTCGTTTATAATTCATGATATTATTCCCCTTTTCTTTTTTTATTATTATTTTTTATCATTCCCCTTTTCAAACAGACACACACACACACACAGCCTCTTGACACAATTGTCTTGTAGGAATCATGTAAATATATTTCCTTTTATATATTTTCACTGTCAATATTTAAGTATGTCTTATAGTGAGATGTGCCTCTCTGCAGTTATTCAGAATTCCCAAGTCCAAAGGCAGCTTTAAAATCATCCTTTAGGAGGATCACTGAAGCAATATATCTTTAGAACTGACAAAAAACACTTTGCTTAAACTAGCCATTCAAGTGATAATATACCATTTTTATAAAAATCACTAACAAAATTTAGGTAGTATCTTCATATTCTCTAATTGTTTAATTGTAGCCACTTTTTAAAAAAGTCTATTGAGTAGATGTTGAAGTTGAGATGAAAAGTAAATCATACAGCAATTTGTGTTGAAATGGCATAGTTAAACAGTTCATAGAATACTACCATTTTATAACCATATTTAAAAGTCTTCCTCTTCCATCCCCTCAAACTGAGATCAGGGCTATAATGGATTCCATTACAGGTAAAAGGTCTCTGGCTCAACTATTGAGCCACTCAAACTCTTGGCTTTTTTAATTGTGACCATTAAAGCTTTAGTACTTTTATCTCATAAAATTGATATCATCGATGTAAAATGTGTGCTTGTTGAAGATACATGTGTATTTCTGTCATTATGTTTAGAGCACCAAGTCAATCAATTTTTGCTTGAAGTTAGGTTTTATATGGATTAAGGCACAGCATAGAATACATTGTATTCACTTTTAATCATTTAGAAAAAAGTCTTATACTACATGATCATTATAAGGACAATTTTCCAGAATGAATACCTTCTGAGGAAGGTGATTTCTTTTGGTTAGCACTTTTACCATGGTTAATTGAAAAGTGGTGGTGGTGGTGGTGGTGGTGGTGGTGGTGGTGGTGATGGTGGTTCCCATTAGATTTAATCTTTTTTCAAGATCTTCCTTGAACTCTAGGGAACTAGTCCTTTGATTTTAATACTGTGATTATAAAGAGTCTCAGAAAACTTGAAGAGCCATTCATTTATCCCTGTTTAACATGTAGTTCTATAAGTGTAAATTAGGGTAATTGGTGGATCCCATTCCTCTCATCTGGTTTGGATGGCACAGAGGAAAGAAAGAAAAGCAATTGCAACAATTGCAAAAGGGAAACATATCAAAGTATAAAGGAAACTCCAAGAGCAGAGTGAAGGTTAAATGTTCAAATGTTGAAAGCTACTTTGTTCTCCTGTTTTTCCCTTCTCAATACACTAGTGTGTCACACTCATTAATTATTCATATTGCAGTGAACAAACAAGGTAAAATGTCTCTAGAAGAGATGTATAATGAGGACATCTCAAGAAAGTGTAACTGCTTAACCATTCTGTGCACATCTTTCTCTATGGTAAAAAATAGATTAGCAAGTAATTGCTAGGGCTGTTTGGTTTCTTACTTTCTGTACTATTACCTATGGGATTGTTGGATGATATTCAGATAGAAACAAAAATATGAATTTAAAAACATTTTAAATGCAACTTGTTATAATCCAACAGTTCTCAAAGTCTATTAAAATCTACCCACACAAAGCATTTGTGATCTAATATACATAAGTAGGCTTCTATTCTTGCCCAGCTGTGTAGATTCAATTATAATAATTTTCTCAGTTGCATAACATTGCTGTTTGTTTATTACTGCGTTATTAGTCAGTGAATGAACCTCCCTCTTTTTGACCCCTTAACAGTGTTTATAAAATACTTAATTGCTTTAAGATCTTCTGTTTCATGCGCAATTCCAGCTGGAGAGAGTCATAGGGACACAATCCTCTTTAAATCTTAAATGACTGCTTCTGATGTACAGTAAATTCAACCCTCCCCCAAATGAATTTGTACTATTTAACTTTATTTTTAGTTATATTTTTGTATTTTAAAAAAAATATTTCTTTCTTGTACTTAAAAAAAAATCACTTAACGCTTGGGTATGTATTTGAATCTAGTGCCTTGTACATTGTACAGTGTAATTTAGTAAAAAAAAAAAAATTTTTTTATATTGAATTGAATCCTTGAGTACTTTTGATATGAAAATTGCCCATAACCTTTTATTTATGATGAGCCAGTTTTCCTCAAGATCTGCATTTTCTTTGATCCAAAAACTTAGTGATTGATTAGTCTTATATAAAGGCATCAGTTCCTGTTGTATATTGGATAGAGTCCTGGAGCTGGAGTCAGAAAGCCTTGGGTTCAAATCCTGCCTCAAAAAACTTCCTAAGTGTGTGACCTTTGCCAAGTCACTTTATCTTTCTGAGTCTTAGTTTTGGATTCCATGCTTTCTAAATCTGTGTTCTTATGAATATGGTGTGATTCATGGGGAAGGGAGAAATGGGACAAACATTTATCAAGTGCCTACTGTGTGCCAGCCACTGTGAAAAGTTCTTTAAATATATTATCTTACTTAGGGCACCTAGGTGGTGCAGCGGATAGAGCGCTGGGCTTGGGATGAGGAAGACATCTTTATGGGTTCAAATTTGGCCTCAGATACTTAGTTTCTTTGTGACCCTCGGCAAGTCACTTAGCCTTGTTAATCTCAGTTTCTTCATCTGTAAAATGAGCTGAGGAAGGAAATGGAAAACCATTCCAGTATCTCTGCCAAGAAAACCCCAAATGGGGTCATAAAGAATCAGACACAAGTGAAACAACTGAACAACATTCTATGTTCCTCCTCTGCTTAAAAAGCTTCATGTAAAATGAAGGAGTTGGATTCAGTAATCTTTAAAGTATTTCTCAGTTGTAAGATCATCTTCGAATAAGAAAAAAATTCACTAACACTTAACAATTGGGAATCAAAGAATATGCTGACTTATAGGTCATTCATATACTGAAATCTGTTCAATGCAAAATTAGTAGTCTGACTTCAAATATTGGGAAGAAAAAAAAGCCTTACTCCTAAATCTAGAGATCCATTGAAAACCATTAAGACTATTAAATCTGTCTTAAGATGTGGGACCTAAATCTTTTTCTACCAAATTTCAAAATCTTCAGAACAAGGTTGTCAAAGCCAGAATTTCTCATAAGAACTGCCTGATAGACTTCATGTTATTCTACTTATCACAAGTCAGAGGCAACTTTCTACTTGCATTGTTTTAATATAGGGATCCGTTCCACCCAATGTTGACATTTTATTAATTTTTATTGGTTCTAAATGCCTTTCTGTTAGGGAAACACTTGAGATAATCATGCATTTCTTCAAATAGGCATGTTTTTGCAAATCATCTCATAAGATTATCAAAGTTACTGGCTTACAAATAGTAGGACATACTTTGAGTGGTTTTTAAATTTTTTTCAGAAATGGGGATGTTATGCTAACGTAGCAACACCTTCTCTTTCAGGCCCCATTTTGATAAAAGGTTTTACAAGAAAGCTGGATATAATTTGATCATACTAATTAAATTTTCTTTTTTTTTTGAAACTAGTTACTCTAACTATAATATTATGTACTAACATATAATATTATGTACTAACCAACTAAGGAGCCAAAACTGTACTTTTGTAGAGCCAGTGAGACAGATTGAAGAGCACTAACCATATTGGAAGTCTATAGATCTGATTTTTAGTCCTATGTCTTCAACTAACAAGCTGTGTGACTCTTGGCCAAATCATTTCTGCTCCCTGATTTTTATTTTCTTTATTGTAAAATGAGAGGGTTGAATTCAGTTACTTTTTTTTTTTTTTTGGCAAGACAGTCAGGGTTAAATGACTTGCCCAGGGTCACACAGTCATCAAGTGTCAAGTGTCTGAGGTAGGATTTGAACTCAGGTCTTCTTGACTTCAGGACTGATGCTGTATTGACTATGCCCCCTAGCTGCCCCTGGATTTAATTACTTTTAAGGTCTCTTCTCAATCTAAGAATGTTATGATTCTCTAGTGTTATTGGCTGTTGTGACCAAAGACCTTATCACTTAATGTTCATTCCCCTGGTAAAGAGCTTCTCAGTCATTAGGTAAGATGGCCTCAGAGACAGAGCAGCGACCCCACTCAAAGCCTTTCCAGGATAGCAGAACCTACACTCGGATGGAATAGGATAAACTGCAGCCTCGAGGCCGCATGTAGCCTTCTAGATCCTTGGGTGCAGTCTTTTGACTGAGCCCACATTTTACAGAACAAATCCTTTTATTAAGGGGATTTGTTCTGTGAAGCTTGGATTCAGTCAAAGGGCTGTACTTCAGGACCTAGAGGGCCACATGTGTCTTTGAGGCTACTGGTTGCCCATCCCTGGAAACTATCAAGTTTGATTATACAGTTTTGTCTTCAGCTATTGGCCTGAATATAGGGTTGCTATTAGTAGATTAATTTACTGCTAAGAAGTAAAGTACAGCTTTTTTGTTCTTTAAGTGTAGTCATCAGGTAACACAGAAGTAAAGAATGTCAAAATTGAAAGGACCTTAAATACCATTTAGTTTCAACTTCATCTGAATGAGAATCCCCTTTATAACATGTACAACGATTGATCATCTGGTCTTTGCTTGAAGACTTCCAGTAAAGGGAAGCAAAGGATCCATTGCACTTATGGGTCTCTCTTTTGGTCAGTTTTCCCTTACCTTGTCAATATCTGTCTCTTGGTTCTGCCCAGTGAGACCAGGTTTGGCCCTTCTTCCAAAGGACAGGTATTCAAACACTCATAGACAGCCTCTCTCTCTGTCTTCTCTAACAAGCTGTTTTACCATCATAGCTGCCCTCCTCTGATTACCCAGCTTATTATATTAATTCCAAAAATGTGACACCCAGGACTATTTGCTCCAGATTTAGACTTATCAGGGCAGAGTATAGTGAAACTATCACCTCCCTAGTACTGGACATTATGTCTGCTTTAACAAAGCCTTCGATAGCATTAGTGTTTTTTTTTTTTTAACTGCCATGTTGTACTGTTACTTCATTGAGTTTGTAATTCACAAAACTTCAAGATACTTTTTGGAGGAACTCTCTAAGCATACTTATTCTAGTTTATATTTTTGAGGTTGATTTTTTTATTAAACCCAAGTTAAAACTTACTCTTTTTAAAGTTTATGTTTCTTAGATTCTCTTCAGTGGTCTTATCTGTCAAGATCTTAACATGTTAACTGCCACTTCCAGCTTTGTTAATTACAAATTTGATATGAATCCATCTCTGCCTTTAAAACTGATAGGGCCAAGTGCAGAGCCCTGGAGTACTTAATTAGGGATTTCCTTCCAAGTTGACATCATACTATTAATGACTACTCTTTGGATCTGGTGACTCAATCAGTTTAGAGTTCACTTGACTTATTTTTTAAGCCCATATTTCTTTTCTTTTTTTCATAAGAGTAGCTTAGGAGGTTTTATCAAAAGTTCTGCTTATATCTAAGAATTAATTTAGCTTTTACTAAGTGTCTGTCATGTCCAAGTTACTGTGCTAGGCAATCAAAATTGAGAGACAAAAATTAAACAGTGCCTGTCCTTAAGGGGGCTTTTGTGTAATTGGGGAAAACACCATGTACACAGCTAAGTGAATACAAATGATATGCAAGGTTAATACAAAGTAATTTTGAGGAGGGTTTCAGCGCTAACAACTGGAGAAAATCAGAAATGGCCTCATGTTGGTGGGTAGCACTCTAGTTAAACCATGGCATTCCAATTCCGGAGTGAGGGTGTCGGAGGGAAGTAGGGGCAGCTGATGTCAGAGCACAGAGGTAGCAGATAGAATATTGCATACAAGGAACAGTTAGACAGTTTGATTTGAATATAGAATGTATGAGCAGAAACCACTTGAAATTATTCTAGAGAAATAGGTTAAAGCTAGATTCTGATTTTTTAAAAAATCAATTAATTTTATACCTTCCTTTTTTATACCTCCTGTATCTTAAAATATTCCCTCCTAAACTCTCCTACTCAGAGATCCATTTCCCATTTAAAAAAAAGAAGAAAAAGGCAGTTCTGCAAATCTAATCTACTCATTAACTGGATACAACGAATATAAACAATATTATATACAATGTTCCATGGCCATTGGGAAATTCCCCTTCTTACCACTTCTCTAATTAAAGAAGGAAAGTGTATTTCTCATCTTTTCTTTGGCTAGTCTTGGTCATTTAAGTTATACTGCTTTCAACTTTTTTTTTCCTTTTCATCCTTTCTTGTGAAGAGATATAAATGCCAGAGGAGTCTGCATTTTATCTTAGAGGGAATAAGGAGCCACCAAAGCTTCTTGAGCAGGGCAATGGCAAAAACCAGTGTTATAGGATTTACCAATTTGGCAGCTGTGGGGAGGAGAGGTTGTGGAGTGCATGGACTGAAGGGAGTGAGACCAATTAAAAGGCTATTGCAGTAGTCCAGTTGAGAGGTGAGGAACACTTGAGCTAGAGTGGTGGCCATATGAGTGGAGGGAGAGGAGACAAATATGAGAGATGTTGCAGAGGTAGAATTGACAAGACTTGGCAATGGATTAGATATGGTGGTAAGAGCTTGTGGGGAGTTGAAGATGATTCTGTGGTTGAAAATTGGAGTGTCTGGAAGGATGGTGTTATTTTTTACAGAAGCTAGGAAGGAAGGTAGATTTTGGATAGGAACCCAAAGTGACCTATTGCATGTCACTATCCCCAACCTCCAAACTCTTTTGACTTTAAGTGCCTTAAGGATAATGCAGTATGCTTTTATTTTGAAGTACAGATGAATCATACTTTCAGCCCTTTGTGCACCTACCTGGAGACGTGTGTGTGTGTGTGCGCGCGTCTGTGTGATCTTTTTTCTATACCTTTGGTAGGTCCTATGGGGCAGAAGTAGGAACAATGCATGAAAGTTGCAGAAACAAGATGAAGCTCAAAGACAAACTTTCTAACAAATATAGCTGAGGTTCTTTAACTTAAAAAATTTTTTTTGATAACTGGATTTTTAATATAATTGGTTTTCTTTGCAATTCCATGTATTTTATGCATTTAAAAATATTCTTAGAAGTGGGTCGAGCTTCACTAGGCATGACACAAAAAAGGTCAAGAACTCTTGAATTAGAGGTTTCTATAAGTGTAATTGATTGCCTTGAAATAGTGAATCCTCTTTCTTTCATTGAAAGTCTTCTTGCGAAGCTAGATAGATGACCATTTGTCTGGCGTATTATAGAAAAGATTCATGTTCAAGTAAAATCTTATTAGTTGGGTGCTGTTCTCAAGGAGCTTAAAGTCTATGAGAGGATGCAAAATGATAAGTAACACAGGATATATACAGAATAGTATAGCATGATAGGGGCACAAACTGGGGGTATCAGAATTAACCTCTTGAAGAAGGCAGCACTTTAGCTGAGCTTTGGAGGGGAACTAAGGTTTGCCGAAGGTGTAGGTGAGGAGAGAATGCATTCCAGATTGGGGAGTGGAGTGGGAGGATAACCTGTGCAAAGTCATGGAGGGAAGGAATTGGAATGTTGTGGACAAGTGAAGTGTTGAGTGTTTGAGAGTCTTGGATTAATGGACTCATACTTCCTTTGCAGTTCTAGGGTGTGGAAAAAAAAAAAAGCACTGTAGAAAGGACTTAGAAGTTTCTAAAATCATGTGTGTTTATATCAGGGATAGGTAAGGTCTATTCTAAAGTTAGCCAGGCAGGAACAAGAAGAAGCCCTGTTTTAAAATAACCTCGTAATAGGCAGTGGAAAGGAAAGTTGATGACCATCTCCAGGGCCTGATGAAGATAAGTAAGAACAAGATTTGGAAGCAAATTTAGGTTATCTATATCCTTGTAGGTTCTGAGAAAGAAGCCCTATTCCTGTGGTCCCTTAATACTTTCTCCAGTAGTAGCTCACTTGTAATTCCCTTTCAACTAACCCCCCCCCCCCAATTATCCTCCCCATCTACTGCTTAACCCTTTAGCCTCTAGCCACAGGTGGAATCCTGTGCTAGTAGGTAACAATTTATTTCCTGGAATCCAGCTCTGAACATAATGTACCATAGAAATATTTTTATGTTTTATAGTCAGGTTCTATAATACTGTTAGGACAATATTGTATCTTCTGGATACATTATAGGTTAACCAGGTGTTTTGGTGGATTAGCCCTGGAACTTAACCATCATATACAATGTTGTTGTTTTACAGAAAGATGTTGTTGGGATATTTTGTGACACAATCTATTTGTATATTGTGAATAACCTACTTTTATCATTTGTGGCTCCCTTTTCCTTTTCTCTTTCCTTCTTTTTTGAAAATCATGTGCTGGCCAGGTTTGGGCATATGGCTTATGTCCTAGTATTATGTGGTAAAATAAAAGGTGGTTTAAAACTTTTGTTTCTAGATGGGAGAGTATATTCAACAGAATTGCATTAGTTTGCAAAGATTGGGGAACATATGAGTCATTAGAAACTGATAATTTGATATTACCTGTCATGTTATCCAGCACTGTTAACAGATTGAGGTTCCAGAAGTATAATTAGGTTAAAATATGATTAAAGGAGATTTCTGTTTAACTAAGTCTGAAAGTGCTGTTGAAACCTAGAAGAGCATCACACCTGACTAGTTTCTTAAAAATTAATGTCTGCAGCTACAAAAATATATGTAATTTCTTTTAATGCTGGCTTTTAGATAGAATGATAGAATTTTAGTGCTGGAAGGTATCTTAGGGATAATCTCGTCTAGTGCTTTAATTTTCCAGAAAAGGAAACTTAGGCCCAGAGAGTTGTGACTTGCCTAAGATGTCATAAATACTTACTTAGTGCTAGATCTGGGATTGGACCTCAGATCATATAAAAAAGTTATTTGACTCATTTCACGTACTTTTTCTCTTTTTAACTATGATGAACTAGAGAGCTGAATATTGTCTCAGGATGCTTCTCTCCCAGGGATGTGATTGTCATCTGTTATTAGGACTTAAGTTTTGGGTTATGTTAGTTCAGTCTCTCTTAAAGCAACAGAAAGATTGCCTTCTTCCTTTTCTGTACTTCTTCCACTGACATTCATTCTTACTGGATTAATTCAACATTCTGCTACTTTACATAACAGACCTTGTTTGTTTATTCTGTCCATTTTAATAAGAATGAGTGAGGAATTTTGAATGTAAATATTTAGTATTTCCAGCATATTTTCCTCTTAAATTTTTTTAAATGCATTGACTTGTTTTCATTTGCAATTTGAATATTGGACACGATGTTTTTAGTCCTAAAAACTTAAACACTCTCTAATTTTCAAACTCTTTAAAATATGTTGAAAAGCTAGAATTGGTTTTTAAAGTATCGAACTGTAAGCCCTTGTGTAGCTTATTTTTAAATACTCTTAGTGCTAAGCATCATGCATGTTTCTTTTAAAAAATGAGAGATTTTAGGAATGTCTTGTGTGATAATATCAAATGTTAATGGCATTGATTAACTGTCAAGCAGTGGAAAATGATAAGAAAATGTCTACTGTAAAATTAAATAGCATTAGGGAAGGCTCTACCATGCCTTTGGTCAGGGAGGTGCCTAGTCCTTATAAGCTGTTGTAGCTCCAGGTTTTTTTTTTTTTCTTACATGATTAAAGCAGGCCATCTGTTCTTTGTTAAATGTTTACAAAAACAGCTTTTCTCTAAAAGATTTAAGGAAATGTAGGTTTAGTAAACACTGTAATATTTCTGAGCACCTTTTTCACCTTATTTCAAATAGCACCAAAACATAATTCTGTTGCATCTCAACTAGGATTAATATACATTTTGTATTTAATCATTATTTTGTGGAAGATTAAATTGGGTAACAAGATGTTATTTTATAGCCTCATTTATTTATTTGAAAGCAAATAAAATGCCTTGTATGTTGAAATAAACAGATCATTTTTAGATTTTTTTGTTTAAATCTATAGCATGTTCCCCTTTTCTCATTTATAAATAAAAACCTACATATCTCATTTAAGAATTTAGGTCCTGTAAACTGAGTTGACCCTCTAGCTTAATGAAAGTTATAAATACCTGGAAATAAGTCACTTCTAGATTTTCTTTAGTGTTTATTGATAAGCTTCCTTCTTTGCTGTTTTCAGGAATATAACTTTTCTTCATTTTCCTCAATGGTAACGTGTGTGTGTGTGTGTGTGTGTGTGTGTGTGTATGCGTATGTGTTTGTGTAGACACACACTCTGTATATCCCGTGTAGTTCTGTCTTTTGGAGTCAAACCTTAACCCTAGGGTAAATCACCTAGCCTCTGTGAGCCTCAGTTTCTTCATAAGTAAAATGAGGAGGTTGGATTAAATGATCTTTAATGACCCTTTCAGCTGTATGATTTCATGCTAATTCAGACACATTGTTGTACTCTGCTCTCTCCACCCCACCCCCCCTTACTATTCTGAATTCTTGACCATTTCATTGGTAGCTATGTGGAAGTTTATCTTAACACTATTAATAGCATAAATAAGAATGTTCAATCTACTTAAGAGAGAGCACTATTTTAAAGCATGTTAGTAACAGGCATCAGGAGGTGTGTTAATAACAAAATAGTCTTATCTGTTCATTAGAACAGGGCTTAGCAAAATTGTGTCATTAAGTAAGTTATTTTAGGTAGCTTAAAGTAATACACTGTACTTCTATAAATATATTTAAAGTAAAATTCTGACTTTTTAGTAGCTGAGACTTATCTTTTCAACAATTAGAAATAGTAAAATTACAGATTTTTTTAAGAAAGAAAATGCTATAACCAAAGGTATAGTAAATAATTGCCCGCTGTATATAAGTCACTCAGTTGGGAATACAGGAAAAATAATCTTGGTTCTCAAGGAGCTTTTATTTGCTGAGGGATAAGACAAGTACACAGATAAGTGAGCACATTTGAGGAAGGAATCAGCCTAAATAACTGAGGGAATCAAAGAAAGTTTCATAGGGTAGATGGTACCCAATCTGATTCTTGAAGCAACACAGGATTCCAAGAGTCTGGGATAAAAAGAAGTACTTTGTAGGCATAAATAATGCTGGGCTGAGGAATTTGTATTTTAGCCTAGAAGCAATGATTGGTAGCCATTGAAGGCTTTTGATTAGAGGAGTGGCCTGGTCAAATCTCTGCCTTTATAAGGTTGTTGGAAATTGTGAAGAATGAAGTGGACAGGAGGAGAAAATGTCAGACTCAACACACTGGATGATGGATTGGGTATGGGGGATGAGGGAGAGGGATGCATAAAGGATGGTTTCAATGTTATAAACCTGGGTATCTGGGAAATTGATAGTGCCCTTGACAGAAATTGAGAACTTCGGAGGATGAATGGGTTTGAGGAGAAATGTGATGAGGTATATTTTGGCCCTATTCCTCATCTAAAGAACTTCAAAGTAGAAATCAACTCACATAATATGAGCCAAATCTTATATCTTTCCATTCTCTGTCATTTTTGGGGTTCTCTTTTCCTTCTTATTTCCCATTATTCAATGCAGTATCTTTCAGCTACCACTAAAACCTGAACAAGGAAGATTTATGAATTGAAAACCTTAATCTTAGGATTTAGGGAATCTAAAGGAACATATTTTACAAGTTTTGGAAACAGAGAAACCATAGGTAGTTTTTGTGGCAATTAGAAACTGATTCTCCTTAGTCCCACCCAGGTTATTACTTTTTCCACTGTCAGTTGTATTTGTAATAGTGGAATATTAACCAAAAGCAAACTTTTTGAGGCACCACCTTTTGAAGTTCTAATTTTAGTGATTCTCTGTTTTCAAATTTGGCCTGCCTAATTAAAATCACTGACCTTTCTGTAAATAAGCCAGTAAACCTGGTATCTACTGATAACTTTTCCTTTATTTTTAAGTGTATAGAGAAGGTGTTAAAATTGAGATTAGAAGTTGGAGGAGCTAGATTCATATTGAGGATCAGACCAAGACACTCAGCCTCACTGGACCTCATATGTAAAATGAGAGGGTTGGTTGAGGTGATTTTTCTAACTCTAAATCTGAGGTCCTATGATATGAAAAAGACAGAAAATGATTTCTGCATCTCACAGGAATCCTCTGTTGGATTTGGTTATCTCTTGGTTGAGTTTTCACAAGTGGTGAGAAAGAAGAAAGAATTCAATGTGACTTTAAAAACAACAACAACAACAAAACAACACAAAAAAAATCAATACTTGAGCTTTAGCCCATTGTTGTTAAGTGTAGATATATTATCTTAGGGATGATTAATTAAGAGTTGTCAGAAAAATGATCTGTATTATGGTAAGAATTGTTTGTTATTGGGATCCAGTGTTTCAAGTGATCAGAATATTGCATTATTGTATTACAAACTCTTTAATGGGGTGGGATAGGGGTAAGTAAATGACAAATCCTTACTTTGAGATCCCTGACTTAATGAAATTAATGGGCCCCACTGTGAATTTATTATTTTTGGTCAAATTTAAGGATAAGGAAAAATGTCATCGTTTCTTATAAAGCCCTGTACAAGTTAAGCATGGCTAAATGTCAGTATAAAATAGCATCTTTATTTTTTTGACATCTGTTTTTAATGACTGAACAGTAATTTTGTTTTTAGGCATACAGAATTATCTTTAATCAAATGAATTTTCTTTTTCATATTAATTACTTAATTTTACTATATGGTTGTTAATTTCCCCTCTGTTTTCTCAATTAAACAAAGTATTATTATGTTATAATCTTGGAAGACAGAATTTTTAAATGGGAGAAATATTAAATCCAAAATTACTTTTGATGGAACATTAATATAGTACAGGCTAGCTTGAATATATAATTGATTCAGAAACATTACCCATTTGTTTTAGTTCCTTCTAGTCTTTATCACCTTTTAAGGTTATCATAAACTAATTTCTATTACTGTTTATCTCCTTTAGCATTCTCCATCGGAACCTTTTCTAGAGAAACCGGTGCCGGAGATGACTCAGGTTAGCGGACCGAAGGCCCAACTAGTGAAGAGTGATGATTATCTGCCATCTATGGAGCAACAGCCACAACAAAAGAAGAAGAAAAAGAAAAACAATCACATTGTTGCAGAGGATCCCAGTAAAAGTTTTGGTCAAGATGACTTCTCTGGTCGTAATGACAGCCAGGAACTAGCCAGGAACTCAGTAGATGGGTCCCAAGAAGAGAAAAAGAAAAAGAAAAAACCGAAGGCAAAAAGAGATCCGAAGGAGTCTAAGGAACCCAAGGAGAAAAAGGAGCCTAAGGAACCCAAGACCCCGAAAACCCCTAAGATCCCCAAAGAGCCAAAGGAAAAGAAAGCAAAAAATACCACACCAAAACCCAAGTCTAACAAAAAGACAAGGTAAGTTGAAAGGGGCAAAAATCACTGTGGATCAGTGATACATTTCTGGAATAAACAAAAACAATGTCACTTTACAAATCAGAGTATGTTAAATGGAAGAACAATGTATTTTGATACCTTTTTATCCCACCTCTCAAATTCTTAAAATGAGAATACTTACATGGATGATAGTAGCTTAACACTACCTACTTCACAGGCTTGTTGGGAAGAAAGCACTTCTCAAGCCTTAAATGTGAGTTGTCCTTGGTTTTATTGTCAATAATAATAATTTGTGATGCTTAATTCTGTTGGTGCTAATATGTGCTTAGGAGAACCCCATGAATCAAAAATATTGATTTGGACCATTTTAAAGACTAGAAACCTCTTTGTATTTCAAGGCTAAGCTTTTTTATTTAGCTCCTGAGTAGTTGTAGCAGGGAATGTGTATGCTATTTAAAAAAAAATGCAATCAGGTTAGTAGCATTATTTTTTTTTTCCTCAGTCAAGAGAACAGAAACCTTATTTTCGGCAATCGTGCAAGTTTGTAGTGGGAAGGAGGAGAATTGAAGAAAAAAGGTCACTTCGTTTCACTAAGTCTTTCAGCCCTGTTTCCTAGTAGTTGGAACAGGAGAATTAATTATCTCCACTTGGCAGAGTAAGCCTTTCAGGGGCAAAGTTGAAATCCTAGTGGGCGATGAGGGAGAAATCAAATAGCAGTTATCTATACTGTATGTGCTCAAGAATAGCATGTATTGAAAGTTCTAAAGACCACCATCTCATGTCCCGCCTTAAATTTTTTGGGTATAAATATTCACTCAATAAGGAAAGCTAAGAGGATAAGACATTGAAGACTAATTTTTTCATTTGTACTGAACATTTCTTACAACTGTTCTGAACCCGTTCCAAACATCTGAATCTATTTTTCAGGATGTGGCTAATGTTAGAAAATATAGCTTCCAGATGGAAATATGGCCAGTCTTTATTAATCTGGATCTGTTTGCAAACTCCACTTTAAAAAGTTGATATTAACAAATCAACTTTGCTTGTCCCCCCCCCCCCCCCCAAAAAGGCTTTCATTTCTGGATTGTCTGGGAATTTAGGTACAGATAAACAAATAGATAAAATGAGTGCCCTGGCTAGCAATTCTTGGTAAATGGGATAAATTGACTACTTATAAAGCATGTCCAAATAATTGTGTGAAATCTCTGAAATGTTTCTCAGCTAAAAAGCAAGCCTCAAGTGTACAATTACGGAAAGGGTTTTGACACTTGCATGCATCTCATCAGTAAAGGTAGCTCCTCCACTGTTACAGTTTAAAATAAACTTAAATTAAAACTAAACAACTTTTTTTTTTTAAAAAAAATTGCTCATGACAAACTTCCATTTTGCCAAAATGAATGAATTGCATTTAACAGATTGTTCATTCAGATAGATAATATTTGCATTTAGCTATGGGCTCAATATGTTGGTTTTCCTTAGAACTATAATGCAGTCTCTTAATTTTGTGCCTTTGAAATTTTATTCTAAACACATTAAGCTGTTACAAAATATTTATGATTTGTGACACAATTTTATTGGTAATTACTTTCAGAAATCTTATTTTTTTCAAAAGCCAAATCCAAGATTTGTATCTACATCCTGTGATGTTAAAATTTTCAGAGTCTATGTTTTAGAACAGTCACACATCATTTGAGAAGCAGAACTGCATAGCAGAGAAAGAACTGGCATTAGAGCCAGAAAGACCTGTATTCAAGAGCCACTTCTGACACATATTGACTGTGTAGCTCTGGGCAAGTCACTTAACTTTTCAGTGCTCTAGGCCATTGGTGTCAAATTCAAATAGGAATCTATCCCTGCTGGCTGCATAGTGACTTAGAAAACCACAAATTAACATTATCTATGTTGTATTGCATTTTTATTTGTTTTGTAAAACATTTCTCAATTACATTTTAATTTGATTTCTGGAGTGAGAGTTTGACAACTGCTATAGGTAACTTTCTAAGATGATATTCCAGGGAAGATTGTAGCCTGTCTTGGTAAGAGAGTTTCCTTACCTGGGAGTTCTCTATGCCAATGAAATCACAGGTCTAATCACTGACCTATCTATCTGATATTTACAAAATGCATTACCAAATAGCTGAGACTTCTGTCAAGATAACCTACAAGTGTTAAACTAGTCAGGGCAATAAATCCCTGCATATTTCATCAATTCCTCTGAAGTTATTCAACACTCCTACTTTCTGCCTATTTCATCTCCTTTGTTTTAAGAAGTGACCGTTATACTAACTTTCTGACCTCATCTACGCTATATAATCCGAAGAACAATTTGGTGGCAGATATTAATGGTTACCATAGAAAATAAGTTAGGTTTGCCAGGACTGTTTTGGGGGTTTTGGAATCAAGTTTCAGTCACTGAGGAGACATTCCACAATCCCTTGATCCAATTGATAACAGACCTAATATTTAGGAATTTTTGCCAAGTATATAACTTCTTCTTTTCCCACCCAAAAGGCATGAAATCCACTGTAAATTCTGAGAAAAGTTATTGGCTTTTTCTACCAATGTGAAAATTAAATGTTGAGGGCTACTAACCATTGAAAGTCTTATTTATGTTTAGTGCTGGAGTTGTTGAGGAATAATATGTCAGGAAGAAGAGGACATGTTTGGTTCTTTCTAGATAGTATTAATACTTTTCTGATGGGTTATTATGGCTTTCCTTGTCTCATAGTCAGTGATTCTAATAAATGGTAGGTTTCCTTTTGCCCTAAAAAATGAATAAGTAACTGAGTAAAATACCAATCAGGAGGCCTCCAGGCTTTTTCTTCTTCCTTTCTGTCTTGGCAATGGGGTTAAGACATTTGCCTAGGGTCACACAGCTAGTAAGTATCAAGTGTCTGAGACCGGATTTGAACTCAGGTCCTCTTGACTCAAGGGTCGTGCTCTCTCCACTGCACCACCTAACTGCCCCCGGGCTTTTTCAGTGTTAAGTGAAATGAGCTACTGTGGCCCAGTAGGATTTACCTTTGTAAATCCAGTATGGGCATGGAGTGTGGTTTTTTTTGTTTGTCTTTTGTTTGTTTTCTTTTTTCAGTACACACTTACCTGAGTTGGCTCTGGTAGCTTTAAACTTTTAAAAACACCTGCTGACTTAATGAGGAGAAGTATGTTCGTAGAGAATAATTCCTGGGAGACTTGCTTCTCTTTAGCAATGCTGCAGATGGGAAGATGATCCAGTAACATGGTAATTGAATGAAGATTTTAAGCGAATCAACAAACTAAACCATTCATCTGTTGAATGATGTTTCTGCTGGTCAGATGAATTGAATCTGTTGCATCATGGTCTTGCTACTGTGTTATTATATCTAGGAAGGAAATAACATCCCCATAGTAGGGATAACCGGAATGTGTACAACTAAATGTGAATTCTGAATAGCATAGCAGAATAATTATGTAAATTGAATATGCGGCGATGAAGGTAATAGGGGGTTTGGGTTATGTTAGTACTCATGTTGAATTGTCATTCGTAGTTTGCTTCTAAGCATTGAATTAGAGCAGTGGCAATTTTGTTTTTCAAAATGCTATGTGATACCAGCTATTTCCATTTGTGAATAAGTTAACTTAATGAATTTGTTTATACCGAAAATAATTTTCCTGCAGATGCCTGGAATAAAGGGACTATAAAGACATAAAATGATAAATGCTTTATGGATACTTAAATCTTTCTCTTAAGAAATTATTTATTTTAAAGTGTTGTTTTTGAGATTTCCTAAATTACTGGTCTTCAATTGGTTGGATGTGAGATTGATAGTGGGTTTGTAGGAATGGTGATATCTATACACACTCTTCTAGTCTCTGTCATCATTAAAGGAATGGCTATGATGTGACTAGATTGAGCCTGATTGTGTGTGGTTTATGTGGAGAAATACCTGTTCAGAGTTAGGAGGGTGCATTTCTCTTCAATAATTTTATCTGTAACCATTTTCTCATCAATCCCATCTTGCATTTTTTTTAATTTTAAGTTAACTTGCCCAGGTTCTGTAGAAGGAAAAGCTACAGAACACAGGTCTTTGGATTTTTTTTAACTCTTTATGGTGAGGAGAATGTGAAAAGTTCCCACATTTGATTAGAATTGCACTTCATTACCTTTAAGTTCCCATAATCATGTCATCAGTTTGGATATACCTTCTATTGAGAGATGATATCCCCACTATGATTTAATAGGTAGTCTTGGAGAGGTGCTGTGTCCAAAAAAAGAAAAAAAAATCATCGACCTATAGGATATCTGGTGATGAGCTTCTCTGAACTTAGTTAGAATGATCATTAGTCAGCAGATATTCAGTCCCTCACTCAGCCATGCCTTTCCAACCTGCTAGAACTTGTCAGAGCCTTTCCATTGTTAATATGATCTTTGAGAAATCAGAATCACCACCATCCTCTTCTGAGGCAGTAGAGTAGGATTTTTATGGAATCACATTTTTAAGCTGTGGGGATCAGAAAAGACCTCATCAAGGTAGCTGGGCTGAGTTTTATTTGTTTGTTTGTTTTTATTTTTGTTTTTTCTTTTCTTTTTTATTTTTTTTCCACTTAATAGAATTTTTTTTCTCCAATTACATGTAAAGATAGTTTTCAACATTTGCTTTTATAAGATTTTGTGTTCCATGTTTTTTTCTCCCTCTCTCCCTCCCCTGTCCCTTCCCCAAGAAGGCAAGCAAGCTGTTATAGGCTATACATGTACAATCATATTAAGTATTTCCACATTAATCATGTTGTGAAAGAAGAATCAGAACAAAAGGGAAAAACTGTGAGAAAGGAAAAAAAAGAGAAAATAGTATGCTTGGATCTGCATTCAGACTCCATAGTTCTTTCTCTGAATATGGATAGCATTTTCCATCACAAGTCTTGGAATTGTCTTAGATCATTGTATTTCTGAGAAGAGTTAAGTTTATCAAAGTTGGTCATTACACAATGTTGCTGTTCTTGTGACAGTGCTCTCCTGGTTCTGCTCACTTCACTCAGCGTCAGTTCATATAAATCTTTCCAGGTTTTTCTGAAGTCTACCTGTTGAGTTGAGCTTTGAAAGAGTTGAGGTGTTCTAAGAGAAAGAATTGAGGAAGAGAGTGAATTCCAAGCTGGGGAATGGTAGTGATGGTGGTGGTGGTATGGAGGACTGCCTATGTCTATGTTATAGAGACTGAAGATAGAATGCCATGTGAGGAACAGAAGAAGGTTCATTTGGCTGGACCAAAGAGTGAATGGAGAAAGGGAAGTATGTTGGAAAGGTAAGTTAGAGTTCGGATGTGAAGGGATTTAAATGCCAATCAGAGGAATTCACATTTGATTTTAGAGTAATAGGGAGTCATTGGAATTTGTTGAAGAAGGGAGTGACATGATCAGACTTGTGCTTTAAGAATGTCATTTTTGACAGATTTGTGGAAGATGGATTGGAGAGGGGAGAAACTTGAAGCAGAGAGATCTAGTAAGTTTGCTAAGAGGCTATTTCAGTAGTCTAAGAAAGAGGTTATGAGCACCTGAATTAGGGTGAAGGCCTTTTGAGTGGAGAGAAGGAGATGGATTCAGGAAACGTGAAGGTAGAAACAATAAGATTTGGCAACTAATTTAATACATATTGGGTGAAGTAGAGTGAGAGATGACCCCCAAGATTGCAAACCTGTGTAATGAGGACTGGTGATGTATTCTTTATTTTTAATGCACATACTGTTAAATAAATGTGCATATTCCTTTAAATTCAGTTATAAATACAATGAAAGTATTTTCTTCAACTCTTGAAAGAATTTGTGTTTTCTATAACTAGATATATTTAATAAGTATTTTATATACAGTTTTCTAATGGGTTGGAAATGGGAAACTGATGAAAGATTTTGACTTGCCTACTGAAACTTTGGATAATGTTTTCACGTCAAATAGTTGCCCGTCTCTCCCTCCAACCTGGTCTTTCCTACCTAAAACAAACAAGCAAAAACAAAACAACACGAAACAAATTCAAAATATCATTTTGTAGTTAAGGTGAGAAAGATATTAAAAAAACCTTTATGATTTTGAAAAAAAAGCCTGTAAATAACACTTTGCCCAATTTATGCTACTCTTATCACTATTAAATATACAACTTTCCTTCTCTAGTGCCTTTTTTTTTTAGGCAGTTGGGGTTAAGTGACTTGTCCAGGGTCACACAGCTAGTAAGTATCAAGTGTCTTGAGGCCGGATTTGAACTCAGGTCCTCCTGACTTCAGCGCCAGTGCTCTATCCACTGAGCCACCTAGCTGCCCCTCTAGTGTCTTTTTTTGATGTGGAAATAATCCTGGATTCACACAGGCTATACTAGTGGAATATGAGTTCTGATAGGTTCCACTAAGCTGGAAAGGCATTGACTAAGTGACCAGAACTGGTTCTATATGCTGTTTGAAGGCCAAGCTTGTTATATTCTGAAAGTGTCATTGCATTATCAGATTGGTAGTGATAGTGTGTTGATTTTCGGTTTTTTAAAAATTACAGCAACTTTTGGAGATCATCCCTAAAGTCATAGGGGATTGTGATCTGTGTTGGTGGAGGAATTACCTTCACTGGCAAACCTATGGATCTTTGAAAAACTAAAGGATTTATAAAGCATGTTTCTTCTAAGGATTCTGAATTCTCTATAAATATTTGCTAATTTGTAATCTGTCTATATATTCACCTGAGTGTATTTTATTCTGCCAGTGAGCTCAAAGATGATCTGTAATGGCACATTAATACATACTCCAGAGTGTGCTACTACATTTTGATGTCACTTAGTAGAGATGAGATATAAAATCAAACCTGTTTGTAAATTTATTTGTAAGCTTTACAAATAAGTACAGAAAACCTGGCTTCTTAGCCCCTCTTAACTGTAAGTTAAATAAGTCATAAATTAATTAAACCACTTTTTTTAAAAAAAACTGCTCACATATTAGGAATTGTTATTCACCTAGGGTATCAGGCAGTTTGCCAGGCTGCATTATATAATTAAGTGCTCTAGGTGCGTCCATCAAGGAGTGAGTTCTGTAGAAAGTGTGGTTGAGAAAGAAAGCTTTAGATTTAAACATCCAGAAATGGCAAGTAGGGAAGAAAATGCAAGTGAAGGAAGGGATCCCATGACTCCCTATATTCTTTTATATTGGCCTTATGTTTGCTGGTCTCCTGTCATGAGGTCCAAACTAAAAATTGGGTTTGAGAGCAGGTTGCCTTTACCTGTTGACCTGGGCAAGCTCTCAACAGGAGGGACCTCCTGACCATATCCACATGGAAGCTCTCCATTCCAACTTGTCTTTTCCAACAGGGTAATCATGGGGCCTTTCCATAGCCAATGAGATGCTTGAGGTAAGTATCTGTGCTTAATATTTATGGGTGTGTATATATTAGTATCTATCTACATGTATATGTGTATATACATGTGTATGTATATATGTATGTATACAAATGTATATATGTGTGTATAAATACATATATGTGTACATATATATTTATACACATACACACATGGATATACTTTGCATTTCTTTTTTTAATTTGACCCCTTTCCTACCTGGTACTTTTAAAATCAACTAAGCTAAAAGTGTAAAAGGCAAGTTGTTTTGTTGTTGTTGTTGTCGTCGTTGTCACTGTTGTTATAAGTCTGAGTCATAGTATTTCCCGTACCATGTGGTTCAGTTTGTAGTTGTTAGAGGAAGCAGAAAAAATGACAATTCTGCAGCTTAAAAGAAAGTCTTACTGCCTCTCATTCTGCCAGCCTCAGTTAATTGGGTGGCATTGGGCCTGTTTTTGTGTTCAGTTTCTGCCGATCCATTGAACTGTGGTAGAATTTCAAAGTTGTGACCTATGGCCCCTTGGGTAACAAAGGAAAAGGTACAAATGTGTCTTACTTTCAAAGTCCACTACCACCTATCAAATAAGACTTGAGAGTTGAGTCTGACAGTAACTTTATAATGAAATGGAAAAGAATGGCTCTGGGACAGACATTGTTTTTGAAGTTTTAACCAAGTAGGATTATAGGACAGGGTATATGAATCACTATAATGGGTTGGAACATAGGATTAGATTTGACCAGAAAGAAGCAAAATGAAGCATAAAGGTGGTAAATTTTTCATATCTCTATATAGAGATATGAATGAAGATCTTTTGAAAGATATAAAGCTTTGCATAGATGCAAAGGTGTTTTTGTTTGTTTTTAGCATTTACTATGTAAAGCTTCTTTTTATTCTTGAAATGTTATTGAAAGGTAGATGGACCCTGTTAGAATACAAGCATGTTAGCCATAGTATTTTTAGTCATTCTTAGGCCAAAGCCCATATAGTTTAGATCTCTTCCCTTCCCTAAGACTAGCAATGTGAACTAACAAAGAATGCACTCTGGTCAGAGAAAAAAGAAGGGAGAAAAGGAGAGTGGACTTTCCATCAGAACACCGTTTCTGTGTGTGGTCCTGTCTTCTGTGGGAACTAATCTAATTTCATGGAAGTTCAGCCCCTCCTGATGGAATAGGTGGTGGTCTTTTCTCTTCCTTAGGTTTAACCATACACTCAGTACTATACTCCCTCTGCTTAAAGCACCCACCCAAGGTTTGTAGTATGGTTTGACTAATTTGCTATTCTACCTAGCCAAGGGGAAGAATAGCTTATTTCTAAGGTCAATATTCAGTTTAACTGGGATATAGGTTGCAGGGTTTGGATTGCCAGAGTTAGCCTTGGTTGTTTCATTTGATGGGTCAAGACCTGTGGTGTGCATAGATGGGAACAGGTTAAGTTAGTGTTGTTTTGGTTCTGTACCCAACATAAATGTGAATATGATGAGCCAAATAGTTATCTTTTAGTATCTCACTTGTCGAAGTACACTACAAAAGTGCTACTAAAAGATGTTACTATAAGGTACAATTTGAACTATCAGTGATCTTTTTGTATATTATTATAGTGTTAGTCACTGCTATATGACAGATATGCTGATATGTTAAATGAGAGTCCTATATTGAATTGATCTGGTTGTATCATATTTTATCAGATAATTTTATCTCCTTTTCTTATTATTTCTGGCAGCTCTTAATATGGTCCATTAAATTTATTGAATTTGGATTTTCAGTTTTAATTATTGACCATGACAAGATGGACAATTTCTGGTGCAAATAATTTAGTGTTTAAAAAAAAAAAAGAATGGTTAGACTTTGCTATCAGCATCCTACTATAACTTCTCTTTCTATGATTTGCCATCATTCCCTTTAAAGAACTGGCCAGCTCCCCAGAAGTCCTTAGGACAGGATTTCAGAACTACATGAAGGTTTAAACTCATATCTGTGGATAATAAAAACTAAAAAGATAAAAACAGAGGTGGATTTGTTTACTTGGACATTAAAACAAATTTCAATGGATTGGGGAATACTAGCCTGCTCTGTACTAGTTATGTGTAGGGTTACATTAAAAGAGTATCAAAGTATCATATAGCTATTCCTGATCCACTATATTCTAGCACTCAGGCCCTCTCACTCTTTCTTCATACCCACAAACCATTCTTTCAACCTAGAGGCTAAGGTCAAGGCTGTCACAGCTCTCAACCTGAAAATTGCAGGTAATCTCTTAATACCCCTGCCTTGCCCTGCCCAGCCCTGTGAATGCTTCCCTCCCTCTGTCCCTTCCTTTCTTCCTTCCTTCCTTCCTTCCTTCCTTCCTTCCTTCCTTCCTTCCTT
>NW_020954590.1:82420573-82492031 GCF_900497805.2 Vombatus ursinus
CTTCCTTCCTTCCTTCCTTCCTTCCTTCCTTCCTTCCTTCCTTCCTTCGTAAGAGAAACAATTAAATTAAGCAGCGATTGTTAAGATTATTTACTCTTCTATGATGTTTTAAACATAAAGTTCACAATTCTACTCATGATATTTCTCTTACAAAGTGAAATTGTGTGTGGTGGTAGGGAATCATGTTGCATATTTTTAAAAATTATCTAAAATAATGTTAGAGATAGACTAAGTGAAGACTATAATTTCATTCTAATTATATTTTTCAATAGGCATAAATTTATCATAATGAAGTTACAGGATGTTTCATGGCAAGAAGCAAAATCATACAGAAGCTAATAAAGTAACATAGGTTAGTCCCAACCAGTGTGCATTTCACTTCCCAAAGAGAAAGACTAAAATGGCACTGAGTATGAATGAAGCTTTAAATAGAAATATACAATTATGAACAGAGATGTACAATTATGAAATGTATAATATGCATGTTTCTTATAAAATTCAGATATTTTAGCAAAATGTATTTCCCATAAATCTTCTTTAAAATTAAGTATTGGTTGTTCATTAAGTTGTCTACAGGAGCAGTGTAGGTTAGCATCTTAGATACTTTTTTTTTTTGGTGAGGCAATTGGGATTAATTTCCAGAGTCCCACAGCTAGTGAGTGTTATGTGTCTGAGACCAGATTTGAACTCAGGTCCTCCTGACTTCAGGGCTGGTGCTTTATCCACTAGCTGCCCTATCTTAGATACTTTTATCAGAGATGTAGTAATATCTGCCACTTGTTCACAGCTAAACCTCTTTCCCCGAAACCTGGACAAATAACTTTAAAATGGATTACTAATTTGTCAGTAGACTAGGAAATTAACACTAAGATAAAATTTATAGTTTTCTATAAATTATTGTTGTGTTCTCATATCTCTACACACACACACACACACACACACAAACGTACGTACGTATATATATATGCAATGGACTATGTGAGTTGGGTAATAAAAATGGTTTTGAAGATGGAGTTTAGGCTACAGGAAGAAAAGGTATTCCAAAAGGGAGATAATTAAAATATGTGTGCTTTGCTCACTTTTTGAGGATCTGAACTACAAAAATTTGAGGCTTGCCCTCTTATTAGGGACCTGAATTATCACCCATTTTGGCTTTATAGTCTCTCCCATTCAATTCATCCACGAACATTTTAAAAGTGTGTACTATGTATAAAAGATGCTTTCTTATGCTTTCTTTTAGTGTTCAAGTAAACAAATCAATTCTGTTCTTAGCTTTATACATGAAGAAACAGCAGGACTCAAAACCTATAGTGGTATACTTTGAAAAAAATTTTTTCAGAGGTAAAAAGGGTTCATCTCTTCCAGAACCAAGAGTAACAGGAGATAAGAGGATGAAAGGGATGAGGCAAGGGGCTGTGTGTGTGTGTGTGTGTGTGTGTGTGTGTGTGTGTGAGTGTGTGTGATATTTGTCAGTGGGAATTTTTGTTAGATCTAGGGAAATGGCCATGATTTATTCTATTTTAGAATTGCCCCATTCTTTCTAGATCTAAATTACACGTTGTTATAAATCTGTATACTTTTATATGGTGCTTTCTTACTATTCCATAGCAATTTTGACACCATTGAGAAGGACTAAAACAAACTAACTTTTCTTGAAGTGGAAACACTTGTCCAATCATGCTTGCAGACTCTCATCCAGGTAAATAGACAGTTGTCAAAGAATTAGTGATAATCACTAGTGAAGTTAGAAGTGAATATCAACCAATGTGTGTATAATACCAAACACCTCAGGATAGCTTTTCTAGAGTATATGTACAACTTCTCTGAACTCATTGAAAACATATTTGGAAAAGTTCGCTTCTTTGTACAGTCATGCTTATTTTAATATTTGCATAATAAAGATAATGGAATAGCCTGAATGTTATAACCTTAAAACTACAAACATTGAACTTAAGCATTCCAGATTGCCATCCAAATGTGTAAAATTTTGGTGAAAAAATTTTGACAATTTCAATCTTGAATATGGATTTGGAAACATGTACATTTTCTAGTTTGTGGTTTTGGTTGGTTATATAAGCTTGCAAAGAATTTGCTTTCCAGTTGTAATGCTTAAATTTGAGGAGTTGGGTAGAACTAGTGGACTGAGTGGGATTGCTGATGACAAAGCTATGAAGTTCATTCCTCAAACCATCAAATGCAGTCTTGTTACTGTTAGAAATTTTATTAATGTAATATTCCTTTCACTAATTTATTGTATTGGTTTTTTAGAGCTTCCCTTCATTAACTGCATATGCGCTCTTGTTTTATAAAAACTTGCTTCTTTGCTGAGCAAAGAAAAACAGCCTCTTAAACCATTTCCCTCAAACTTTTTATAAAAAACTTGAACTAACAAATGTCAAACCTAAACTATGTGAGATTGATAATTATTATATGTGAGTGTAAAGCATTATTTTTCTCTCCATTATTCTGCCAAGAATATATTTGGACTCCCACAACCCTGAACGTATATTTTTTATTGTGAAGTATACATTTGTAGAGTGAAGTATATTTTCTAGAATGGGGTTTTAGTTGATTAGAGTCATACTTTTAGAGCTGAGAAGAGTCCTCAGTCATGATTTAGTCTAATTCCTTCATTTTACAAATAAGGAAATCAAGACTGAGAAAGAGAAGGTGAACCGCTTTATATCACATCAAGGACTGGGCTTGAAACCCTGGTTTGTTGACTTATAAGTGAGGCACTGTATTAGTTTGGCTTGATCATTTCAAAGATGAAGTTTCAGATTAGAAAGTCATTTAATATCATGTGTTTCCTGGTTACAATGGATTATGGTAGACATTAAGTAGTCTTTTAAGGTTTCTTAAATTTTTTGGGGGGGGGGAGAGTGTGTGTGTGTGTGTGTGTGTGTGTGTGTGTGTGTATGTGTGTGTGTGTGTAGCACGTATACTTCTAGTAAAAAGCCCTAGCATCTGCAGAATGACTTGTATTCTGACTAATGTTATGAGAAGGTGCGAGGATGAACACATTGAGCTCAGTCTCTGTACAATGTCAATAGGGCAAGGGCTAATGAGTTTAGAAATTTTTCAGTAGTCAGATCCAGTACCATTACCTCACTTGACTATATGCTCTTTGTCTGAATTTTCCTGTGTGATAAGCACTTTGAGAGATGTTGCATGACTTGAACAGTCATGGAGGCTCCATGGAGCATTCTTAGGAAGATGAAGAATCATTAGCACTTTTCTGCCTTCAGCAAATTGATATTTTATCAAACTTGGACTGTGCTATTCTTCAAGGCATTAAGCCTGTTACTCATATGTGATAGTGCACCAGGGCACAGTAACTACTACTAAATTAAATTGTGTGCTTTGCTCTGCTTTATAGAGGTCACCAGTGAAAAGCACTAGACTGTCAACTTACTTTACCTGGCAGTGGTTCAACTCTTTGACAGGCTTACCTTTGATTTAAACAAATTTGAGAAATATGTAAAGTTTTGGAAGCAGTTTTGCACTGATTTGATAAAAGAAACCACAAAACACTGCAGCGCAGGTGTTGAGAATGTTTGAAAGCTGATTGAGGGAAGCAGATGGCTTTAGTCAGTGGCATCCAGCCAAAAGAGCAGGTGCTGATCATGTGACCACTGGTTACCAGGGTAATCTGATTGCTCTTGGCGTGCAGATGAAAGGAAAGGGGCCCAGTGTTCAGCTGTAGTATTGTATAATTTGTGGCAGTTAGAGCGGAAATAAATGCTGGAAATGGAGCCTCATAGTAGGGGAGACTTCTGTCCATGTGTAGCGTAAACACTAGGACAGTTGGAAGAGGAACTGTTGTATGGATTTTCTTATTTTTTTTTTAAATGTTGTGTTTTATGTGGATCTTTCAGGAAATTAAACTTTTTAAAGCATTATCATGATTTGAAAGATCTTTTTGGAGCTAAACTGTCTTTTGCTGTGCCCCTGAGTTTTGCTTTAAGTTAGAGTGCCATTATTTCCTTATGTTTGAAGGTGTATTAATTGTTGGGGTTTTTTTTAGGGGAAAAAAAACCTTGGAACCATTATTTTTCAAATAACTACTTTTACAAGGTTACAGAATTTAATCTAGTAGTCCAAAAGATAGCAAATCCTACATATGATGGTTATATGTAGTTATATTAACAATAATTTGGAAATCAGATTTTATTTGAGAAGAGCTTAACTTAAAAAAAAAAATCCAGAGAACTCTCTGCTTCTTTTAAGGACCAAGAGGTTGAAAAGTGCTGTTTAGTGCATTCAGTCAGCATCCTTTTCTGTGAAATTACAAATTTCAATGAATAGAAACTTTTCAAAGGTGACTGAAAGGAGAATTTTTCATTTTCAAAACCATTCTGATTCCTGGACTGTATAGTAATGATGTAAAGTAATTGCCACTCAGTATAGATTCTTGCAAATATTTTGTCATGAATGATAGCTGATCTTAGGAAGTCTTGGTGCCAGACTAGAAGTTGGATAGTAGAACCCAATTTACCTTAAAAAAAGAATTAACAAGTAGAGCAGATAGAGTTGTGTGGCTCTCGTTGCTGATAAACAATTTTATTCCATTCTCTTTTCTTAAAATCCATTCTTATGTTGGCTAACCTATATAACATTCAAATCCTATTAACCTTTAATCTAAACATATAGTGGGACCTCTTCTTTAACAGTTATTTTTATTTTGCTGCATATCTTGTCAGTAACCTGGCTTTTAAAAATAATATGCTACCATAAAGATAATATATACTAATAAATAAGCATATTGTTTTAACAATAAGAAGAAATAAAGCAAACAAAAATATTGATACAAACAAAAATAATTGATAAAATTAATTGATAAAATTATTTTAAGAGGTGAAATATCTGGTTAAAAAAAGCAATAAAATCAATAGTGGTTCTTATATTTTAATATGTTATGCCATTTGACAAATCAAATAGTATGCTATAAATATATTTCAAAGCATTGATCAAATGGAAGGCCTAAATAATAGCAGTGTTTAGAGCCAACTGCAAAAGGCAAGGGAAGAAGATAATCATGTTCCATTTTCTTCCCCGCCATTTAAAAAAAGGTGTTCTGACACTTTAAAAACTTGATAGTAAAATTATTTCTTAATGAATGGCTCCATGCCGCAGTGTATTGAGCATATATATAGCCAGGAAAACACAGTGATATTTTACATGATTTCTCAGAATGAGTTAGGGTTTTGCTTTGTCCTGGTGAGCAAATATACAGGATATGCATCGTGTAGGGTTTTTTTTTTCTTTTTCTTTTTTTGCATGTGTGCGATTCCTTTTTTTTTTAATTAGGGCAAGCATTTATTTACAATGTTCATCAAAAATAGAGTTTTGCCACAAAAACTTAATCCTATGATACCACCTTACCAAAAAGAAAAATAATGCATTACTTTATTATTTTTGATAGTTTGGGGGATAGTAATCTGGGAAATATGAGGCATGTATCCATGGGAGAAAGTTAAAAAAAAAAAAACCACAACAACCCAACACTGACTAGGGAACTGTACTTTGAATTCTAGTAATAAGAAACCAGATTCTGAAGCAAGTGCATTGAAGAAAAAGGTCAACAAAGGAAAAACAGAAGGTTCTGAAAACTCAGACTTAGAAAGAACTCCACCACCATCTCCTCCTCCTGAAGAAGATGATGATCCAGGTGTTCAGGTAAGACTATTCTGATATCTAAGTGTTGGTTAGTTTTGGGTAACTTTTGATGGCTATAATGCACAACAGAAGATCTTCCATCTTTGTTAAAGAGATGCTTTAAAGATGTCTCTATTTTTAGCTAGGGCATTATTTCCAGAGAGGTGAAAGTCAGAGAGACCAAGGATGAATGGAGTGTAACACTCACTCCTGACAAGAATTTTGTAGCTTTTACCATAGGATCACAGGACTTAAGCCTAGAAAAGGGACCTCAGGGGTCATTTAGTATCACAGTCCTAATTTTACATGGCTTAGAGAGGTGTAAAAAAACTAAAAAAAAAAAATTCCAAAGTTCCTTTTGAGAGTTTCTGAGTGATTTTTCTGCCTATTCTTGGCATTAAAATTTGACCTAAAGGTTTAGAAATATTGCTTCTGTTTTTGGCAAAAGTTCTTTTAAAAACTACAGTGCACCAGATTTGTTAACTTTCTTAAAGTTTTGTGAAATATTCTTTTCACAATATGAAAATTTTAGGCATAGAGCCATTTGTGACTTGTTTAGGAGCTTCTGTTGACTTCCCTGGGTCAGAATGAGGCATCTTTGTGTGATGGCAGGCCTTCCATGAATTAGTGGACTTCTATTTTCTAGACAGTTGCTTCAGCATAATTTTTCCTGAGTTATATTCATTTATTTCATTGAAATAATGTATACATCAATTGCAAAACTGCCCTTGAAATAAATACAAGAAATTTTAGTTCTCTCAAACAGGGTACATCGCCTTCACTGATCAGGCTTAGAGACACACTCAGTACATAACAGCTAGAAATCATTTCCTTTTTAGGTTCCTTGGAATCATGCCAATAAGCTCTACCGGGATGCCCTGGAATGTATCTTATGTGACATCATAGTTATCAAAGAGTAGTTATCAGGGAGCCCTACTGCAATCGGAAACCAACCCCTAGAAGCTTGAGTGACTTTTCATTATTGCGTAGTAGATTCTCAATGACTATTCGCTTTCATTTTTGTTTTTGTTTTTATTTTTCTCTTAGAGGTTTGAAATAAAATACTTGGAAGATGCAGATGCATTCCAGAATTGTAGATATTTTGTTTGTTTTTTTTTTTTCTTTAGCAAAGCTTCCTGTTATCTGTGACCTCACAAAATTATATTCTTTAAGGTGATCTGAAAAAACTAGTGTATATTTTTTTCTTTTTCTTTTTTCTTTTTAAATATAGCTGGCCTAGTGATGATATTATCCATTTAGGATAATCATATGCTTTCCTTTTGTTGCTTTGTACAACAACAGTAAGGATATTGACAAGGTTAGTAGATTAATGAGATTGACTAGAGAAATTGTGGTGAAAGGATGATTCTGAATTTTATGTAGTTAGGTGTTTTCTGAATCATGTTCACTTTAATTAGGACTTTTAAGACAACATTTTATACAGCAGTAAGAAGATTTCTTTAAAATTTAGAGCTAATTCTCTGAATTTTCTCACAAATATCAGTTTACTATAGAGAATCATTATTAAATTTTATAGAATATTTGTTTGTAGGTTACAGAACATATGACCAAGTTTTTTTTTTTAAGGTAATACCCTAAATGCTTTTTAAAGTGTACCTTTGAGTTGGCATTTTAATCAGTTATAGAATATGTAGCAGCAAAGAAAAAGGAAATAACTATACAAGGACAGCTCTATTTTCAAGGAAGTACTTTTTTCTTCATATATACTGTTCAGGAAGTGATGCTACAAAGTTGTTTATCATGGTTTTTCCTGTAACATATGCATGAAGGGTGGAAGTTAAGCTTCTTGAATTCTGTGACTGTGATTTTTAGATGTTAGTAAATTGCATGTAGTGCTATCTAGTTCAGAAGAAAGTACCACAGAATAGTACAGTAGTGAGATAATGGAAACCAATTTGTTATTCCCTTCAGCATGACCATTGTACCTACTAACCTTTTAAAAGCATTTAAAATACAATTCTACAGAATGAGCCTTCTGCTGCTAATGAAACTAAAGCATTTCACTGTGGTGTGGTTGCCAAAAATAAACAAATTCTCATATTTCATTCTTACCTACAAAATCAGTTCATGATAGGAACACAATAAAAAATTAGTTGAGTGCAGACATGTAAAAAATTTTAATTGATTAAAAAATCAATTCATATTGGGAATCTGATAAAAGAAATCTTAGTACCTCAGAAAAATGCCTTGAGGATCAATACATGGCTAAAAGTCACAGAAGCATTGTACCATGCTGCAATATTTGGGAGCTCTGGGACTTGAGTTCTAATTCTCTTTTTGTGATTGATCTGCTAATTGGCTTTGGATAACTTACTGTTCATCTGAGAATTTATGGGGGTAAATATAATTTATTTCACAAAGTTTTTATAAGGAGTAAGTTTTATTTAACAAGTGATCCTAAACTATCAACTTCTAAAAAAAAAAGATTTCTTAATTTCCCTGAGAAATTACAATAATATTATAGAGTTTAATTCAGTATAAAGCAAATTCTGGAACCCCATTCCAGAAGATTTAGGTACTATAGTAAAAAATATATAGTTGATACAATAAAAACAAAAGACATTGTTGAGATGTGGTCACATAGTATGGAACCCCAGCAAGACTCCAGTGTGTTTTAGCATCCAACTTTCTGCATCTAAGTCTTATAATCAGCCTGTCTCTGTCCATAAAAATTCATCTTAGTCCTGTTTGGGTGTATGTAAATTATAATACAGTAAATTAGATCTAGAGATTCTGCTCCATTATATCCAAATCTAGAGTTTGTTCCATTCTAAATATGCTATGTTGAAGAATTGCCATTCCAATGGAAAAACAGTCTGGAAATTTAATGGATATTATGTCAGAGATATAATAACTCACTAGGTGAACATGGATGAGACTTAGTATCTGTTTCAGGATCATTCCTTTTTAAATATGAGTTAGCCAATATTTTTCCCTACCAATTTTCAGGGTTATTTAGAGGTGTGAACATGTAACATGTTTAAACTCCATTTTACTCCTAGATTTAATGTACAAAGTTATTAATGATAATTTTGTTAGTATGCTCTTTTCACTTTCTATGTGCTTTACAAATTCTTAGAAGTATATTGTTATAGAAGAATGTGGGAGCAAATCAAAACTCTATGCCATTATTTCCAGTCCAAGTTTTCTCAGATGATTTTCTTCATCCTGCACCCTCCAAACTCTTTATTTTCTTTCACGTATGCCAGATTGGAGTTTGAAATGAAGTGCTGGACTTAAAGTCAGAAAGGCCTGGGTTTGAATCCCTGCTACAGGTACTTATGAGCTGTTTGATGCTGAGCAATACACTGATCAACTCTCTTGTTTTTAAAATGGGTAGAATACCCGAAGTATTCACCCTGTGGGCCGCTCTGAAGCTCAAATTAGATAATATATACAAAGTACTTTGGAACCTTAAAGTGCTATGTAAATTTCAACTATTATTACAAAAGCAATACCATTTTCATGTATGTTCAACCTATATTTTTAATAAAGTTTCCAAACTATTTAAATTCACATACAAGAACAAGAACTTTGAATTTTTAAATGATGATTTAGCAAAATCATTTGCAGCATGCGCCATCCCCCTCCCTGCTTTCAACACATATGAGGAATGTCCATAATTTTTAATTTATTATTATTATTTTTTTCTTTTAGAAGAGACGATCTAGCAGGCAAGTTAAGAGAAAACGTTATACAGAAGACCTGGAGTTCAAGATTTCTGATGAGGAGGCAGATGATGCAGATGCTGCTGGGAGAGACTCCCCTTCAAATACTTCACAGTCCGAGCAGCAGGTCAGCTTGCTGTTTTGAATAAATAAATGAAGATGAATTGTGAATTCCATACCTGGAAGCTAAATAGTTCAGTAGAGCCACTGGACTTATAGCTTAGGGCTTTTCATCCAATGTTGGTGTAATGGACTAAGAGAAACCAGTTGTTTTGCTGTTTCCTTTAAAAAGCTATATTCGCTCAAATTTATTTTTCTATAAGCCTGTGATATATAATTTGACACAATTCTGAAGAATTAATGGTCTCTGCTGAGGAAAAAAAAATCAGAACTAGGCTACAAGGAGACTGAATTTACCTCTGAGAATTCAGTGCTATAGCTTCTATGACTTTAATAAACCACTCAAGCTTGTCTCCTGCTGTTAGGCACCATAAGAACTCCTTTATGAAATTACAGCCTTGTAGTACCCAGCAGGGTCTACTTTATTCTCTGTGCAATGTAAATGATGGATAAAATAGTTTGTATAAAATGAGGGGTAGTAATGTAAGAATGATTATTGTAAAGTTGGGTTTGGGTTTTTTTTTTCCCTTTGTATAGTGCTCTTTTCTTAGCACTGCTGTACTTTAGTTAACAAACTGGTAACCCATTGAAAAGTGTGTTAAATTCATGTCAGGGCTTTATTTGGTAATTTGGCCAATGTTAAGCTGTTATAAAATGTTTTATGTGATCCCTATAGATAAAAAATGCTTACAATAGTACAGTGATGACTATATTTACCCCATGGGTATAGATGAACAAAAGTTATATTTTTCATTACTACCTTGTGGAGAGTATTCTATATTGGCAGCTAGAGTTTCTGAATACTTGCTAGCTTTAGGGACTGGTGAGAATCCACATAATTGAACCACATACCTATGAAATAATAAACAGGTATCTCTCACCTTCTCTGTAGGGTTAAGTTTCTTCTTATTTGCAGTGATTCTTGCTTGAGTAATAGTTGGACTCATACTTCAGTGTCAATTAAGTATTGAATTTGAAGAAGTGAATTAGAGAGCAGCATGGAATGATCACCTATATTGCAAATGGCATAAAATCTTTTTTGTGAAAAAAACATTCCAGTTGATTCATATATTTTATTTTACAGGAATCTGTTGATGCAGAGGGTCCCGTAGTAGAGAAAATCATGAGTAGCCGATCAGTCAAAAAGCAGGTAAAGAAAATTTTTATAATGGCTAAAACCATATTCCTAAGATATACTTTTGTTAAGTTCATTCTCCCCTTTTCACCCAAATCTGTTTTAGAGTTGAAAGGAACCTTGGTTGCCAGACTGTTGAACCCGTTACTCCTTTCCTCCAAAAGTACCCCTCTTATTGCTCACACTTTTCTCTTATTCTGATACCTCCTTGTATTATGGAGGCTGGCCTTGGATTCTCAAAGTCCATTCCAATGGAACACAAGTTCTTTTAGGTCCTACTAATCTGGAAAATCTCAGAGTATAGACTGTATGTCTGTTATCTGAGATGTTAACCCAGCAGTCAAGGACCAATCTAACCAAAATCTGACAGGCTCATTACCAGAAGATTTGCCACCCACGGATGAGTTATGTTGACCACGTCAATTTAAGAAGATTATATACTGATAACTAGAGGGGTTATCATCTACTTTAATTGAGGAAATGTCCACAATGATGAAATAGTCCTTTGTAAGATCTAGTTCAATAATTCTTTATTCATTCACCTTTCTCCATCCCCTAACCCCTAACCAATGAAGGTAGAGTATGGCTAAGGACATGGACATTATATTTTTGGGAAATGGATATGTTTTATGTATGATATTTATATTGAACATATGTATTTTTGATAGATTATAAGCCTCTATAGGAAGATCTAGAATTAGATTTCTTTCATTCATCTTACTTTTCAATTTGTATATTTCAGTCTGTTTATCTAAGTTCATATGAGGTGATTCTCTTCCCATGTTGTTTTGGATTTTGGTGGGCGTGGGGATGAGGTGGGAAGTTCTGTGTATTATACTTTCAGTCTACAAGAGTTTTTTCCTCTAGTGCTCTTCCCTTTCCCCCCTTTCTGTGAGTGTTTTTACTTATACCAATGAAATTTTCATCACTGTCTCCACTGCTGCTGTGGAGGTGGAATACATGACTATTTCTAATGTAATTTCGGATGACAGTATGACTCATTCTGAAGCATTTACAATTCATATCCATATGACAGAGTGAACTGGGTGCACTTACAAAACTAGCCCCTGATAATAATGTTGAAAAAGGATTTTTATAACTTTAGTGCCAACCACTTCATTTCAGATTACTTCTTGTTCAAACAAGAGAAAACAGTTTGAATAAATGCTCTACTCAGCTTAAATCATCACATATATTTGAGGATTCCCTCAGACCTACTCAACATCTAAACTCTTCTGTTTCTATTGAGGTCATTTCCACCCTCCCCATCACTGAGGTTAATAATCTTGAAATTGTGCTTAACTTTCCCTTCTTTCTCATCTTCCATAACCAATCAGTCACTGAGTTTGTCAATTCTGTATTTCGTGAATCTGTCCCTTTGATTCTACTCACATTTCTACCATTTTTGGTCAGGCCTTCCTCACCATTCCTCTACTATTGTAATGAGTCTCCTCTTTGGCCTCCCTGCTTCCAGTTTTTTTTTTCCTTTCTCCAGTTCATCTGACATATAACTGTCAAAGTGAACCTCGTAAGCTACAGTTTTGATTGTCTCTTTCCGGCCCTAAAGCATTCATTCTCTCCCCATTGTCTTTAAGATAATATACAAATATACATAAGATAATATACAAAAGAAAATATACAAAATAAGATAATATACAAACCTGGCACGTGAAATCTTTCACAATCTGCCTCCTATTTACCAGCTTTGTTTCATCTTCCTCCTTGTCATCAACTCTGTATGTCATTCAATCAATTAATAAACATTTATTAAAGACCTGCTATGTGCCAGGTACTGTTCTGAGCACTGGGACCAAACAAGACTATTCACTGTTTGTTGAACTCAGAACTCAATCTTCTGTTTATATGCATTTATACAGACTGCCCCTCATTCCTGGATGTACTTTATAGGCCTTGTGATTTCAGCATCTCAGAATCTGTCTTCCTTTACTGATCCCCAAAGTTGTTAATACAAGTTACTCAAGTTATCGTGTCTTATTCTATTTTTGTGTGTGTTTTTCTTTTTTTTAATTAATAAATTTATTTATTTTTAGCTTTCAACAATCACTTCCATAAGATTTTGAGTTCCGAATTTTCTCCCCATCTCTACCCTCCCCCCACCCCAAGACAGCATGTAAATTGATATAGGCTTAACATCTACATTCATATTAAACCTATTTTCACATTAGTCATGTTGTAAAGAAGAATTAGAACCAATGGAAGAAACCACAAGAAAGAAGTAACAAAAAAAAAAGAGAAAAAAGCAAATAATATGCTTTGATCTGCATTCAGACTCCATAGTTCTTTTTCTGGATGAGGGCATTTTCCATCATGAGTCTTCTGGAGTTGTTTTAGATCCTTGCATTGCTAAGAGGAGATAAGTTTATCAAAGTTAGTCATCACACAATGTGGCTATTACTGTGTACAATGTTCTTCTGGGTCTGCTCACTTCGCTCAGCATCAGTCCATACAAGTCTTTTCAGGTTTTTCTGAAGTCTGCCTGCTCATCATTTCTTATAGCACAATAGTATTCCATTACATTCATATACCACAACTTGTTCAGGCATTCCCCAATTGATGGGCATCCCCTCAATTTCCAAGTCTTTGTCACCACAGAAAGAGCTGCTATACATATTTTTGTACATGTGGGTCCTTTTTCACTTGTATGATCTCTTTGGGATAGACCTAGAAGTGATATTGCTGAGTCCAAGGGTATACACAGTTTTATAGCTCTTTGTGCATAGTTCTAAATTGCTCTCCAGAATGGTTGGATCAGTTCACAACTCCACCAACAAATCATTAGTGTTCCATTTTCCCACATCTGTTCCAGCATTTATCATTTTCCTGTTTTGTCACATTAGCCAATCTGATAGGTGTGGTGTGGTTCCTCAGACTTGTTTTGATTTGTATTTCTCTAATCAATAGTGATGTAGAGCATTTTTCATATGACTATATATAGCTTTAATTTCTTCATCTGAAAACTGCCTGTCCATATTCTTTGACCACTTATCAATTGGAGAATGACTTGTATTCTTATAAATTCAACACAGTTCTCTATATATTTTAGAAATGAGGCCTTTATCAAAGACACTGGTTGTAATCTTGCTTTATCCTTAATAATGTCCATACTGTGTCTCTGTCCCGTAAGCTCCTTGAGTGCAGGATCAGTTTTGGTTTTTAATCCTTGTTTGCTGAGACCTAGTTCAGTATCTTACATGTAATAAGTACTTACTGAATTGAATTGCTTTTAATATTCCATCTTGCAGTTTTCTGTTTCTCTGGAAAGCCCACATGCACATGTACCTGTCCATATCCGTATTTGTCTGTGGGTGTGGCTTTCAGATATAGTCACTCTCAACTTTGATTTTCATTTTTCTTTGTAAGTATGGTTCCTACTATTCTACATGTTAAGGAAGCATATTTTAATTTACTAGCACAATTAATACAATGTAGTAACTTCCTAATGAGAGAGGTGGGAGATTCAAGGAGATACTTGTTTTTTTCCTGGGCTATGCTCTAGAACAAGAGTTCTTAAACTTTTTTGTGTCATAGACTCCTTTGGCAGCCTAATGAAGCATATGGACCTCTTTCTGGAAGAATGTTTTTTAATGCATAAAAAAAACACATAGGATTACAAAGGAAACTAATTATGTTGAGATACAGTCCCCAATATATTAACAAACACTCATCCTCAGAGCTGCTCTAGAAGGGAATATGGAAGTCCATGAGTACTATATTGTATAATTAAGATTTTCCCTTTCTCCTCCTTTCTGTCATTTGTTATACCTATCACTTGCTATTCTCTCTTTTTTTTAATTATTAACTAATTAATTAATTTTTAGTTGTTGCTATTGTTTAAAGTTACACAATTCAGGGTATGAATTAAATGTAAAACTGTCACAGAAAGCAATAATAAAAGATCCCTGAGTGGAGGAAAATATATATCGACTCTGAAAATAGTAAAAACAAACAAACAAACATGAATTTCTGAATTTTGATCTCCTATAAATTGAGTTAAGTGCTGAATCTGAGTAAAAGAAATTTTTTTTTGTCAATGAAAAATTAACATTATTTAACTTACAAAGGCTAAATTTCTGTTGCATTGAGGACTTTAGGGGCAGTTCACTTAAGAATTGTAGAGGTTTGGGAAAATATTGCATACTTGACATAGCTTTAAAGAATAATCTCCTTCAATGAGTCAAGTGACTTATTTGCCTAAATAGTATCTTGTTTGGATAGAACAAATCAATTTTGATTTAGTTGATAGTACTTCAGTAGACATACTCAGCAGGTTTGGTATTTCAGATTATAATTAGGTCACAATTATTCAGCAGCTAATTATTCATACTTGGATTATGTAGGACATTATTTCTCTTTCTTCCTATTTTGCCTATAGTTTGGTCATTTCATTGTTCATCAGCAGCCCTAGTAAAGGACAAATGGGCTTTAGAGATAGTGGTGGTGATAGAATTTAAGAATAAGTATATCCTCTTTTCACAAAGCTTATAGTTTAATAGAGATAATAAAATTAACATCAATATGTATGTGCGTAGAGGAAGGTGAAGGTAGTGTTGTGGTAGTAAGCTGGGAGTATAGGTGGGGTTGAAGAAATCTATCTAAAGGATTTCAGTTAGCAGACATCAAGTGCCTACTATGTGATTACAAAGGACCTAGGGATTACAAAATACTTGAGATTACAAACACGAAGAATGAAGCAGTCCCTATTTATAAGGATCTAAGATTTGAATTGTAGAGATAAGAAATAAAAATATAAATATGTACTCCATAAATAAAAAGTTAATAAATTCAAATCTATACAAAGGAGTTAAATATAAGGTAGTTTGGGAGAGAAGGAACTAGCAGTTGGGGTGATCAGGAAAGGTGTCATACAGAAGATTATGCTTGAGCTACATCTTAAGAGAATAGAGATATTCTATAAGGCAAGGTCAGGCATCAGACATGTCCAATACAGAGGCATATAGATCAGAAAGGGAACGTTATTTATGTAAAACAGAGAAGGCTAGCTTGGCTGGGTGGCAGCACGTGGGAAGAAGAATAATGCCCATTGAGGCTAGAAAGAGTAGGTTCCAGTCAGATTGTGAAGGACTTTATAAGCTAAACAAAGACTTTTATATTAGAGGCACTGGAGAGCCACTGCAGTTGATTGAGTAGAGGAGTTGCATAATCAGACCTACCCTTAAGAAAATTTACTTTGAAAGCAATATATAGGATGGACTGGAGTGGTGAGAGACCTGAGGCAGGGACACCAGTTAGGAAACTTTTGCAGTAATCTGGGTGAGGGTTATAAAGGCCTGGACTAAGATGGTAGCAAATGGATCAATAATTTAGAGCTGGCAGGAAAGGACTTTGTAGGTCATCCTCTCAAATTTTTAAAGGAGGAAGTTGAATTCCAAAGAAATTAAGTTAAGTGATTTGCCACATAGTAAATGACAAAACTATGATTCAGATCTGGTACTCTGATTCCAAATTCAGAATTTTTCTTCCTACCTAGTTTCCCCCCAATGGGCTCTAACTTAAAGGAATATAGAATAGAAATATTATTTAATGCCTATGAGACAGAGCAGTCCAAAGAGTACACACCAAATAGAGATTCAGAAAGGCCCTGGATTTGTGATTTTATTGGTATGAGGGAACTTCCAGATGAGGAAAATCCATCTACCAGTGCAGGTCAACACTTTGTCTACAACATAGTTGTAGAGAATTGCTTAGAATACTGAGAGATTAAGCCCAGAGGCATACAAGTAATAGATTCACAGATGGGACTTGAGTTCAGGTCTCCTTGTTTCCATGGGGGGAAATAAGAGCATAAGAATGAGGTGCTGAGAACTTTAAGTAAGTAATCCCTTCTAAAATGTAAGCTGAGTTTGGCAGGGATAAGTTGTTATTTATTCTTTTATCTTCCATTGCTATTCACACAGCCCCTCATATACAGGCAGTCAATAGATGCTTTATGAGTGAATGATGAGATCATTGCATTCTAACTAGTGTGTAAGCTCCTTGTTGACAGGAACTATTTCATACAACTTCTATACCTTATAGTATCTGTCACTGTGCTGAGAATGACAGCATACCCTTAGTAAAATGACTTGTCATCTGATTATATTTGGAGAAGACTAGAAATTGCTATTAGGTTACAAATTCTGTTACTAAAAGACAGTTCTTTCTGCTCACTAATGCTAGGTTCTCTTGCTTTCCTGGCTTTCTATGTTTCCTTACCTGCAAATCCTCATCCCTGTGGAATGTCTGGCATTTGATTTCTCTTCTGCTCCAGGACATCCCTGGAGAAATCTGTGTGAAGGTGATTTTATCTACTCTATAACCTCAGCTGGGCTCTTGCTGAAGCTTGGTAGACCTATTGACTCAATGCCTATTGATTCCCTATTTCATTCTGCACTGTGACTATTCCAAACTTCCTTTCCTTTTCCCTCTTTGAGGTTATTTTGGCAGGGGGCTCCCTCATCTTCAAATCATGAGATACTTTTCTTTTCCTGTATTAGAAAAGATACTTCTACTTCTTCCAAAAGTTCATCCCTGTATGTGCCTTTGATTCCATTCACTCATGCCTCCACAAGGACCTAGCTCCAATAAATATTGCTTCTTCATCATGCATCTTCAGTCTCTCACCATTTTGCCTTACAGATATACTCAGCGCTCTCAAATCCTAAAGACAAAAAGTTCCTACTGAAATATTTAGTCTATCTAATGACCTTTCCTTTAGTGTTGAAAGTCTTACAGTCTACACCCAATACCTTCACTTCTCATTCTCAGCTTATAATCTGGTGTGCCCCCACCATTTGAATGAAACTGCTCTGCTAAAAGTCATCAATAATTTAAGTATTAACTATCAAATCTAGTGTTCTTTTCTCCTTTTTTTCTTTTCATTCCTTATCCTTTATGATATATTTGGAGGGCAATGAGAAGATATTGAAAATTACTATTAAGTTAATTTTTTTATCTTTGTGAGTTTTATTCATATGTTTTCTTTTTATATCACCAATTTTTTCCCATTATTCCTTCCCCTTCCCCTCCCAGAGAGCCATTTTGTATAACAGTATTTTTAAAGAAAAAAAACAGACCAGCAAACCTCATCAATACATCAAAAAAGCCTGAAAATGTATGCCATGTGCCATACCACCACTCTGGAAAGGAGTGGTGTTGGAGGTATCTTACATTTCTTCTTTAAAACCAAGCTTGTTCTTTGTAATTTTGCAACATTGACTTTATTTTTGTGGTAGTATTTTTCCATTTATGTTGTCATCATTGTGAATATTGTGTATTGACTCTGCTTAGTTTCACTCTGTCTCACATCATGTAAATTTTTTCATGTTACTCTATTTTCATCATGTTTGTCATTTCTAATAGAACTGCAATATTCCATTACATGCATGTATCTCAGTTTGTTTAGCCATTCCCCATTAGATGGGCATGCACTTTGTTGCTAATTCTTTGTTAACAAAAAAAAAAGGATTGCTAAAAATATTTTGGTGTGTGGGAGGGACTTCTTATCAGTGATCTTCTTGGGGGTATAATCTTGGAAATGGAATCTCTGGATCAAAGAGTGGATATTTTAGTCACTTTATTTACATAATTCCATATTGCTTTCTAAAATAGTGATATTGATTCATAGCTTTAAGAATAATTTAAATTCTGTTGACCACTACTCTGACTTCAGAGACACCATTTTCATAGAATCATAGATCTATAACCAGAAAGGATTTTAGAAGCCATCAGGTTCAACACCTTTAATTTACAGATGAAGCAACTAAGACACAGAGTGGTTATATAACTTACCAAGGTCACACAGCTAATAAGTGTCTGAGGCAGGTTTGGTATTCAGGTCTTATTGACTCCTGAATCCAGCACTCCATCCGTTATACCACCTAGCTTTCAATACTCTATTGTTTCTTCTTCTGGCCCTTTAACTATCCCTGCCTCCCATTCTGACTTCTTTTAATCTGTTTTTACCTCTTAATATCTGGATTTTGCCCAAAAGTCTTCTTTCCTTCTCCTCTTTCTCACTCTTTTAGTTTACTTTTTGGTTAACATTCATTCTCATGACTCTAACCATTCCTGTGCACTCATAACTCATCTGCACTCTGGAATCACATCTCCAATTGCTTAAAGGGCATTCATGCTCATTGATGCCTCCTACTCAATAGTCTAACACTGAGAATATCTTTTCCCCAAACCTGTTCTTCCTTCTAACTTCAGTATTTCTCTCTGTGGTATTCTTAATCATTGAATCTCTTATGATTATAACTTTGGTCTTATCTTTGACTTTTCCTTCACCTCACATAATTAATGATTAGATCCTATCAGTTACACCTCTGCAACAACTCTCCTATCTTTTCCTTCCCTTCTGTTCCTCCTGCCATCACTCTAATCCAGGGCATCATTTCCATTCACCTTGATGATTGAAGTAGCCTCCTAATAATTCTTCTTGTCCCTTTTCTCCTTTCCAATTTGTCCCTTATAATAGTTCCTGAATTACTTTTTTTGGGGGGGGTATAAATTTGGTCATATTACTCTTATGCTCAAATCTTTGTAGCTCCCTAGTGCCTACTAGGTCATATTCACATTCTGCTGCCTGCCATTTGAAGCTCTCTATAACCTGGTATCAGTCTACTTTACCAGCACAATCTCATCTTATTCCCTCAATGTACTTTATATCCCAGCCAAACTGATATCCTCCCTACCTCATGAACACATAACTGTGATCTTCTGTCTCAGTACTTTTGATCACACTATGCTAGCAATGCCATCCCAATCTTCATCTGTTGAGGCCAAATCAATTAGCAAGCATTTGTCAGATGCCTACTATATGCCAGGCACTATGCTTGGTGCTGGGGATAAAAAATATAATGAATGAAACAATCCCTACTCTCAAGGAGTTTACATTCTATTGGGGGAGAAAATGTGTGTGTGTGTGTGTGTGTGTGTGTGTGTGTGTGTGTGTGTGTACATGTAGAGAATACATGTAACAAACACAAATACAAATAAATATAAGATAGCTAAATAAATGTCAGACAGGGAGGGTCCTGTCAGTTGGTAATCAGGAAGGACTTCATGTAGAAAGTGGTACTTGAGTTGTGTCTTTGAGAGATCTATGATGATGAGAAACTGCATTCTGGACAAGGAATGGGGAGCGGGGTGAGGAAGGCCAGTGCAAAAGCAGAGAAAGAGAGGAATTGAAATGACATGTGTGGAAGACAGAGAAATCTGGTTTGGCTAGAACATCTGTCCTTTACAATTGAACTAGAATGCAATCTCTTCTATGACTTTTTTCTTGATTTTTATAAAAAAGGTCAATTAAAAAAAACCCTTCCCCTCAGATCCACCATTACATTTATTTTTAGCAGCACTTTGCTGCACTTATAGTGTAGTATTATATAATATAGTTAGCTGGTGTGTCTTACTATTGGACTTTAAACTTTATGAGGGCAGAAATTGTCTTTTTAAAACATTGCTTCTCCCCAGTGTCTAATACATTACTCTATACACAGTAGACATGAGCTCTCTTAAATATTTTGCTGTTGTTGTTCAGTTGTTTCAGTTGTGTCCAACTCTTCATGCCCTTATTTGAGGTTTTCTTGGTTTTGGTACTGGAGTGGTTTGTCATTTCCTTCTCCAGCTCATTTTACAGATGAGGGAACTGAGGCAAACAGGGTTAAATGACTTGCCCAGGGTCACACAGACAGTAAGTACATGAGGCCAGATTTGAACTAAAGAGTATGAGTCTTCCTGACTTTAATCTGGCACCCTATCCGATTGACCACCTAGCTATCCCTCTGTTGAATGAATAAATAGTTTTTATGAACAGTTTTAGTTTGGTTTGCTGGAGGAGAGGATTGCAACTTCATGTTAAAGTAACATTTGAAACCTGTGTATATTTTAATTATTGGTACTATTGTTTTTTCTCTTACTATGGATAACTGCTGTTTAAGAAGTCAATTAAAACCTTTAAGAAGTTTCATTTTCTGCTAGTCACATTCCTGCAACTATAGCAGGTAATACTACGTTGTAGTAAGGAGAACAGTACTATATCTTTATTAATACAATGATAGGAGATCATAGAGGTCAGGGGTCATGTTTTATTTTTCTTTTGTGCAATACCTTAGCCAGAACTTCTCAAACCATGGGCAAAAGTTAAATATAAAGGATTATACAACATGCTAATCAGGGATGACTCAAGTAGTGATGACACTTGTGAAACCAAATCGGTTCACATAAGCATTAGCACAAGGGATATGTTTGGTTCTTGTGACTAAAGTGGACTCCTTTATATGAGTGTAAAGGGCTTTTGGTGAATTAATTTTTCCAAGTTTAGTTCATCATATGAATTTTGCCAAGACCTCTTCTTTGGGCTTAAGGGGTGGAAATAATGACTTAAATTCACTTTATATCAGAATAGAATTATCTTCCTTTTTAGTGTTAACTGTCCATATTTCCTATTAATATCTGTAAGCTTAATAGAGATTTTCTTTTAAGCAAGATCTTATCCTTTTGTCATTTTTAAGATATTTTAACTGAATCCAGTAATAATTATGATATTCAAATAATCTGTCATAAGGGGAAAGACTTAATTCTTTTTGCATTAACATCCCTACTAGTATTCTTATTTCCTCACACAGTTAAAAATATTTCCATATATTTGGCAATGAATTTTCTGAAGGGTTAAAGCTTTAGTGCCTCTTTAATCATAAATTTGTGTTATTCAGCAATTCACTTCAGTAGTACTTATTAAGCACCTACTCTTTACCATATGCTGTGCTAGGCTCTGGTTCTATAAAGAAAAAAATGAAAGCACTCCCTGCAGTCAAACAGGTGGCTTGGGTTCTACTGAATAAAAATAAGATATGTACAGATAAGTCAATGTAAAATACATAAAAAATAGTTTCTGGAGTTTGAGGGAGAGGGAAAAGGGGATCAGGAAAGGCTTTGAGCTGAACCTTGAATGTATCTAAGGGTTCCAAGAAGTGAAGGTGATGAGGGGGAGCATTGCAGGCATGGAGGGACCTTTCAGAATTGTGAAAATGGGGGATGGAATACACCATGTGAGGACTAGCAAATAGTCCAGTTTGACTGGAATGTAGAATATATGAGGGGAATAATATAAAATCAGTTGTAGAAAGATAGTTTTTTTAAAAGAATCATTCCAGTACTAGTTTTATTGTTTTACAATATATGCATTTTATTTCCTCCTTTGTGATTCTCTAACTTAGTAATAAGTTAAGTGCTTAAGAAAGGCTAATGGATTTTTGGCTGTGTTTTAGGATTTTTAGTATCAAAAGGGGTTGATTTGTTTCCCTGGGTAGTTTCAATAATAAGGACAATTTGCCTTACTATGTTTGGAACTTTTCAATTTGAATGTAAAATATGTGGTTCTCAAAGTGCCCCTTAATAAACTGAGCATCAGAGCATCAGTATAGAGTATCCATTTTTGTGCTAACAATATAAGCATCAGCTTGCTAATGAAAGTGAGTAGACTTGTTACCAGAAATAATACCTTAGAATGCTTATTTTTTTTTTTTGTTGATAGAGATTACCTCAAACATACATAGTAACTATTTAATAACATAATTTTTAGTAGTTCTTGTGTTTTGGAATTTCAGTCACTTGCACAGGAGATGTTCTGGACTTTTTCTAAGTATTAATTGGAAACACTTATAACATAAAATGCTTTCTTTGAGCTGTGTGGATAGCTTTGGTAGAGAGAGCGCTAGACTTGGAATGAGGTGACATTGGTTTATATCCCAGATCTGCCTATTCTAGCAATGTGACTCTGGGTAAGTCATATCATTTCTCTGAGCTCCTTTCCTGCTCTATAAAATGAGGATAATGCTCACCATTCCCTCTCTCAGAATTTAATTCAACTCACATTTATTAAATACCTATATTGTACAAGATGCTATGTTAAATACAAAGGCAAAAGCAGTGCCTGTCCTAACGGATCTTATGTGGTGTTTAACTATAGGTTATTTATGAAGATCAAATGAGATCAGGTGTCCTGGCCTTTGAGATAATTGCGTCAGCTGCAGATGCTGCTTAAAATAGAGCTAAAGTCCTTCTCTGTGAGATGTAGCCATACTTTTTAAGCATTTTAGGACTCTGGTGCTTCACGTAGATCATTCAGCAGCAAGATCCAAAATACAGTAGCCAGTGGGGGTAGGAAAATAAATACTGATGACAAAGTTAGGAAATGGTAGTCATGTGTTCATCGAATCATAGATCTAGGGATTTTGTGGGAAATTTTCTCTGAGCTCCACTCAACAGCACTTCTGGGAAGGTAAGAACACTCTGCTTGGCATATAGTAGTTGCAAATAAATCCTAAATGATTGGAGAAGACAGTAGGAGACATTATAAAAGAAATTCAAAGGAAGGAAATCTAACTTCAAGTAACTTATTTAAACTTTGCGACATATTTTGAGGGATCTAAAAGGCAGCCAGGTGGCATAGTGGACAGAGCATTGGCCTTGGTGTCAGGAAGACCTGAGTTCAAATCAAGCCTTAGACATTTACTAGCTTTGTGACCCTGGGCAAGACACTTAACCTCTAATGGGGATAATAACAGCACCTATCACACAAGGTTACTTTGTAGAGCACTTAGCACAGTGCATAGTGGATGTTTAATAAATGCTGTTTCCTTTCTTCCAGTAAGATGACTTCCAACTGGCTTTTCCAGTTTTAGATTGGAACTATATAAATGAATAAATGTTAAAGCACAGGACACAGCAGAAGAGGGATGGGGGAGATGAAAAGTGAAATGGGTTTTGGAGAAATTATCCAAATGGATATGATTTTACTTTTATTTCCAAAATTCTAAGTTCGTTCTGCTGGGTCACCAAGTATGCAGGGAACAGATTTCTTTTTGTTTCAGCAGAGATTAACAGTGTGGAACAAAGATGACCTGCCTCCTTTTACATCCATGGTAGAATACAGCCTTCATCATGGGTGTAGGACACTGTAATAACACTGTGACATTTTCTAGACTGGCCATTCTGGTAGTCATTCACCCTCCCACGGGCTCACAAATAGTTGTTGACCATACTGTGGACGCACACTCCATTCCCTTCTTGGTCAGATATCTACCAGTGTTTCATGCAAGTGAGCAATTACAAACTCCAACTATATGTCTGCAGCAATTGGATAGTTTTGATCACAATAACTGATGATTAGAAGTTCACAGAGTTTGAGGAGAGATGAGTTTTTCTGAGTAGATTCTGTAACTTATTCTCTAATTGGTAGGAGCTTTCAGACTTCTTTGTGGTCTCCACTTTGTTTGTACTTGGATTTATTTTCTTCACAAGTAACTGTACAGCTACCCAAAAGCCACATGTTCCCCTTAAGGGATAGTTTGACCATCCTTGTAATATAATATAGAAATAATTCCTAAATATCTGTAAATACTGTTTATGTCCATATTCTATCTCATCAACCCTTCTAAAAGAAAGTGAACACGTCTTAATCTGTTTAACACTGAAACCAAGTTGCAGGGGTAGGGGAGAACCTCAAAGGTTGAGACAAAGGATTGTTATCTTCCATAAATACAATGTAGTACCCTGGAATAAGAGATGTTACACACAGTCTTAAGTTCAAATAACCTTGTTTTTAATGGTATATATCACAAAGTCAGCCTTACTTGAATGCAGTATTCTGGGTGTTAATTTAATTTGGCTGCTATGTATGTGTGACATCTTGTTGGAGAGAATTTAATTGTACCATTGAGTAAAACTAAAGCCATGCATAGCGATGCACTAAAATTAAAGCACAAAAACAGGCTTTAGTTTTATATGGTTTTTTGTTTAGAATTATTAACTACATGGAGGGCTAAACTTGCTTTAAACTATTTTAAAACATTACAAAACCCACAATGTAAGGTTGCCATGAGCCAGCCAAAAATAATACATATGGCATTCAGGAGTGCAGTTGCTAATTGGCTACTCCCTGAGAAAATGGTACACTTGGCGTCTACTTAACGCTGTGGGTTTGGCAGACAGCCAGATTTGGGGTCAGGTTGTTGTGAATGAAGCTGCATGTGGTTAGGGAGGAGTTAAAATGATTCATGTCTTAGAAGTTAGAGTAAGCAGAGGGTAAGCTGTTGTAGCAAACACTTTACACATACAGGCATTCCATCTTACTAGCCCTCTACTGAGCTACAACATACTTTTATCTCTGAAAAGTGCACACATTCTATGCTTTGGTGGGAGGGAATAATTAAGCTCCTGAATGTCCCAGTGGATGATTTTAAGCATATTGCTGAAAATTTCTTTTGTTGCAGAAGGAGTCTGGAGAGGAGGTGGAAATAGAGGAATTCTATGTGAAATACAAAAACTTGTAAGTAAATTGTGATTCTGGGGGTGGGGGCAGTTATTTTTGGAAAGCATACTTGAAAATCTCAATCATTTTATAAAAATGATGTTTTGACTATTGATCACATACATTTATTTGTATTTGACTAATAATAATTCTTTGGTGACTTAAACTTCTGTGTGAAGCAAAACATGAGATTTTTTAAACATTTCTTATGAATTGTTTTCTTTGAAAAGTCTCTAATTGGTGTATAGTGAATGTTTGCTAATTTCCTTGCCCAATAAACAAGAGGAATTTATAGGAAAAAAGTCAGCTTTAGTAAAAATGAATGAAAGAAACTCTGTACTACAATTTCTCACCAACCTCACTAATAAGCATTTGAAAGATAGACTTTACAAATGAACTTCAGTGTTAATGAAAGATATACAAAAGGAATTATATCATTGGAGGTATTGAATAAAATGGAACAACTTTTATAGCTACTAATTTGGGCAAAATTCTGTAGGGGATGAGTAGGAAACAAAAATAATGTTATGCTAATCTGATTAAAAAATACTGTCATTTTTGCTTTCTATGAGAAAATGTAGAAATGCTGATTCAAGGCAACAGCTGAAAGAACTGGTTGTTCTCTGTACTTAGTTAAATTCTACAAAGAGATCACTTTGGCCAAGATTAATTTATCTGGACGTGGGTAGCCACAGATAATTTCAGTGCAATTTTTGGCAGTTTAGTTAGAACACTACACTAAGTTTGGGAAAACATTAGAAAACTTTATCATGACCTGATAATGTTAGTGAAGAAGACAGTGTAAATATCTTAATAAATGTATTAGATTATGACTACTAGTAACTACATTAGTCTTTTAAGCACTGAAGATTTTTCTATAATGTTATAACCTGGTATTATCAAATTGGATGGTAGAGTTAGGATCTAAAAAATTCTCAACAGGCTAGAATTATGACTCAAACGTAATAAGATGAAATTTAATAGATGTAAGGACATTAATTTGCATTTTTAAGGAATCAACTTCACAAATATGAGATAGACAACAATTCCTATGAAGGAGATTGATGTTTTCATGTATTGAAAGCTTAATATGGATCAGCAATGTGATGTGGCAACTCAAAAGCTAATGCAATTTTTGAAGTCATCACTGTGCCCAGAACAAGAGAAGTGATCATTTTACTGTGCCTCTACCTTGTCAGACCACATCTAGAGTATTGGATTCAGTTCTGTGCCACATTTAGTAATTGACATTAAAGTAGAGGGAAGAGCTAACAGAATGGTAATGGGATTGGAGACCATGCCATGCAAAAAAAAAGGGGGGGGAGGTTGGGAACTGGAGATGTTTGTAACATGGTAAGAGAAGCCTTACAAGGGGACATGGTAGCTGTCTTCAAGTATGTGAAAGGCAGTCCTGTAGAAAAAGAATTAGGCTTGATCTTCCTTGCCCTTGGTAGCAGAACTAGAAGCAATGTGTAGAAGTTATAGAGAGGTAGTTTTGGTATCAATGTAAGGGAAAAATAAAAACCTGCCTATCAAATAACAGTTGTCCAGAATTAGAAAGGGCATGACAAGAGAAACTTAAGTTCCTGTTTGCTCATTGATCACTTATGATGTTGTAAAAGCAATCTCTGCCCAGGTATAGGTTGCACTAGATGCTCTCTGGAGTCTTCCAACTGTGAGGTTATTTGATTAGCCTTCATGGTTTCTCAGATCATTTTATATCAACAAGGAAGGCATGAATGTGGAACAGGGTTAAAAAACTTGGGTTCTGGTCCTAGACATGCCACTATCTCTTTAGGCAAGCCACTCAATGAACTTATCTTTAAAGTAATGAGGTTAGATAAGGTGATCTCTAAGATTTTTCAGTTCTAAGATTCCTTTATTTTAATGGGAAAATATATATTTCATCTTGTTCAGTTTATTCTGTATAAATCTTTCAAGAACATGCAGCAAGAACCACGGAAACTGATATTAAGATAGCATTCCTAACCTTTAGAAGCATTTCTATTTCAGTACTTCTTTGATGTTCAGGAGAAACTATTTTAATTTAATTAAAATTTCTTTAGGAGTTGATGACTGTAATAGAAGAGTCAACAATAAAACATAAAGAAATTGGGATTACTTTGTAGAGCCATATTAGTGCTACAGATTAGCAATTAGAAGATTTGGGTTGTAAATTCAAGGAAACATCACAAGGACAATATTCATTGACAATATAGAAGAAAAGCTTGTTTTTAAACAAGCAGAAGGAGCTTGAATATAATATCAAGGAATCTGGGGAACACTTATTTGGCTGTGATGTTGCAAGTAAATCTGGAGTTTTTTTTAGTCATGCTTCTGTCCAACCTACAAGAGTTGGACTGACAGATGCACTGGGAATCATCACTACCTAGCAATTTACAGACAGTAGAAACTTCAAGAACATTTTATGAACAAAAAGAGTAATTAATACTTCTACCGAGTTCATCAGCAAAATCTCATATTGCCAAATAAAAACATCAAGAAATACTATGGTGGGTCTTAAGAATATAATCAATTTATTGATCTTGAAGGCAACGAAGTAAGTGGAAGTAACACTTGGACATAGCAAACCCAAACACAGGGCCTAGATATTGATTGCTGGGAAAGGACACTGCAGGATAGCTTGACTATATTGACATGGAATGGCTCAATTTGAATAAGAGACTTATCTAGCCTATGAAGAAGACAAAGACAGAGCTTTAAATAGTTCTACTAATTCACTTACAGACTCTGAATGGAATGATGACAAATCATTCCTGTGGGGTTTTTTTTCCATCTATATTATCAGATAACCAAATAAATTTCGTGTAGCTATATAAACGTAGAAGCTTCCAAAAATAATTTCATTGTAGTGTGTTTTATGCAATTTAAAGGGAAAGGACAAAATTTGATGGCAAAATGGTAAAGAAAACTTCATTACCAGAAAGAGGTCAGAGTCCTCCCCCACCCCTTCTGTTGGAATTTCCATGTGATATGAATATATAATATTTAGACTTTGCAAACTGTCAGTACTATTTCAGACATTTTGTTAATCTCATTCTCTTTATGTCTAATCTTAATCTTGAATTCATGCATGCCTCTTTCCCTCCCTCTAATTATGTATTATGATGAAGTAGCACAGCTTTAATCATCAACTCTGATTCAGCTTTCCTGTTCTTTCTTTCTGAAGTTGGTTATTATCAGGACTTAAAATATAAAGTCACCAACTAAATGACTGGGAATTTCATCCTGGTTTATAGGGAGTGAACTGAGGCCAGATACATTTTCATAAGTATCTGTCTCTATTTTCATTGCAACATTCTAGGCACTGCCTCCAAACTGGAACTGAAAGTCTTTGTAAATGTGCCTGTTTCCAGTTCTAAAGGATGGCTGTACCACAACTGACCTTTAATTATAGTGTTACTTCTGTTGACCAAGAGTGTATGTCTCAGGGACAGAGCTTCTTTGTTAGAAACTTAATCACCAGAAGTAGATATGTCCTAGCAGTCTTAAGGACATGTTCTAGGAAATGTAAAATGTGGGCAGAGAGTGGAGTGCAGGTTATGAGTTGTGATTAGGGAAGGGAGAAGAGAAGACTCACACATTTATGCTCAGGTAGAGTTGAATCTGAAGGAGGGAGCCTTTCAGCAGGCAGAGACCCATGCTTAAAAAAAAAGACTGGTTGGAGTCCTAGAAAAAGCAGGTGACAAAGGGAACACAGGCCATCCTCTTCCACCCATCCTTACCTCCAAAGCCACCTCTTGAAGTATATTCTAGCAATTTCCAGAGGCTGTTTTATCTTCCGTTGTAGGAAAATCGGGTGCTTTCTGTGATCACCACTGGTATCTTGCCTCACCCTTTAAAATGGTGGGGTGGGGTAACATTGTCATAAAATGAGAAAAGCTTACCTTTCAAATTAATCGAGTAGACCTAGTATGATTTTAAGGCCCCTTCTGATCTCCCCATCTTGTCATCATACTTAAAACTCCTTTAAGTAGAAGAAGAGCCTTTCATTTCACAATTCAAAATAAAAGTAAATGCCTGGATGAGGCAACACTTTAGTATAAATGAGTTTCAGTTCAAGTATGATCAGTCGATCAACAAGTATGAATGATTGATTGTCAAATCTTTCCTTGAGGGATGGGGTGAAAAGAAGGGGAGGCTGGGGGTAGAAGACAAAATTTCAGACTTCCCCCTTTTGCCTAGGGTAAGCTCTGCTTGCCTTTAACTGGGCTGGGTCAAAGAGAAGGTGGTGCATGAAGTCATTTTTGTCCAGCAGGGATAAGCCCAGACATTTTTGCTTCATAGAGTTTATGATTTTTTAAAAGCAAAACTGAATTTATATAATAAAGGAATGTCTTTCACAGAAAAATATCATTATACATGTACCTTTCAGCTCCCATGGCAATGTTGTATTCCAAAGTTATATTCCAAAAATATAACTTAAGAAGAATTTGGCCCTTGTAAAAGAGATTCCACTTCTCTCTTCCATGTGTCAGAGAAGAGGAAATTAATTCTACTCACCAAGCTTTGGTCATTAGTGACTACCTTTCATCTTTGTTTTCCTTGTGTTTGTTGTTATTCCTTGAACATTGACCAATGTCATTTTTTGGAGTAGTAGAGGGAGGAAGTACAGTGCTATAACTGTTAATGGTTTATTTAGTTTGTTTAATTCAAGAGATAAAGGACAAGTTGGAGAATATTGTTTGTTTTTCAAGGATTATTATTTTATTCTTTTAGCTCTTACCTTCACTGTCAGTGGGCATCCATAGAAGACCTGGACAAAGACAAGAGAATTCAACAAAAGATTAAACGATTTAAGGCAAAGCAGGGCCAGAACAAATTCCTTTCAGAGGTAGGAAACATGAAGTTAATTTTTTTAAAGGCTTTATTACTGTGTTAATGTGCTAAATTTAGAATTTAAGTTCACTTAAATTATTGGGAGAAGTTGGTTTGCCTCATTTATTGCTGTTCCTTGCATACTCCTAATTGGTTATAGCTAAAAAATCTGTAAACAGGAATTTTTTTCACTTTTTCTATTGCTTGTTCTAAAAGATACTAGTCTTTTCTTACAATCTTCTGGGGAAATAATTGTGATATTCTGATTAAAACCACTTAATCAGGCAAAAAGGCTAATACACAAAACTCTACTAAAATGTAGAAAACATAAGAAAATCTACATAGACAAAAATGTGAATTTTAGAATTTTACAATCCAAAACGCTGATTTGGAGGATGTGTACTGGGTTTTTCCTATATTGTATTTCAAATACTATATATTTGCAAAAAGGTAGTGACACTTTTAGAAATTATGTCCTATCATATAGATGTTATATGCCTCCTTATTCTGAGTTATTTGTGACATGAGAGGGACCATAATACCTAGGACAGAAAAGGGAGTCTGCATTCAAAAGCAATACTGGGTCCCCCTCCACAGTAGCCAATTATGCTAGAAAAATGCCTGACATTTTCTGTGATTTGGCTTAGTGCCCATTTGGGACTCAAGGCTTTTGATCACCAATTTAATTTCACTTAGAGCCACAAATAACATACGAGAAGAGATCTTACCAAATGAAAAATTAGACTTGCTGATTTACCCAGATCCTCACTATGTAGCAAGTTAGAAAAAGATCTAGAGGGTTGTGAAATTGCATATAAAATTATCATTCCATTAACAAATAACTTATTTTGAGGGATAGAAATACTCAGTCAATTCAATTCAGTAATCATTCTCAATATTTTACTTAGAAAATTTTTTTGAAAGATCAGCAACCTAGAGGACGTTTTAGGTTCGTCTAGAATCCTTTTATTTTCTATAAGTCCTGTCTGACAGATTTCAGGTCTTGTTTTTTTTTATTAATTTATTTTGATTTATCAACAATCACTTCCATATGCTTTTGAGTTTAAAATTTTTCTCCCCCTTCCTCCCCACCACCCTTCCCAAAACGGCGCACAATCTGATATAGGCTATATATATACACACATATTCCTATTAAACATATTTTCACATTAGTGATGTTGTAAATAAGAGTTAGAACCAATAGGAGGAACCACCAGAAAGAGGAAAAAAACTCAACAGAAGGAAAAAAAAGTAGCAAATAGTATGCTTTGATCTGCATTCAAACTCCATTGTTCTTTCTTTGGATGTGGATAGCATTTTCCATCACAAGGCCTTTGGAGATGTCTTAGATTCAGGTCTTATTTTGGGTAGGAAATTGAGTCGATTTATTTTAATCTTCACCAAGAAACATGTTGATAGATTAGCCTTTGATTTATTGATAGTGACCTGTTTACCTTTTACCAGCCATTTTTTCAGGTTCATGGAATTACTTTACTTATGTTTGAATCTTTAAGTTGACTCAGTCTCAACAAGAGTGATTTCTAGGGGAATCTCATAAAGCTTTTTGTTTGATGCTGTTTTTCATGAGGTCCAAACAATATATGATATTTACGGCAATGGGAAAGTGGAAAAATCAGGTTTAATTTTAGAGCCTTCATCAGAGGTTGAAAATTATAGTAGGTAGAAGAGTTCCAGGCAACAAAAGCGCCAACTTTGTCAATGGAGATGAGAAAGTTAGGAAATAGCAATAGTGGTGTATGCATAGTCCTACATCTGGTCCTGACCATAGCTCTAAGTGCGGCCAAGCCACATTTTGCTCTGCTGTCTATCTAGTCTTAGAGTAGGGAAACTGGAGTATAGTATCTTAAGGAATTTTTGCTATCAGCTAACTATATGGCCTTAGGAAGGTAACACCTTTATTGAGCTTCATTTTCCTGATCTGTAAAATCAAGGAGTCAAATTTGATCTATCGGTGTCTATTTGACACCTTCAGGGTCTAAAATTCTAATTTCTAAGACTATGGTAACTTTGAATTGTATCAAGGCACATCACTGAATGTATGTTTTTCAAAATACATGTCATCAGTAGTAGATGAATCGCTTCCACCTGGCAAATGGAAATTTTTAACACTGTCTTGATGAAAAATACTTAATAATCAGAACAAGTCACACCTCTACTGAAAATGGAAGTCTTCTCAAATATTTGTTAAAATTTTAAAAAAAGAACTTGATTACTGTCAATCATCCTTCATTCTACATGGTTCCCCCACTGGACTTTAATTTTCATTTATAACTATGTTTATAGCAGTTGATTCCCTTTGTTTATACAAAGTTCTTCTTTACACCTTGATACAGTGAGTAAGTTGCAAGTGTTGCAGTTTATAACTATAAAGACCACATAGAGTCGAGGTTCTTAAACCTTTTTGCATCATAGACTTCTTTGGATATCTGGAGAAACCTCTGCACCTCTTCTCAAGATGTTCTAAAATGCATGAGATAACATATACAGGATTACAAAAGAGAAGTATGTATTTATATTGAGATACAGTTGTCAAAATATTTTTTAAAAACAAATGTGCACACCTCAAGAACCCCTGAATAGAAGACCTTATATTTTAATTTTAGTTTTTTATAGCAGGATGTTTTTGTCTATTAGGTTTGTCTACTTGATGAAATTGGATATAAGAAAATATTTCAATGTAGTATGTATGTAATTTTTAGATTCAAGAAGAGGTTATTACAAAGGGAATACCTCTCTAATCCTGCTCTATAAATATTTTGGTTTCAGTGATAAATATTGCATTTATATATTGCACACGAATCCAGGAGCTGTCTAGTAATGCACATATTTTGAGTAAGGAACTGGAGCTGTAATTTCAATGTTGTAGGGAACTCCTAAGTGAGGACACTCCACTGTGATCAATACCTTCTCTGTAACTTGTTAGAGAGCATCCTTGGGTGCTAAAAAGTTAAATGATTTGTGTCAGAGGTGGAGCTTGAATATAGGTCTTTCTAGATCTGAAGTGAGGTTTCTTTATCTGCTTCACTTCATCACCTCTCCCTTTTTAATAAATCAAATAAAACATTTGCATTTTAAATAAGCTAAACATTTTACCGAACCCTTGTCTTTGACATAAAACTCTCCTTGTAAAACCTTAAAGTAGTTTAGATAAAACATTACAGTTTTGCTTATTTATCCTTGATTTGTAGTGAAAAGTACCAAAACAGGGATACACACACACACACACACACATACACACAAACACACACTCCTCAAACCTCCTGACTTAACCTTGGCCTTATGTAATAGAATTCCATTTTTGTTAACCATGAAACTATCTTTTCAGCTGACATATCAAAGTCTAAGGATCAAAGATCAATGGTTTGTAACATGTTTAAAAATTCTTGGAGAAATCATAATAAATTATGGCAGCATGTGCCTGATTATCTATAAGCATGCATAAAAGTGACAATTTTAATTAAATGTGTTATTTGTTTTCTGGCCAAAACTTTAATAACTAATATGTTTTGTCTCAAAAGAGTAACATAAGCACTCTTCTTTTTAAAGTTGCTCTTTCTTTATATTTAATAACTTAGCAAATAATTACCTGCTTAGTAGTATTTTTTTAAAAAGAAAGTTTTAGGATGTTAGCCAAAACTTAAAATCCATTTCATTATTCTTTTTCTTAATGCCTTGCTCCTACACAGTATCGATATAGACAGATCACAAAAAGAATTTAGAGCAATGAGAAGAAATTTTTTATAAGTGGAATATCAAGATTGATCAGTAAAGAAGAAGGAACAAATGATGAGCTCTTTGTATGTAAAAATTATGAAACAGCAAATAGAATTTTAGTGCTTTCAGTTTTTAAATAATATTTTGTAAATGGTACTTTTAAAGCAGATAGACAAATGCAGTAGTTATGATAATCTGATATCACTTAGTGTACATGGCTCTAATTTCTTTATTGCAAGCTGTAGTTTCAAGAATGTTAAATGCATTGCATGCTATAAGCCTTTTGGATTGCTCATTAGTGAATTGTAATTTCACACTTCATTTAAAATATTCTTAAACATTTTCTCACAGTAAAAGGTTTCACACAGTAATTAAGAGGCCCGGTTAACAAAGTCTGAGAAGTCTGATTTCCTCACGGGGAATGATCTTGCTGAATTGTAGCTTTTCAATTAACATATTGAAGTTTGCAAAATATAAATTTTGTTTCGCCATGAACCAAAATATTATTGCCTGATGAAGAGTATAATATTGAAAATAAAGTGAATTTTGTTATTGTTTTTATAGATTGAAGATGAACTTTTTAATCCAGATTATGTAGAAGTTGATCGGATACTGGATTTTGCACGAAGCACAGATGATAATGGAGAGGTAAAAGAAGACAGAGTGAAATAACATTAAAAAGTAGCTGGGGCTTAGTTTTAGCTGAGTTTGTATGTTGATTGTTTAAAATACGATTTTGACAGCTTGTAAGTTTGGGTACAAAATATGGTATATCAACATAAAAAGGCATTTCATGCTTCCCCCAAGAGTAATAAATTATTATTCTTTTTATAGTTAGTGCACTAATCAAATAAATTGTTGACAGAGAGAAAAGGAAAGACAGAGAGATCTAGACTATAATAAGCAATATAACATAGTAGAAAGAGAATTGGACTTTGTTATATTTGGGTTTGAATGCTGTCTCTAACACTTACTAGTTATGCGACCACAAGCAAGTCACTTAACATCTTAGAGCCTTAATTTCTTCATTTCTAAAGTGGAGATAATTATATTTGCATTACCTACTTCACAGTATTGTTGTGAGGTAAGTGCTTTATAAAAATTAGTGTACTATATACATAGGAGCTATTTTTAACATACTTAACCCAAATTTCAAGTTTATTTCTGGATTTATGGTATGATGACCTCTAATAATGCGTAACAACTTAAAACCAAATATATTCAGTGTTACCTACACACACCCACCATTATATGTTACTTTATAATATATTTAGTTTATAAAATGTTTTATAAAATAAATATTTTTAAAATAATTTTTATATTTATATGTTTATAAAATAATTCTTTTATATGAAGCCAAGCTGCTAAATGTGTTCATTGAAGAAGAACTTGGTGAAATTCATATAAATACATCAGTAGGGCTCCTATTAACTTCATTTTGGTTATCTATTTATTCATCCTTAATGATAATAATGACAACAATAACAATTCACATTTCAGTAGTGGTTTAAGGTTTACAAAGTACTTTTCTCACAATAGCTCTAGTACTACTGCTTAGCCTCACCAGATTTTAATGACATTTGGTATTAGAGATCCTTAATTCATCAACTAAATTCAATTTTGGTCCACAGTGGATAATATGGGATACTGATTTACACAAAACATCAATTAGAGCACTGCCACCTTGCTACGTGTTTACCTTTGCAGAACTCTATCTAAATGTAAAGAATTGTTTTTTTTTTAGTGAGGAAAAGATCAATGAATGCGAGCTGGTCTTTTGCTGTTCTGGGCATTGGAATGTGCCAGCAATCATCCCTTTTTTGCTTCTTATATTTTGCTTGTATTTCATATCAAAACTTTGGATCAGATGGCAACTGTCAGCATGATCCTTAGCCAGTGTTTGAAAGTTATCGTGGTAATATCTTTTCCAGTTTTCCTTAAGTGTACTAACCTGTTTCTGAGCACTTGTACAAAGATGGAGATACAAACTAGCAAAATATCAATTTAGAGGCCTCATAGACTATATTACCAAATAGCTGGAATGTCTTGGCATCATGTTCAGAAGTTTGAGAATCTGTACCAGGACATGAAGGTCAACAAACTAGGTTTTTCTTGGGAGGAAAGAGGAAGGAAATTCCATAGATGAATGACTTACACTTAATGATTTGCTTCAGTTCTTGCAGAGCTCAGAACTAGAAATTCTCGCTTATTTTAAATTCGTTCTCTTATCCAAGACTATACAAATAGCAATTAAGTGGCAGAGCTTGGACTTGAATCTAAGTGGTCTGACTTCAGCATCTATTATCTCTCTCTCTCTCTCTATAGATAGATAGAGATATAGGGACTTTTCGAAAGAGGTGGGGGAGACAGGCAGAGAGAGAGGAAGGAGAGAGAGTGATAGAGAGGCAGAGAAAAAGAGGGACAGAGAGCATGTAAGCACACTTTCCTCTTAAAAAGGCAGTATGATACAGTTGCAGAAGTGTCCTCAACTTGGAGTCAAAGGCCAAATTCAAATCTTAGCTTTAGCAGTTACTGCCTATGACCGTGTCCAAATTACTTTACCTTGCTAAGCTTCAGGTTCTTTGCCTGTAAAGTGAGGAAGTTGAAGTAGATAACTTTTACGGTCCCTTCTGGCTCTAAGACTATAATTCTCACTCTTCTTTCCTCTTCTCCCCTGCCCCATCTCCTTCCCTTTTACCTTCCCTCTCATTTGTTCCCTTCACTACTCTTCTTTCTTCAGACTCTTCTCCTTCCTTTTTTCTCAAACCATTTCACAAATCCTCAAACCCTCACCTTCTCCTCTTTTCTTCTCCTCTCCTTTCCTTTTCTCTCCTCTCTCCCCCTCTATCTTTTCTTTCCCTCCCTTCCTACTGCCTTCTCACCTCCTCCATTCCCCTCTTTCCCCTTCCCCTTATATTTCTTCTTAGCATCCTTCCCTTTTCCTTTCTTCCCTTCCATCTTTTCCTTCTCTCCCTTCTTCCTGCCTCTTCCATTTCCCTTTTTCCCTTCCCCTTGTATTCCTTCTTTTTCCCTAGCATCCTTCCCTTTCCCTTCCTTTTCCTTTCATTCCCTAACATACCTCTCCTTCCTTTCCCCCTTCTCTCCCTCCTCCCCTGTCTCCTCCTCCTGCTCCCACTCTCCTTTTCTTCCCTTCCTTTTCTCTTCCTCTACCCTCACTCTCTCATTTATATATGTATGTGTGTGGGGAGATGGGATGTAAAAATCAACTGTCTTGATAAACTAAGACATATATCTGTTTTATTTTTAAAAAGTGTAGTTTAATAATATCAATAAAACACATGTACAGACAGTGTGATGTGGTGGATGGTGTTGGGGTTGGCATTAGGAAGACCTACCCTGCTTATGCTACTAGATTTGTGACCGTGAGAAAATTACTTCATCTCTTGATGTACTTCAAGTAAAGCTGAAGCCTAATCTACTTAGTTAAGAATGGTTTCCTTTTGGCAGAGATTCATAGATGTAGAAACGAAAATTTAGAACTCAAAAGGGCCTTAGAATTCATCTAGTTCAACTTCCTCATTTTATAGATAAGCATACTGAGGTCTAGAGGTTAAGTGATTTATCCAAGGTCATATAAGTAGTAATTAAGTAGCAGAGCCTGGATTTGAACCCAAGTCATCTAACTTATGATCTATCACTGTTCCCATTGCATCAGTACTACCACCACTACCACTACATCTTCCTCCCCAGATCAAGAAATTAGAGGTCTTTTCCATATTTGCTTAATAAAATATATGCATATGTTTAGCATTAAGATCAAATGTTCATTTGAATTTCCACTTGTGACTTTTCCAAAAGGGGAAAGAGAATTTTGTGAAGGTGTATAGCATCTGTATAGACAGGATTTTATCAAGGTGTGAGAGTGAAAACTACATTTTCAATCTTTGTGTAATCAAACATTTTCTATTTAGGGAGAGAAAAAAATAATTATTAGACTTGCTAGCATGAATATTTTTTTCTCTGGCACTATATTATACATAAATAGCTGTGACCTAAGTAAGGACTGAAATGAATAGTATAACAAAATACTTAATATGGCATTTGGTTTCACTTCATATTGTCTTAGAGGATGATATTTGGTTCTTTCTGATGTGAGAGAGTATTATGAAATATTTTAACTACTTTTTCAAACTTGGTTATCATAGTATTTCTAGAAATGAGTAGCATATGTAGATTATAAAGCAGCAGATTTTTTTCCAGATTTAAAACAATTAATCTAATTCTGACTTATTTAAACTATTAATCACAAAGCCTGTGACCCATTATCTGGTGAAGTGGTGTTCACTTCCATATGAAGACAGCACTTGGGAGCTGAAGCAGGATATAGACCAAGCTAAAATTGAAGAATTTGAGAAACTGATGTCCCGAGAGCCAGAAACGGAACGTGTGGTAAGAATTGACTCAAAATAGAGGATTTTGTAGCAAAGTAGTGTGGTCTTTGAAAAACCACTAATGGGATTTGGTGTGTTTAAAATAGGAGCGACCTCCTGCTGATGATTGGAAGAAATCAGAGAGTTCCAGGGAATATAAAAACAATAACAAACTCAGGGAATACCAGTTGGAGGGAGTAAACTGGCTACTTTTCAATTGGTACAACACGTAAGTAGAGGCTTCTTTCTTTTCCCTTTTTTCTTAAACTAGCTTCTCCTGTGTTTTATTTAAAATAATTTCTATTTTAAAAAATCTTTAGAATTTAAGAAATTTAATTTAAGAAATTAAATAGAAAACCAGTGCCTAATATTCAAAGATACATATACTAATGTGTTATTTATTAGAATTTTTTTTATTTCTTGGAGATATTTTGGTGAAACTTAATTTTATTAAAAATCGAAGAGGACATGTAAGCCAATGTCCATGTAGTCATGCATTTAACATTATAGTCATTTATGTATTTTGAAAGGACAGCAAGAATGTATACCTATTAAATTTTTTTTTTTGTTCCCCCAGGCGAAACTGCATTTTAGCAGATGAGATGGGTTTGGGAAAAACTATCCAGTCCATTACATTTCTCTATGAGATATATTTGAAAGGAATACATGGCCCTTTCCTAGTAATTGCCCCATTGTCCACAATCCCCAACTGGGAAAGGGAATTCCGTACCTGGACAGAGTTGAATGTGGTTGTGTACCATGGGAGTCAAGCTAGTCGCCGGACCATTCAGTTGTATGAAATGTACTTCAAAGATCCACAGGTAAAGTTGTATGCCTTCTTTCCTCTTGTACATGCATACAGTCTCAAAAATTAAACTTTGGCCTTACTGACTTGGGATGGCATAGATTCTGTTGGGCTGAAGAATTTGCTTTAAATTACTTTCACAATTTCATTATTTTGTTGTATTTTCCTGTCATAGAAACACAATTCTATTTCCCCCTTCCTTCTTACAGCAAAATCATATTTAAATACCAGAGAAACCTGTATATCAATAAATTAGGGACAAAAAAAGTTTCCATTTCTCTTCCATCCTGCTGTTTATTCCCCTTTCCTTTCCCTTTCTTTCTCCTTTCTTCTTTCTTCTATCTCCCTCTACCTCTTTATTTCCTCCTAGAAAAATCAGCTTCAGAAATCTGGGTTCAGATCCCACTACTGATGATTATTACCTGTGTAAACTTGAGAAAATCACTTCGCCTCTCTGGACCTCAGTTTCTTCATCTGTAAAATGAGGCTGTTCAGTCAGCTGACTTCTGAGATCCTTTCTAGATTTTGACTTATAATCCTATAATATCTTTTTTCCTTTTTCCCCTTCCCCATCCTTCCTTCCAGGTCAGTTTGGAAGGAGTTCTCTAGTGGAGGGTCTGAGGGATCCATTCTCAGCTTTGCACTGTTGAACATTTTTATTTGTGATTTAGAATATAGCCTACATGGCACAGTTGTCAAATTTGTAGATAACACAAAGTTGGAAGGCATCACTAATGTGATAGCCATCCAAAAATATATGGACAGGCTAGAATATTGGACTGAGGAGGCAGTGTGGTACAGTGAAAAGAGCCATGGCTCTGTAGTCAGAGAACCTGAGTTCAAATTCTACTTCTTACACTTAGTACCTTTGTGACCATGGGCCTAAATGGGCCTCATTTTCTTCATCTGTAAAATGAAGGAATTGGGCTAGATGGCTTCTAAGATCCCTTTGCTCTGGTGGCAGAACATGAAAAGGAATTAAGAAGCCTCTTGATGAGGGTGAAAGAGGAGAGTGTAAAAGCTGGCTTCAAGCTTAACATAAAAAACAAAAACAAACAAAAAGAACCCCAAAAACTAAGATCTGGGCAACTGGTCCCATCACTTCCTGGCAAATAGAGGGAGAAGACATGGAAGCAGTGTCAGATTTTCATGTCTTGGATTCAAAGATCATCAGAGATGGCTATTGTAGCCATGAAATTAAAAGATGCTTGGATCCTTGGTCCTATGGCAAATCTGGGCATCATTCTAAAAAGCAGAGACATTACCTTGTCATATAGGTCCATAGAGTCAAAGCTATGATTTTTCCAGTAACAATGTATGTCTGTGAGAATTGGACTATAAGGAAAGCTGAGCTCCACAGAATCAAATTGTGGTTCTGGAGAAGATTTTAGAGAGTCTTTTGGACAGCAAGGAAATCAAATCAGTCAGTACTTAAAGACATTAATTCAGGCTATTCACTTGAAGGTCAGATTTTGAAGCCGAAGTTTAAATACTTTGGCCACGTAATGAGAAGATGAAACTCATTGGAAAAGACCCTGATGTTGGGAAAGATTGAAGCAAAAGGAAAAGGTTAACAGCAGAGGATGAGATGAAAACAATGAACATGAACTTGGACAGTCTTTGAGAGATACTGGAGGATAGAAGGGCCTGGTATGCTATTATCCATAAGGTCATAAAGAGTTCAACATGACTGAACAACAGCAACAACAATGAGAAGGTCCCTTCTGGCTCTTAATCTATGATCATGTTAGATGAAATGTAAGGGGAGGAATACATCCAGTTGTATTTGGGTTTAAAAAAAATCAACTTCAGAAGTACAAGGTGTCTGAGGTGTAGCTAAAATGCAGCTCCTCTGAAAAAGAGGTGGGTTTTTAATGGACTGCAAGATCAGTGTGAGTTTAGCATGGGAAACAAAAAAGCTAATATGATTTTTGACATCATAGTGTCCAGGACTAGGAATAGAATAATTTTTCTGTTCCCTGCCCTGGTCAGACCACATCTGGAGCACAGGATAATTTTAGGAAAGAAGTTGATAAGCTGGAAATCATTCAGGGGAGGCCAACCAGAATGGCAAACAGCTTCAAGTAAATGTCACGTAAGGACCACTTGAAGGAAGGTAGGAAAGGTTAGCCCTGAGAAGAGAAGAGTTTCTAGGGTAAGTGAAATAGCATGGTAGTTGTCTTTAAGTGTTTGAAAAACTAACCAGTGGAAGAGAAGGGATTAGGTCTGTTGTTTTCATCCCTGGATGGCAGAATTAGGACCTATGGGTGTTGGGGTTTTTTTTGTTTGTTTGTTTGTTTGTTTGTCTGTTTGTTTGGGTTTTTTTTTTTTGGTGAGGCAATCAGGGTTAAGTGACTTGCCCAGGGTCAAGAAGCTAATAAGTGTTAAGTTTCTGAGGTTGGATTTGAACTCAAGTCCTCCTGACTCCAAGGCCAGAGCTCTATTCACTGTGCCACTTAGCTGCTCCTGAGTGTTGATTTTAAAGAGGAAATTAGGTTCAATATAAGGGAAAACTTTATCACTATTATAACTACATCAAAGTGGAATGGGTTGCCCTAGGAGGTAGTGAGTTTCCTCTCACTGAAGGTCTCTCAGCAAAAGCTTAATAATTTATTACTTATCTGATTTGTTGTAAAAGGGATATCCTGTTCAGGATAAATTGGATTAGATAGTCCCTTCTAACTCAGAACCCTCCTTTCTTCCCTCTATCCTCTCTTCTCTTCCTCTATTCTTCTTTTCACCTTCTTTTCTTTCCCTTTTTATATTTTTTCCTCCCATCCCTTCTCCCTATTTTAGTGCATTTGTCACCCTGATTATCAGAGAATTGTTCTTAGTGAGGTTGCCTGTTAAATAGTAAATATATTTTATTATAGTGATTACTTTAGTTTTGCATGCCTAAGGGAACACTAAATGAAAAAAAGAAACTTAATTGGGAATAGAAAGATGATAATTTATTACTTGAAGTAAAAGCTAATAAGATGTACAAATTCCACAAAATTATATGTAGTACTGAATTCCTTTCCAAAAGGATGTATACATAACAGTATGAACAGGCAGGGTATTGCTGGCAAGGCATTGTATGTTAAAAGGAAGGAGAATAATGGACTATAGAAGTAGTTTTAGATTAGAAGTTATTTGGAAGTAGCTTTTTTTTTATTAATAAGCAGAGAAATTTTGTTTAAAAGAACCTTGAAATGAAAGAGTTAAATAAAAAAAGTAACTCTTATCTTTGTGTCTATTACTTTATAAATTTTCTTATTATTTAAAAATCCAGTCTTAAGAAAATTTAACTGATTTTGGGTTTTTTTTTTTTTTTTAATGAGAAACAGCCCAACATTAGGCAGCTCAATAGGCAATCTTTTCAGCTCAACAGTTTAGTGTGAATCTTCTTACATGCTGCTTTCCTCCCTTTATATAACCGATAAGAAAACAGGACCCAAAACTAGGCTGCCACTTTGCTTTAAAAACAAAAGATTGGAAAAGCTATAGTTTTCTATAAAAGTTTAAAATCTGTTAAAAAGCAAATCATCATGAAAGTGTTTCATAATAAATGTTAGGGTATACTGATAGGTGATAAGATATGTCTTACACTATCTTCCTAGACAGACTTGGTGGGGTGTTTGTATAGTAGCTGGGTTGCCAGGCTTGGAATAAGTGGCAATTTTGTTCATATTGTACCTCTGTATATACTGGCTGTGGGGCTATAGAGGGTCACTGAGACTTTCAGTGCCCCACGCAACTTTCTAAGATTGTTACAGCTGAATTTCTGATCTCTTTCATTCCATGAAATTTCCATACTGTGAATTCTTTACACTAATAAGTGACAATGCCAGATTAAAAGAAAATACAACATAGACAGGTCCACATCTTTACCACAGCTGCTTGAATTTGATAACAACTAACTGTGTGTCCTTGCGCAGGTAATAAAACTTCACTGGGTCTTGATTTCCTCCTCTGTGAAAGACAGGAATTGTACTAGGTGATCTCTGAGATCCCTTAAAGAACTAAATCTAAGATCCTACTACTTTCACATGACTTTGTCTTTCTATACTTGGTCTAAATGAAAAAAAAAAGTATATGAGGGAGAAGGAGCTAGGTAGTCCAAAGACAAGAACTTTTTATTCTTTGAAAGGGTCTATGTAAGACTAAGACTTTTTTGTTCAGCAGTGAAACAATATAGCGTCTTAGAATTAGAAAGGATCTCATAGTATAGACAGGGAAAATGGAAGCAGGTGGGCTAATTCTTGCATATGAGGAAGCAATGAAAGAATGACTTGCCTGTTTCCTTTTTCATCTTCTATCTGCTCTGCAAGCTACTGTCTAAATCTTATCAACTTCACCTCTTTCTCAGTATGTTGCCCTAAGTTTTTGGGGAAGGCTATAGTTGTCTGCTGAGGCAAGACGTGATAATAAGGAGAGCAAGGAAAGCTAAATCCTTGTTACTCCTGTACTACCCCTCTGTTCTACTGTCATTTCTATGGAATATTGATTTTCATCTTAAATGTAGCTAAATTTTAGTTTATTCTTTGTGTACAAAAACTTAATGTTTAACACATGGCGTAGTGGAAAGAAACCTGAATTTGGAGTCAGACGACATGGTTTTGAGTCCCAACTGACAACACGGTCTGTGTGCGACCAACACTTTTCTGTTCAGAGATAAAACAAGATAGTCTTTTTTAGATTGTTACTTATTTAAACATTCTTTTTAAATTTTGAATTCCAAATTCTCTCCTTCCCTCACCTCCCTCTCTCATCCAATGAGAAGGCTAACAAAATGACATTTATATATGTGAAATCATGCAAAACATGTTTCCATATTAGCCGTATCACAAAAAGAAAGAAAGGGAGAAAAATATACTTCAGTTTGCACTCAGAGTTCATCAGTTCTCTCTTTGTAGTTGGATGGCATCTTTTTTTTATGATGAGCACTTTGGGATTTTCTTGGATCTTTGTATTGATCAGAGTAGCCAAGTCTTTCACAGTTGATCATTGTTACAACACTTTTGTTACTGTATACAATGATCTCTTGTTTCTCCTCACTTCCTTTTGCATCCATTCATATAGCTCTTGCCATGGTTTTTTGTTGGTTTATTTTTTCTGAAACCACCCCCCTCATTATTTCTTATAGCACAGTAGTTCTCCATCACAATCATGTGCCATGAACAAGAGTTCAGCCATTCCCCAACTGATGAGCATCTCTTCAATTTCCTATTCTTTGCTGCCAGAAAAAGCTGCTATATTTTTGTACACTTAGGTCTTTCCTTTTGAAGTACAGATTTAGTAGTGGTATTGCTGGGTCAAAGTGTTTGCACAATTTCATAGCCCTTTGAGCATAATTCTAAATTGTTCTCCAGAATGGCTAAGCCAGTTTACAACTCCACCAACAATTTATTAGTGCGTCCATTTTCCCTCAGCTTCTCTAGCATTTTCCGTTTCTGATAGATGTGAAGTGGTACCTCAGAGTTGTTTGGATTTGCATTTCTCTAATCGACAGTGATTTAGAGCATTTTTTTTCATATGACTATAGATAGCTTTGATTTCGTCCTTTGAAAATTGCCTATTCATTTTCTTTTACCATTTATCAATTGGGGAATGGCTCTTTATTTTTCTTTTTGGTGAGTCAATTGGGGTTATGACTTGCCCAGGATCACGCAGCTAGTGAGTATCAAGTGTCTGAGGCCAGATTTGAACTTAGATCCTCCTGTCTCCAAGGCTGGAGCTCTATCCACTGCTCCACCTAGCTGCCCTGGGAATGGCTCTTTTATAAATTTGACTCAGTTCTCTATATATTTGAGAAATTAGGACTTTATCAGAGAAACCTACAGTGAAAAATTTCAATATTACTTCATTGCCTATGGTATCTTTTAGCAAAATGTAATTTCCCTGATTATGTCTTTTAATTAAGTCAATTTTTCTTAAGTCAGCTGAAATGTAATAGATTCCACTCTAGCTCTTTATTTTAACTCTGTGTGTGTCTTTCTATTTCAGCTGTGTCTCTTGTAAACATTTTATCACATTCTGATTTCTAATCCATTCTGCTATCTGCTTCCATTTTATGAGTGAGCTCAGCCCATTCACATTTATGATTACTGTGTATTTCCCTTCATCCTATTTTTCTTCTGTTTATCTTCCTCTCTTTCTTTTTATCTTGTTACTTTTCAAAAGTCTCTTTTGTTTTTGTCCACTGCCTCTTTTAATCCACCCTTGCTTTTATCATCCTCTCCTCCCATATCTCTTATCCCCTTCCCTTCTTGCTTCCCTATTGGGTATGATTTTTATACCCAATTGAGTGAGTGTGTGTGTATGTGTGTGTGTGTGTGTGTATTCCCTCTTTGAACCATTTCTGATGAGAGTAAGGTTTAAGCACTGCCTGCCACCCCCTCTTTTCCCCTCCACTATAAAAACTCTTCCTTGTGCATCTTCTTTTATTTCAGAAAAGTTTTCCATTCTACCTCTCCCGTCCCCCTTCTCCCACTTCATCCCCTTTCTCATTCCTTCATTATGTATGAGATCACCCCAACATAATCAACTGATACTCATGCCCTCTGTATATGTAGACTCCTTCTAACTGCCTTAATAATTACAGAGTTTTAAGGAATTATCTGTATCATCTTTCCATATAGGAATGTAAACAGTTTAACTTTATTGTGTCCCTTATGATTACTTTTTCATGTTTTCCTTTTTTATGCTTCTCTTTAGTCTTGTATTGGAAAGTCAGATTTTCTATTCAGCTCTGGTCTTTTCATCAAAATGCTTGAAAGTCCTCTATTTCTTTAAATATCCGTTTTTTTCCCCTGAAGGATTATACTCAGTTTTGCTGAGTAGGTTATTCTTGATTGTAATACCAGCTTTTTTGCCTTCTGGAATATCATTTTCCAAGCCCTTTGCTCCTTTAACGTGGAGGCTGCTAAATCTTGTGTGATCCTGATTGTGACTTCACAGTATTTAAATTCTTTGTTTCTGGCTTCTTGACATGGGAGCTCTGAAATTTGGCTATGCTATTTGTGAGAGTTTTCATTTGGGGGTCTCTTTCAGGAGGTGATCATGGATTCAGTGGATTCTTTCAATTTCTATTTTACCCTCTGATCTAAAATATTGGGATAGTTTTCCTTTATAATTTCTTTAAATATGATGTCCAGGCTTATTTTTTTTATCATGGCTTTCAAGTAGTCTAATAATTCTTAAATTCTCTCTCCTCAATCTATTTTCCAGGTCAGTTGCTATTCCAATGAAATAGTTCACACTTTCTTCTTTCTTTTTTTTAATCTTTTGACTTTGTTTTATTGTTTCTTGATCTCTCATGGAGTCATTAGCTTCCACTTGCCCAATTCTAATTTTTAAGGAGTTCTTTTCTTAATTGAATTTTTGTACCTTCTTTTCCATTTGACATCTGCTTTTTAAGGAGTTTATTTTTTCACTGAATTTTTGTTCCTCTTTTACCATTAGGTCAATTTTGTTTTTTAAGTTATCTTCTTCAGTATTTTTTTGTGCCCCTTTTACCAAGCTCTTAATTTTCTTTTCATCATTTTCTTGTATCCCTCTCATTTCTTTTCCCAATTTTCCCTCTAGCACTCTTATTTCTTTCTTTAACTCTTCTAGGAATTGTTGTTGGGCTTGGGTCTAATCAGCATTTTTCTTTGAAGCTTTGGTTGTAGCTTTTTTCACAATGTTGTCTTCTGGGATCATGTCTTGGTTTTCCTGCAACCCTAGTAGCTTTTTTATGGTAAATTTCTTTATTGTTGTTGTTGTTGTTGTTTGCTCATTTCCCAGCCTATTTCATGACTTTGAATTTTAAGTTAAAGTAGGGCTCTGCTCACCTGGGGGTGGGGAGGCATTATCCCAAGCTTCAGGCTTTCTTGTGCTGCTATCTTCAGAGCTAGTTCTGGGAGTCTACAAGTTTTCAGTGCTTCCAAGGAGTTGTGATCCAGGGAGAGATGTGTTCAATTTTCTCACGGTTTTCACTCTGGTCTTTATTCAGGAAAGGTCCCTGCTCCCCCGTAGCCACAAACACTAGCACTCCTCTTGGCTTTGGAACTGGGACCAGGTCCCTTGCTCTTCGGTAGCTGCAAGTTCCAGTGCTCTTCTCTGCCTTGGAACTGAGACTGGGACCCCTGCACCTTTGTGACTGACCATAAGCACTCCCTGCCCTGGAAGTGCAGTCCAGAATTATGTGTGGGCAAAAGAGTTGCCAATCAGCACCAGCTGCTCCCAGTGCCAGCAAATGGTCACCAAATGATCTTTTTCTGACCAATTGGCCAACCCCCTTGCTGTCTCAGGGTTGAGAGCTCCTGAAGCTGCTGCTGCTGCTACCTCTGTGGTAGTGCCTCCAAGGCTTGCACTCTGAACTGGCCCCAGCCCCAGTGTCACAGACTTGTCCTGCTGATTTCCTAACTTAGGCTGGAAAAATGTCTCACCCTGACATTTTGTTAGTTCTGCCACTCCAAAATTTGATTGAAGGAGTTATTTTAACATTGTTTGGAAGGGAATGTTGGGGGAGTTCAGCTGGTTGCTGCCTGTACTATGCCATCTTGGCTTCCCTCCAATATGGAGTCTTAGAATTGGAAAAGATCTCAGGTTCACAGTGAAAAGGGAAGCAGGTGGGCTAATCCCTTGATATGAAGTAAAGAAAAGAATTGATTGGAAATTTGTTAGGACTAAGAGTATCTCTGGGGTTTATTCTAGCAGGAAGACCCAGAGCCTATAGTTCCTTGCCCCTAAGCTCCTAAAGTATTGATTCCTGCCCATGTCCTTTCAAACCTTTATCCTTGGCCTTCACCATGAGAATCATCTCTGATGACTTGGAACTGGAGGAGACTCCAATCCTGCTATATAGTAGCCAGGTAAAAGGGAAGATGTACTAGTAGCATCTGAAATATGTACTCTGAATGGGTTTTTCTACTAGAACTATTGTTACACACAATGTCAACACAGTTCTTTGTTTCAAATTCATTATGAGACAAATAAGCTTCTGTGATTGGGTTTAGGAAACCTAATCACCATGCATAACATTGTTTCTGCAAGGAAATGAGTTGGAAGTCACAGACAATGAATTTTTGGAACATAACCCATTCGTAAATGGGGGCTATTCATTCGTAAAACACTATATTTAATCTGTTTCATTGAACTGCAAACTAATGTATTAAATCAGTACTCTCTTATTAACAGGGTCGAGTTATAAAGGGGTCATATAAGTTTCATGCCATCATCACTACATTTGAGATGATCTTGACTGATTGTCCTGAGCTGCGGAACATTCCATGGCGCTGTGTAGTCATTGATGAAGCCCATAGGCTGAAGAATAGGAATTGTAAACTGTTGGAGGGACTCAAGATGATGGACCTGGTAAGTGTTCATATAGTGTCACCATCCTTTTATAAATGAAAAAAATCCTTTTGTTTGTGATTACTGCACATGTGTGTGACTGTAAAAACTATTGACATCATGAATAGAAATCAAGAGATTCAGGTTAAGGCTGTGACTTTGGTTTGTGGTTACTCTATTTACAGCATCTACTGGTGTTTGTGATTAAGCCACTTACTGTTGCAGTGAGTCTGATCTATTTAAAAAAAAAATCCTTGCTCTTCCTGGTTGTTCTATTCCTTGTTGTACTATTTGACATTGGCAGCTGTAATTTCCCAGAGAATATAGCAAGTAGTGTGGCAACATGGAAGGAGTACTGGCTCTGTAGCCTATTGTCCATGACACTTTGGGCAAATCACTTAACCTTTTGAGGCTTCAGTTTCCGAACCTGTGAAATGAGGAGGTTGGACTAGTTTGTTTATGAGTTTTTTTCCAGCCCTAGATGTATGATTATGTGATGTTATATCACATTGAAACTAATGTTTAATATTTCCCTAAATTAACTTTTTTTAAAAATTGATTTAAAAAGACTTGGAAAGTAGTTGTCTACATTTTCTTAGTTTTACATTCTTTGCTATAGATAAATGTTGATAAAGGGGAATATTCTCCAAATATCCCAAATTCTCTCCTGGACACTGACTCTTTTAAGATCTAAATGGAGGGACAGCTAGGTGGCGCAGTGAATAGAACTCTGGCCTTGGAGTCAGGAGGACCTGAATTCAAATCCAGCCTCAGACACTTAACACTTACTAGCTGTGTGACCCTGGGCAAGTCACTTAACCCCGATCGCCTCACCAAAAAAAAGCAAAAAAAAAAAAAAGATCTCAATGGAAAGGGATAGAAAATCTAACATTTTCTATATATTGGAGCGGGGAAGAAGGAGCGGGAAATATGTGTGTAAATTTTACCCTTCTTTTTTCTCTTTCCTTTGCCTTCCTTTCCTTTATCCTCCCACTCTTTTAAACTCAGATGATCTTTTCATTTTCCAAGTTAATAGCTTTAACTTGAATTCCTTGATTTTTGTGCAGTGATATCAGTCTCTAAAACTTGCTCAGTTTTAACTAACCAGTTTGAGTTCTATGTTATAACATCTGCTCCTTCCCAAACCTATCTCTTTCCTCACCTTCCATGACTGTATGAACAGACACAGATGGACACAAACAAGGTTGTTGCCTAGCCTCATTCTTTTTACAGAAAATCCAATTCTGCTTAAAAGAGAAATGAGTAAATAAATACTAGATTTTTCTTAGTATGTAGTGTTACTGATAATTATAACCCAGGTATGTATTTTTCATGCCTTTTAGTCAGTTCAGAGATCTCCTGCCAGATTGGACAGCCTTATTCCATATAACACAGTTCATTCTATCTTGAAAAAACATTAAAAAATCTATCTATACAGGTTGCTGTTGTTTTTTAATTAGATTGTTTGGTGGCTAATCCAGTGTTGTGAGTGGGGAAAAAAGCCCTACAACATTTTTGTTGCTTTGAAAAAGGAAAGTAGTTGGGCCTACTGATGGAAGAACATTTCTGGCCAAATATGAATTGGATAGAGGAGGAAACAGATTTAGAATGAATTTAGCCTCTGAAGCTCTGGGTTGAAATCTCTATATTCTACCACTTAATACTTATGTGACTTTGGGGAAGTGATTTAACCTCTATGGGCCTCATTTTACTCTTCTGTAAAATGAGAGGATTAAACTAGAGGCCCTCATAGGTTCCTTCCAACTCTCTGTCTATAGAGCCCTATGATCTTTTGTATTATGGTGAAACTATAGAGACCGATAGACTGGAACAGATACCTACATCTTTTTGAAAGGCCTTGGTTTTTATAAGGATGTCTATTGATGTTAAGTTTGTTGTCAGACCAGTACTTCCTCAACATAAACCCATTCATCTGTGTTTACTAAATTGTCAGATTCTAAAATTAGTTTATTCATGTTCAACATGATTAATTTTGCTGCTAAATTTTCCTTTATCCCTGTATTTAATCATATTCGCTTATGTTTACTGATTTCCAGAAACTGATCTGTTGCTACAAGGTACACGAAGAAGTTTGCATGCAGTGAGACTCAAATTCAGAGAAGTCATTGGATTAGAAACTGTAGCTGAAATGATTTCAATATTAATTAATGTACTGAATATCATCCTGTAGTGGTAAACAGTAGTCATGGCTTTCCCATAAGAAAGATGTATTTGAGATTAGGGAGGAAATGACATCTTAAGTAATCTCATTGTGTGAAATTAGACTGTGAAAATTTTGATGCCTGCTGGAGAACACACCTCCAGTTCTGAAATGATCATTGCCAAATGGCACAAAACCCTCACTTAAAAGCAGCTTAAAACAACATTAAATCTATCCTCTCTAACCATCCTTCCCAACAGTATAAAAAGTATGTGGTGGTTTTGAGATGACATCTCCCAGATTGCTATTTGCATTTATAGTAGGAATGGTGAACTGATGTCACCAAGACTGGTTTAACTAGAATGATACCAAAATGAAACAATTGCTCAAACAAAACAAAGACCACTGATATCCTTTACCTCCTCTCCCCTCCCAACCAAATCCCCCACTAGCATAGACATAAACAACATGCCACCACCCAAGGAGTATTGTCTACTAGTATGCTATTTTTTTTTTAAAAGAAGGAAAAAAAAATCACAGACTTTGAAAAGCAATGATTTCTCCTTATTCATCACTGACAAGAAAGGAATGTGGCAGAGATGGTAGTAGTTCAGTGATCTATTATCTCACCTTTCATTGTTAAGAGGCCCTACACAAATAAGAGACTTCCAAAATGCAATTATGTGGACATCATTCGAGTCAGACCTACAAAGAATGGTAAAGTTCATGAGCCTGCTGCTATACCTGTTGAGCTTAGAAGTGATAAGCCATGTATACAAACACATATCTATTCCATGACATTTATATGATCCTGTGTTAATAGTAAGTTATTTGATCTTTCCCCTCGTCAATTTAATGCCCAGATTTATTCATCTTCTTACATGTAACTCTTAGGTTCAAATACTTCTCAAGCAGCCCTGGTGGGGAGGGAGGAAAGAAAGGGATGAAAAGGAGCTCTTCTACCTAAACATGTTTATTTTGTAGTCCAAAAAAAAGATATTAGGTTCTATTCTAAATTTATGAGTTGGCATTTCAAAATTTTATGTTATGGTACTAAAAAAGTTACAATAATGAACTTAGAAGCAACCCTCAAGTTTTTATATCTCAGCAGTCTGTGATCTAACTCAAAAGACCTGAGGATCTTATAGATGTTTTTTGAGGAAAAGCTAGGTTAACACTTGTTGACTGTGTTGTCATGAGGATTCTTTTGAAGATAGGAATTGGACTAGATGGCCACTCCAGTCTCTTCCAGTCTGAAATTTAGCAGTTCTTTGAAAAATTATTCAGGAACTGGGTGCAGCAGTGATTTTGCCTCCCACAAGTCTATATCCAAAGTCCTGCAAAAAGAATTGTGATCTTTCTGCAGATGCAATACACAAGCAGTTGATTCAGTAAATTTGAAGATGAGAAAATAACATATTTTTAGTCATGGGAACCCTATACACTGTGGGGAAAAAAAGCATAAGCACATAATCAGTCTGTAAGCCTGGTACCACATTATCAGATGGATTCATTAAGAGATGAAGAATAAAGTGGATTCTAAGTAAGCTAACATGCCCCTTGGTTTGCACTCTAGTTCAGTCTGTATTTATTGGGCACCTATAGTTGCTTAATATCCAAACACTATTGGGTTTCAGGATGCAAAATGATCACTGTGAATGTTCTGAACCAATTTTTTATTAGCATTATCTAAGAGCAACACTGAATATGAAATGGTGAAATAGTTAAGTCTAATGAGGCTCCTAAGTATGGTCATGCTAGTGTTATTACAATTCTAATAATTGCAACACAGCTTTTTTCATTGTGGATGGGTCAGGGAATGGATGATAATAGGATGCTATAGGGTTTCTACAAACTAAGCTTAAAAAATCCCTACAAAAAAGCTGGTCAAAAGAAAGAATGCTGAGCCATCGGTGAAACTCATCCTAGTTGTAAGGCGGTAGATGCTTCAAACCTGACGGTCTTCATGAACATCAAGCATTGTTTTGATTTTTATTTAACTCCAATAAAATAGAACTTTTTCCTTAACTTATGAAAAAATACCTACCAGAGACCAAATCAGTGTTTTGAAAATATGTACTGTTTTTTCTTTCAAATATATGTAGAGATGATTGATGAATTACAAATTCCTTTACATTTTACAGAATTTGTGCTACCTTTTTATCCTCATGTATTTTCTTCTCATTTTTTTCTTCATGTATTTTCTCAATCAATGGATAGTTACTAATAGTACAAAGTACAAATTTTTTTGATGTTAAAAAGGCATCCTCATGCTAGATAAGCTAGGAAATTATTGAATGAAAAGAACAATAGTCAGAGAGTTAAAAAGAAAAAAGGGAGACTCAGTTTTAATAAAAGTATATTTTTCCCCCAAACACAAAATTATAAGTTAGTATTTATATAACAAATAGAGGCCAGAGAATTTAGGACATGGTTGATCTCTTTGCTGCCTTGTAAATTTTCAAGCACAATCCTTCACATGCTGTAGCATGTAGAAGAACATCTTTTGTCTCTACGAGTCACTCAGGAAGGAGATGGAGAAATGACAACTCTAATGTGCTGACCAAAGAGACAAACACTGTTGAAGCTAGGGATGTTAGCAAGAAATTTGAGTTTGGGAGAGAGCATGGAGCCTTATTAGGCCTAAAGTGCCAGGGAACTAAGATAATTGATCCAATAATTCTCGTAAGTCATATATATTAGAAACTATGAAATTCTGGAGAGGCTTCATGTGTACTTGTTTCCAGTCTGTATCCTTGTTGAAGGTAAGGATTATGTTTTCCTGTGTCTCCTCTTCCCTTTTTATGCCTCCCACAGCACTTTCTCTTCTCATGGTAGGTACTCAGATGTTGGCTGACTGACTGTAGAGAGTAAAGGTGGAGAAATTTAGCTCTAACAAGGCTCTGATCTTAAGAAATAAGATTACGATCACTTTGGTCAATGACCTCTTTTGCTTTCTAATAGGAACACAAGGTGCTGCTGACTGGTACTCCGTTACAGAACACAGTGGAAGAGCTCTTTAGCTTGCTTCATTTCTTAGAACCAACTCGCTTTCCATCAGAAACCACTTTCATGCAAGAATTTGGTGATCTGAAAACAGAAGAGCAGGTATTTATCATATATATGTATATTATATGTTTTGAAAGACTATTCCATGCTAATATGCAAATATGTTTTGCGTGATTTCACATATATACTTAATGTCATATTGCTTGCCTTCTCAATGGATTGGGAAAAGGACTGGAGGGAAGGAGAGAATTCAGAACTCAAAATTTTTTGAAAATGAGTGTTAAAAATAGATGATGATTTTTAAAAAAAGAAAGAAAGGCTATGTTCTAACTTCCCTTGTGTAATGGGTTATTGTATTGCTTGCCTTCTCAATGGATGTGGAAAGGGGTGTATGGAAGGAGAGAATTTGGGACTAAAAATAAAAAAATGAGGGAAAAAATTCCCAAATAAATAATTCCTACAACCTCACTTCCTTTTGGGGGGTGGGGCAAAGATAGGACACTCTGAGTTTGGCACACTCAGTTTATGTTTGGTTAGCTTACCTGAACTTCGTTTTTCCCTTACTTTTCTTTTTTATTCTTTTTCCCATGGACAGCTTATTGATTAGGTTTATATTTAAGAATGATAATGTAAAAAATAAAAGATATCAACAATTTAAAAAGTAATTAGAAAGTCGATGCCAGGAATAGTAATATGGCATGAAAAGGATACTGGTTATATCAATAAATTTCTTAGATAATTGAAGTTTTTGAAATGCCAAAAAATAATAATTTTTACTATTTAAAATGGAAATTTTTTCTTTTACACTCCCATGTACTTCATTCTTATATTGATTGATAAAGGTCATCATCATAATTATTATTTAGTGTACTTTGTTGTTAGACAGTGATATCCTGAGGTGTGGAAAGTTATCTCCTTAAAAGCTTATCTCCTAGCTCTTGGCTGTGCTACAAAGCACTACACCCAATCATGAATAGGGTCTGTCGATGACATCTGTAGTTCATCTAGTCCCAGGGTGAGGAAGTGGCAGACTAACATTTTTCTGCAAGATAAAGGACTTGCTGATGTTTCACATCTGGCTGACCATGAGGAGATACACAGCTGCCTTTACCTCAGTTTACCAGACAGCTCTTACGGCCCTGAACTGTATTTCTACCACTTGTTATTAAAAATATTGCTAACTATAGGTATCTTTTTCTGTATTTGGGTAAACACTAATAGGGTAGCTTTGACTTCTCTAAAAGCTCTAAGCAGATTTTTCATTTTTTTGGATTAAACACCTCTGTAATACCTTGAAAAAAGAAAAAAAGGACTTCTTGGCTCCTGAACTCCCTGAGTTTGCATTAATTGGTGGATCTGCTTTCTCTCCTCTTCAGTGACACTCTCGAGGATTATTGAGGTTTTTGAGAACTATTTGCTCCTGTACTAAACAGTCCTAGACTAGACCTTGCTATTTATTGTGTTTGCATGGTGTATAAAATGTGTTTTTTAGATTTTTGCTAACTCTTTTAACCCTTTCTGCCCCATCTTCTCACTTTTTTGGTGTTCTTTCTCCCAACCCCCTTCCTTCTCTCTTGCTTTTCAACTTATACTATTCAACTGCCTATTCATTATCTAGTCTAAGGCAGAACTGAAGATTTTGCAAAGGAAATAGTATAACAAATTATCGTGTATTGGGGAGGGGGCTGAATAAAATACATGAACTTTGTGAAACTTTTATGCTTGTTTTCAGGTTTATAGCTAATCCCAGAAGTTAGGGATTTTTAAGTCTGATTGCTTGGCAAGTCTAGTATTACTGTACTTGTATTCTTTAAAATTCTTTAAAATGTATTAGGCTACCCACCATTTGCAAAGTTGCTATGTAAACTTTACTGTAAGTTCAAGTTCTGTTTGAGCTGAAATACTATATTGATCTTTAGGTTTTTTCCTAGTGCCATTCCCAACTTTTTGTCTTTATCTGGGTACTAGAGTTTTTGGGTAATAGTTAAATTTATGCAGCTCAGCATACAGAGTATTTTTTCATCATCAGTCAAAAGGGAAGGAAAGGAAGTAGGAGTTTGGAGGCCACATGATCCCCTCCTAGGTACCTTTTACTTTAGCAGTTACTCAGTAGCAGAAGAGAGCTGTTACATAAATGTCATTCTTCCCTTTGTTGGTGCCCAATGTCCCTTTTGTGATCTTCGGCTTTAGTTCCTAATATCACTATGGCTAAAGGCAAACAGAAGGTCTTAATTGATGTTGGGTTATTTTTTCTTAAGTTTTAAATATTATTTAGGATTCAATTTCATTTCAATTCAATAAACATTTCTTAAGTACCTACTGTATGCCTGGCAGTGTGCTAAACATTGGTGATATAAATAAGAAAAAGAAACAGTCTCTTCCCTTAAGGAATTTACAGTCTAATGGGAGAAGACAACACAGAAAAAGAAGTTGAGAAACCAGGAGGGAGGAGGTACCTACCAAAGAGTACCTGGTGTCGGGGCATAGTTTTCCATGGATTCAAAGCTGAGAAAATCTGCTGATGGAAGATTAAATTCAGAACTGAACAGGAGCCATGTAGAGTCTACAAGCATTTCTTAAGCATTAACTGTGCTAGCCACTATGCTAAGTGCTGGGGATACAAAAAAAAGTTTAAAACATCATCCTTCCCTTCAAAGAACTTACATTCTCATGGGGGAGAGAATATGCAAATAACTGTGCATACAAGTATATATAGAGTAAATGGAAGAATTCTCAAGAATTCTTTTTTTTTAATTTTTTGCTTTTGGTGAATTGAACCATTCAGCTTTCATGGGTTTCAGTTATGAAAGGAATGATAGAAAATATTCCTTCAACAGAACAATTAAAAAGAGTTGGGAAAGAAAAAATCACTTTCAAGTTATTGGTATACACATTGTGTGTTCCTCAGTGTTTCCTCTTGGAACTGGTAGTTTCAATATATGGGTTAAATCATTATACACTTATTTACCAAAAGTGTATTGTGTTTGGGGTTTTTTAGGTGCAAAAACTTCAAGCTATTCTGAAGCCAATGATGTTGAGACGCCTCAAGGAGGATGTAGAGAAGAATTTGGCCCCAAAAGAAGAAACTATTATTGAAGTTGAATTAACCAACATTCAAAAGAAATATTACCGTGCCATCCTGGAGAAGAATTTCACATTTCTCTCTAAAGGGGGTGGTCAGGCTAATGTCCCTAACCTTTTAAACACTATGATGGAATTGAGAAAATGCTGCAATCATCCATACCTTATTAATGGTAAGCCTACCTATTTTGAGCTTATTTGATTTTTGGCCAAAGTACATTACACCTGTTGAATATTCATTGCATTGTACATGCTGATTTTAAACTACCTTTGAATGGTGGCTGGCACCGCCCTGCCCATGGTTAACTGGTCGTAATTGCTGCAGGCACAGCAGATCTGTGACACAGCATCTCAGTTCAAAAGGAAATGGAAATGGAAAGCTCAAAGATGGTAAAGGGAGATCAGCACCTAATTGAGGTATTTGTCCTGATTAATCAGAAGAATTGGAAAAACACTGAAAAAAAAAGCATTAGAGAGAATAGGCAGTTGTCTGTCCCCAAACATTTTCTGTTTGGAATGCATACTTAAGGATTTTCTGTTGGTGAGGGGGACCCTGACAAGAGAGGGACCTCTAGAACATCTCTGCCCTGTGAATGAAGAGAATACTTTGTAACTTTGATATGAAACTATTTTATGTCAATTATTAATGACTTAATGGTAATTTTCCTCACCCAGATTGTTTAGATATATGGGTGATTATGTTATATAAAAATTTTTTTGTACTATATTGATTACCTTCTAGGTGCAATGTGTTTAATCATTTTTCAGTTGTGTCTGACTCTTGACTCCATTTGAGATTTTCTTTGCCAAGATAATGGAATGGTTTGGCATTTCCTTCTCCAGCTCATTTTACAGATGAGGAAATGGAGGCAAACAGGATTAAGTGACTTGCTCAGTGTTACTTAGCTAGTATCTGAGGCCAGATTTGAACTAGCAAAGAGGAATGTTCTTGACCAGGCCCAGCACTCTATCAACTGCACCACCTAGCTGCTTTTATATGTGCAGTGTACTGAGAGATAGAAGGCAAAGAGAATGTAGTTCCTGCCCTCAGGGAGCTTACAATCTAGGGAAATAGGACATTGGATTTAGGACTGGAGAAGACTTTAGAAATTATCTGACTCAACCCTCTTATGTCAAAGCTAAAGAAATTGAGGCCAAAGAGGTTAAAAGACTTCCCCAATTTCACATAGGCTAGAAGAACCAGGACTCGATCTCAAAGTCATCTGACTTCAAATCTAGCACTGTTCCCCTGTACTATCCTGTTTCCATCAACAATGTATTCAAATAACTGTAGTAAAAGGTAGTATGTTAAGTGCCATAAGTGAAGTACTAGAGGAGAGACACAAATGAATTGAGGAGGTAGCATTTGATCTGGTTCTTGAAGGATAAGAAAGATTCTAATATATAGACTGAGCTCAGGAAGTCTGGAAGGGAGGGGAAAACTATCTAGATCAAAACAGTGGACTGGAGAAAGCATGGGGCTACTTTGGGAGCTAGCAAATACAACAGCTTGGCTGCATGTATAGGAACATAAGTTGGAAAAGATTGGTTACGGCCTAAAAATGAAGTACCTCAAATGGCAGGCTCAAGAGTTTGGACCTTATCCATTTGGCAATGGAACATTATTGAAAATTTTGGGGGGCAGCTAGGTGGTGCACTGGATAGAGCACCGGCCCTGAAGTCAGGAGGACCTGAGTTCAAATCTGGCCTCAGACCAAACACTTGACACTTACTAGCTGTGCGACCCTGGGCAAGTCACTTAACCCCAATTGCCTAAAAAAAAAAAAGAAAGAAAGAAAGAAAGAAAGAAAATTTTTAATCAAGGGGAGCCATTGGTTTGGGAATCAAGAAACTTGGATTCAAGTTCTGCCTTTAACAGTCTGTGAGCTTGTGTCAGTCTCTTGAACATTCAAAACTTCATTTTCCCTAGCTATAAAATGGGGATAATAGAACTTATGCTATTTATAATAGCAGGTCTTTGTGAGGAAACTGTTTTATAAACATTTTTTTAAAAAAGGCTGTTTTTATTAAACTTGTGAATGAGTTTTCTTTTAGTAAGATTCATCTTGGATGATAGAGTACAGAGTAGATTAGGACAAGAATATGATTGTAGGCTAATCAGTTAGGAACTGGATTAGTCTGGAGCCAGGTCTAGATCCAGATCTAACTGCAGTAGTCTGAGTAAAAGATAAAATGAACTCTTGAATTCACATAGTGGGATTGGAAAAGTGGAAGATGAATGGGAAAACCCAATTAAGGGAAATTGTCAACATATTTTGGCATAATTTTTTTGTGTTCAGCACACACTATTCTTCTCTATTCTATATCTCAAAGCTCTTAGATATGATCCCTAAGTTGTTGCTTCTTTAATCCATGATGATGCAGCCCTTCTTCTCTATTTAACTCTTGATCCCATACCTTTCTGTCTCTTTAGGCAACTTGTTGCTGCAGTCATCTTCTTTCTTTAGCCTTCAATCTCTGCATCTACTGATTTCTTCCCTGCTGCCTTTGAATAAATCCAGCTCTCCCTTTTCCTTAAAAAAACAAACAAACAAAAAAAAAACCTTCTTTTAACCCTGCTATCCCCCTGAAATTGATCTTTATATTTCACATTTAAACTCCTGGAAAAAGCTGTTTACATCCATTGTTGCTACTTTACAGTCTGACTTTTATTATCACTCAACTGAAGCTGTTATCTCTTGAGATACCAAATCCAATAATCATCTTTTTTTTTTTTAAGTGAGGCAGTTGGGGTTAAGTGACTTGCCCAAGTTCACACAGCTACTAACTGTCAAGTGTTTGGTCTGAGGCCGAATTTGAACTCAGGTCCTCCTGACTTCAGGGCCGGTGCTCTATCTACTGCGCCACCCAACTGCCCCCTTAATCACCTTTTTTTCTTGATTTTTGTGCAGCATTTAACATGATTGACCACCCTTTATTTCTGGATACTCTCTTGACTTTTGTGATACTTTTTAGTTTCTTCTCCTACCTGTCTGGTCAGTCTCCTTTCTTGGATCATCATGAATCAGTTAATGTACAAGCATTTATGAAGTACTTAGTATGTGCCAGACATTGTTCTAGGTTCTGGGGATATCAAGACAAGTGTGAAACAGTCTCTGCCCTTGAGAAGTTTGCAATCTAGTGATCAGAGATATGGAGAGAGAGAGAGGGAGAGAAAGACAGAGAGAGAAGTAGTAGTAGAGTAGTAGTAGCAGCAGCAGCAGTAGCAGCAGCACCATCTGAGGTGAACAGAAAAGGCCTCATGTAGAAGGCACACTCCATTGTGGGTGTCCTCCAAAGCTCTGACCTGGGAACTCTTCCCTCTTGGTGTGCTCATCAGCTATCATGGATGATTACACAAATGATTGTAACACAGATGATTCCCAGATATGTATATCCATCTTTAGTATCTCTTTTCTGAACTCCAATCACATAGCACCAATAATCTATGAGATACTTTGAACTGGATGTCCTGTAGACATCACAAACTCAATATATCCAAACTGAACTCATTTTATAATTCCACCAAAATGCTGATCCTCTCCCTAACCTCTCCATTTCTGTCAAGAACATCACCATCTTTTTGGTCATCCAGATCTGTGAAATTCTCCTAAACACTTCACACCCTCTTATCCCAGGCATATCCAGTCAGTTATTAAATCTTGTCAATTCTATCTTTACAACATCTCTTGTATCTAATCCCTTCTCTACACTCACATGTTCACTATCCAAGTTCAGATAAGTCAACAAATATTTATTAAGCACTTCTGTGTGCCAGGCACTCTGCTAAGCACTAGGTTCAGCCCTTTTACTTGGACTACTACAGTAGCATCTTAACTAATCTTTATTGCTTTCATTGTCTTTTGTCTCCAATCCATCCATCTATCCAACTACAGAAATAACACATCTGACCATATCGTTACTCAAAAAAACTCTAGTGGTTCTCTGTTGCTTTGAAGTTAAATATAACCGTCTCTGTTTGGTATTTAAAACCTTTCACAATCTGGCTCCAGTCCATCTTTTTAGGTTTCATTCCCCCTCATATACCCTATATTCTAGTCACAACACCTTATTTGTGACATTCCTTCCATCTCCCTGCTTTTGTATGGGCTGTCCTTTCTTACTGGAATGCAATCCTTTTCATCTCTGCCTCTTGGAATCCCTAGCTTCCTTCCAAACTCAACTCAAATGTTATCTCCTACATGAGGCTTTTCCATATCCCCCCTCCTCCCTCACAGTTACTTTATATATATTTTGTACTTTCTTACATATTTTACATGCTGTTTCTCCAAATAGAATGTACGCTACTTGAGGACAGGGATTTTCTTTCATCTCAGATGTGGCTATCAAAGTTCCTGGCTCATAGTAGGGGCAAAGGAAATGCTTATTATTGAATGGATAAATCCGTGCCTGAAAACTTTCTAGTCAAGAGGTAAAAATGGAGCTCTTCTACTGAAGTAGTTTAATGGGGTTTAGAGTCGGCCATTTCAATGAATTCAAACATTTGAGTCCCCTGTCCTCTTCCCATCTATGAGGAATTCACCTTTATAGCAGCCCCATAACATAGCCCTCATAGCATTATTATATTAAGACTCTAGTATATTCTCATAGAATCATTGTCTCTCAGAGGTCTTCTGGTCCAGCCTTTCCTTGAATGGGAATCCCTTCAACTCTAAACTCTCTTCAACTTTTGGACTACTCTGATGAGCAGGAAGCATAGTCTATCCTCAACAGTTCGGTGTTTAACTTTCTTGACTTCAAGCAGTCCTGTGATTTTATTAGTAACCTCATTTTCATTTTCCCATTGGCAACCACGCACATTCACCACTATATTCAGTAGAGGAAAAAAAATAAATGAGAGGCATGATGCATGCAAGTTTGTGGATCACCTGGTATCCTACTAGGCACTTTATGGATCTTGTTCACTGTTCTCAAAACTCAAATTTTGTGTTGCATTTATGCCCCCAAAGCATAGTGCAAGTCCTTTGGGCTGTAAGCTCAAGTGTGCAAAGTCAGTGATGCTGCTCAGTGAGGAAAAAAAGGTGTTGATAAACTTCATGCTGGAATGTCTACGTCACTGTTGACTTTGAGTTTGGTGTTAACAAATCAACAATTTGCTATAACTGCAAAAAGAAGGACAGTATTCATAAAAGGGTTTGGGAATTCGCTCCAGAACATGCTAAAATAACTTCTCAAGTATGCGATAAAGAAATTGAAAAAACTGGAAAAGCAATAATTTTGTGAGTAAATAAAATTGTGGTCACCCCTGCCCTCTCTCCAGCCAGCATCCCACCTTCTCTCCTTCCCCTGCCACCAGGGCATTTGCTTCTTATCAGATTGCAGTTTAGCCACTGTGCTGAAAGGAAGAGTAGAGATGGCAGTTTACACCTTTCCCTCTTTTACCTCGGTTCTTCTGTCATCACCACTCCCCTTTCCATCCAATGCTTCCTCCAATTTTGTCAGTTATTTCATGGTTACTGCTAGGAAAAAACACCTATTATCAGAATTAATGTTTTGTTATAAAGAAATGCGTGCATAAAAGAGTATTTTCAGCAATATCTGGTGAAAGATTACAATTTTTGGTGGTTGCAGGAATGTTACACCTGCAAAAGTTGAGGATTGACTATATTTCCTTAGGTTGAGCAAAAACTGACTTTTCCATCACTTCCCTCCATTGCTCCTAGCTCTGTCTTCTGGGGACAAATAAAACATGTTTGGCTCTTTTTCCATATCACAACTCTTCATATACCTGAAGACAGCTGTCCTGTCTCTCCTACATCTTCTCTCTTTCTTTTTCTCCATCCCCATTTCTTTCAGCCAATCCTCTTATTACATTGCATCAAGTCTCTTCACCATCATGGTCACTCTCCTTTGGATATTCTCCAACTTGTCAATATCCTGCCTAAAATGTGGCACCCAAAACTATACACATCACTCCAGATGTGGTCTGACCAGATTAGAGTGCAGCTGAACTGTAGCTTGCCTCTTTCTCTGTGCTGTGCATCTCTTAATGCATGAGCTTTTCTGGCTGTCTTGTTGACTTATGTCAGTCACATTTGGTAGCAACACCTTTCCCCTGCCACCTCTATCTGCCTCCATTTCTTCTCCTCATCTTGTCTTTTTAACTCTTTGCTGTCTTTCTTTTGACTTAGTCATTCCACTAAAACTGCTCTCTCCAAAGTCATTAAGGATCTCTTAACTACTACGTCTAGTGGTAATTAATCATCTATGAAAATTGATCTCAATCCTCATCCCTCTCCTCTCAACAGCCTTTGACACTGTTCCAACACACTCTTCTTCCCCCCACCCCACACCATCGTCTTGATATTCTCTTCTCTAGGTTTTTTGTGACGGTGCTCTCTCCTGATTTTCCTCCTACCAGTCTGACTACTTGTTTTCAGTCTCCTTTGCTAGATCTTCATCTAGATCACCCCCTCCCTAAGGTTCTGTAATGGATCCTTTTCTCTTCTCCTTTCACTTGTTATGCTCATCAGTTTGCCAGGATTGAGATATCTTTAGGCTGATGATTCCCAGATCTACTTATCCAGCCCTACCCTACATCCTAATCTCCAGTCTCATATCTCCAACTGCCTATTGAACATTTCAAAATGGATAGTCCTATAGACATCTTAAACTCAACATGTCCAAAACTGAACTTGTCTTTCCCTACCAAGCCCTCCCCTTCTTCCCTCCTCCAAATTTCCCTATTATAGTGGCTAGTACCACATTCCCCCAATCATCCAGGGTCACAACCTAGGTATCATCCTCAACTTCACACTCTCCCCATAGCCAATCTGTTGCCAACCCCTATCAGAAAAATTTCTACCTTCATAACCTACCTGTATTCTCCCTTTTCTCCTTTGGCACTGCCACCATCATAGTGCTGTCCCTCATCATCTCAGACTGTAGTAGCCTTCTAGTTGATCTCCTTGAGTCAACTGTCTCCATATTCCAACCCATCCACCACTCAGCTATCAAAGAGATCTTCCTAAAACTCAGGCCTCACCATATAACCCTCCTATTCAGTAAACTCCCAGGATTACCTATTATCTCTAGGACCAAATATAAAATCCTCAATTTGGTTTTTTAAAAACCCTTCATAATCTGTCCCTTTCCTTCCTCTTTGATTTAGTGATACTGGTCACCTTGCTGTCTTTCACACACACTACTCCATCTCCTCATTCCCTGAATTTTCACTGGCTATTCCCCATTCCTGGAATTCTCTTCTTCATTTTTTCCTTGTAACTTTCCTAACTTCCTTCAAGTCTTCAGCTGAAGTCCCACCTTCAAAAGAAGCCTTTCTCAGTCCTTCTTAATCTTAGTGCCTTCTTTCTGAGATTACCCCAAATTTATCCTGACTGTATCTTGTTGTATAAACATAGTTTTCATGTTGTTGTCCCTATTAGACTGTGAACTCTATGAGACTAAGGATGCTTTTCCCCCCTTTCTTTGTATCTCTGATGTTTAGCACAATACTCTACATAGTAGGTATTTAATAAATGCAAGTTGACTTGTTTACATTGCTTTGTCACCGTACAGCTCATTTAGTAGCTGCAATAAGCTGACTGCCCAAAATGTTCTCTTTGGCAATCACTGATTTGTTCTATCGTGGTGATAATGGAGGGGGTTAGCTTATCTTTATAACCTAGTTCTCTAGTGGTTATTAAATATGTACTTTAAATATTCTATGTACTAGGAAATTGTGGACAAAAGCAGTGGTTCCCAATTGTTTTGTTTTGTTTTTTAGCACAAAGGCTCTCTTTTAGCATTAAGAAATTTCCTAGACCTTCTACATGATAATAATTGTATTAATTGTTGATTAAGAAAATATATAGCAGATATATGAATTAAGTAATTTCTATTTTATTAATCACAAATGCATCTATATAAATTTGAAAAACAGTGATATGATAAATATATTTATTCAGCTTATGAAATACTTCTTTATTATATTGAACCTAATTGCATATTTTGTCAAAGTTAAATATGAATCAAATTGACAAAACTTGCTCTAGATAGAAATTCAAGAGCCACTTGTTATAACCCCTAACGGAAAAACCCTGGTTGGAAGAAGGCCACGATTAGGCACATACCTGGCCAGAAGAGTTGTTTTGTAGATGGTATTACGGACACTGTATTACTAGCATTTTCTAAAAGTTTATTTATTTATTTTTCCAATACTTTTTTGCAACAACTTTATTACTTAAATCTCTGACTCTAGTATTCAAGGTCATCCAAAACCTGGCTCCACCCTAACTATCTTGCCTTATCTCCTACTGTTTTTTCCTTGTTTTTTCAAAGACTCTTCTGCCTTGTTTATTCTGTCCACTGTTCTGTTTAGGCTCAATTCCTATCACTGTACCCCCTCCCTTCCTCAAGAGCCCTGCCCTAGGGTCACTTCTTCCTCAAAAGTTGCCCTGATTTCTCCTTAAAGAGATCCCTGTTCTCTTTAATCTCTCTGGCTCTTTTTTCTTAGTTGTATGCTTGACTTCCCTATCCTCCAGCACTAGATTGTAAATTCCTTGTGCTCAGGGCTTGTATTGTTTCTATCTTTTAATTAATTTATTTTTAGTTTTCAACATTCACTTACATAAGATTTTGAGTTTTAAATTTTCTTCCCCTGCCATTTCTCCCCCCCCCCCCATGGCATACAATCTGATATAGGCTCTACATATACATTCATGTTAAGTATATTTTCTCATTAGTCTTGATGTAAAGAACAATTAGAACTAATGGGAAGAGTCATGAGAATGATGTTTCTATCTTTGTAACCTTAGCCCATAGTATAGTGTCTTCACAAAGTAGGCATTTAATGTATTCTTATTTAGTTGAATAGCCTGGAGGATGGAAAAGGAAGCATACCAAGTTAGTTCATGATATGGAGCTGCAAAGGAAGTCTATAACCTGTAAGATAAGATTAAAATTCTAAATCACTGTGGTACATTTCATGTAATAAGGGAAAATGAATTTGATGTACACTTGTTTAAAAAATGTAGTATAGCAAAAAAAGGATCTAGCAGTGATAGTAGACCACAGGCTGAATATATCCAATATCCAATATATACATCATTTAAAAAAAATCTTCTCTATTGATGGCTTCTGTATGCTGGTTAACCAACCCCACAACCTAGACATAACCACCAGATGATGATTTACTAACTTCAAATAAAATTTGATATGCAGAATTCCAATACATGTAGAAAAAGTTCATATTAAAGCTATGTTAAACCTCAAAGAGATTCAGGAATACCAGTTAAGTAGTCCTCATAATAAATAGCATTCCATATGTGTCTAATTAAGTAGCATTTTGTGTGTGTGTGTGTGTATGTATATTTACCTATATATACATGCATGTATAATATACCTTTAAGGTTTACAAAGTACTTCCTTATAATAATTATCCCATTTTTAGCGATAAATTGGTACTTAGAGGATTTTGTGATTTGTCTGAAGTCACACAACTAGGAAGTATGAAAACCAACTAGGAAGTAAAAGTAAGAACCTTGACTTAAACCTCCAGGTCTTCTGGCTTGGTGCCTAATGGTCTTTTTATTTCATAAATCAATGTGTAAGACAATATATTTGTGTAACTTTTTCAAAAAAGTTTTATATGCATGTGTGTGTTCAATCATGTCTGACTCTTGGGGTTTTCTTGGCAAAAATACTGGAATGGTTTAGCATTTCCTTCTCCAGCTCATTTTACAGATGAGAAAACTGAGGCAAACAAGGTGAAATGACTTACCTGGGGTCACACAACTAGTACATGTATGAGGTCACATTTGAACTCAGGTCCGCCTGACTCCAGGCCTAGCATTCCATGCACTGTGCTATATGCTATATGGCCAATTGTAACCCATTTCCCACTTATGTTTTTGGTCAGTATTCTCCATATTCAGTATGAAGGTCAGACCTTCATTGCAAGAAAATAATAGCTGATATTTATCCAGACTTTTATAAAAATGCTTTATAGTCTTTATCTCATTGATTATAATAACTCTGTTAGGTTATGTAAGTATTTCTATCTTCATTTTACAGATAAGGAAACTGAGGCTCAAAGAGGTAACTTGCTCACATCATATGTCTTAAGTGGTTGAACCAAAATTGAAATCTGATTCTTCTGAATCCATGGCCATAGCTCTTTTCCTACTGTACTATAACTTAATAAATGTGGACTATGATATAACATCTAATAACCATCTCTTAACATTGCCACTATTATAACTTTCAGGGCTCAAGATGAATAACTTAGGAAATACTGATTTGTTTGGTGACGATGGTGACGAGAGAATCCTCTCATACCAGTTAAAGTAACTCAAGAACCTGAATTTATTTTTTTTAATTGAAATGATAAATCTTAGGTCTTACTAGCAGATATGATAGTTTACTTTTTTTTAATTAATTTATTTTGATTTCTTAACAATCACTTCCATATGCTTTTGAGTTTAAAATTTTTCTCCCCCTTCCTCCCCACCACCCTCCCCAAGACGGTGTACAATCTGATATAGGCTATACATATACATTCCCATTAAACATATTTCCACATTAGTGATGTTATAAGTAAGAATTAGAACCAATAGGAGGAACCACCAGAAAGAGGAAACAAAACTCAACAAAAGAGAAAAAGAATAGCAAATAGTATGCTTTGATTTACATTCAAATTCCATAGTTCTTTCTTTGGATATGGATAGCATTTTCCATCATGAAGCCTTTGGAGATGTCTTAGATCCTTGTATTGCTGGGAAGGGTTAAGTTTATCAATATTAGTCATCGCACAATGTGGCTGTTGTTGTGTACAACATTCTCTTGGTTCTGCTCCCTTCACTCAGCATCAGACCATACAAGTCATTCCAGGTTTTTCTAAAGTCAGCCTGTTCATCATTTCTTATAGCACAATAGTATTCCATTACATTCATATACCACAACTTGCTCAGCCATTCTCCAATTGATGGGCGTCCTCTCAATTTCCAATTCTTTGCCACCACAAAAAGAGCTGCTATGAATATTTTTGTACATATGGGTCCTTTTCCCATTTGTATGATCTCTTTGGGATATAGCCCTGGAAGTGCTATTGCTGGGTCAAAGGGTATGCACATTTTAAAATACCACTTAATTTACCACTTAATTCCAATTTGAAAAATATTTGGGAAATTTAAAAAGCAGGAATGCTCTTTTTTATTTTCTACTCTGAATAAACAAAAAGAAGAGCATGAAGACTAATCTGCTTAACACACTATTTTAGGCTTCTATTTAATCCAAAAGTTCTAGCTTTTGTTTAATTGCATTTTCAAAGTTATCACTAAATTAGTTTTTTTTTTAAATCAAGGCTTGTTTTGTCAAAATAACTATATATCATTATTGATGAATAAAAATACCCAGAATATTTAATTTATTTATTTAAATATCTTTTTTTTCTTGGTATGGCAGATTGTGGAAACTCCTGGACTTGGGGTCAGAAAACCTGAATTCAGTATGGGCTCTGATAGTGAGCTGTGACTGTAATATGCTAACTGTGAATGAGAAAATATTTTGTACCCAGGGTAATTTGTTATTAATTAAAATATCACAAAGCATCTCTTAGATATGAAAGGGTTAGTTGTTTGCATTCAGAAAAGTTTGCTTCTAAGGACCTCTCATACTGGGTCTGGAATCAGAAAGACCTGTGTTCAAATCCAGCCTCAGATACTTCCTGGCTGCATGACCCTGGGCAAGTTATTTAACCTCTGCCTCAGTTTTTTCATCTTTAAAATGGGGATAATAATGGTACCTATTTCCCAGAGCTGTGAAGATCAAATGAAATAATAATTGTAAAATGCTTAGCACAGTTCCTGGAACGTAATAAGTGCTATATAAATGTTAGCTATTATGACTGTTGTTATTATTATTATTATTAGTGGTGTGAAGTAAATGTTTGATTTAAAGTGTAGAGGCCTGGATTTAAACCATGCATCTAAAATAGTTACAGGATAATGGTAAAATTAGTGAAATTTCAGTTTTGTTGTCTATAAAATAAAAATAATAATACACCATCTTAATGACAGGGTTTAATGAGAAAACACTTTGTAGACCCTAAAATTCTATAGATTTATGAGTTGTTAGAGTAGGGCAGAAAAGGGGAGAAAAATATCCCATTTGGAAACACTGGTACTTCTCTTGCCAGAGACTATTTCTTTTGTCTATCCATCTCTTATTTAAATTATTAAAGCTGAAAACCACACTAAGATTTTTGAAACATCCTGCATGTTAATTTTAGAATGTTCTTTAGAAGAAAGTTTTAGTGCTTGATTAAGGAATTGAGTGCCTTTAACTAGTTCTCAGTAAAATATATACATGTGTATATATACACATACACACACATATACATAGATACATATGTAGTTAACATATCGTATTTGTACATATGATCATAGCATGATTTGATTTCTGCTAGTTACCTTTCAGTGGGCTTCCATTTGTAGTTAGTTATGCTATCAGCTTGTGAAGGCAATTCTGTTTGATTAAATGTTTTTCTTTCCATGCTTTAACTTTTTAAAACCTGGCCACATGCTTCACACACACACCGTGTGTGTGTGTGTGTGTTTGTATATATGTGTGTATATGTGTGTGTGTGTATATATACACACACAATGCAAATATTGAAAAAAGTTAGTAATGGGAGGAAGAAGTTATGAACGTTTGTATTTAGCATATACCTTGCATATAGTCGGTATTTAATAAATGTTTGTTGATTGACAAGTTAGTTCCTGGGACTAGGGAGGAAAAGTCCAATTAGGTGGTGTTTTTATATTTATAATCCTTTTGTAATGGACAGAAATCTACCTCATAAAAAGTTTTATTTCATCCAAACTTTTCATTCTGGCTAGATTTTATTGAATCTAGTTTGAATCAAAAACCATGCTATATTTATTTTATAGACATGTTTAGAGACCAGACCGTGGCTTTATAATTCTAAGTTGAAGTTCCTTAGCAGTTTAGAAAGTTTTGTTTGCTAGTGTCTAAATAATCCATCAAGAACAAAAGTCTCTTTTGGAGAAAGAAAATACTTCATTCTTTCATACATTTGTGGTACCTCAAAAGAAGTACCAAATATGATTTGGATGGGGGAGGAGGACTTCAAGCTTAGAAGTTTTTATATGAAATATTTGTCACAATGTAAATAAAAGAGCTTTGGATAATTGTAGGTAGCATTTTTTTTCTTGGCTAATTACTAGAAAAAATATCAAAAAGAAAATTTTTTAAAATAAAAAAATCATTGAATAACCTAGAAACATGAGCTTTGCTTTGTATTGATTTTGGACAATGACGATATTAATATGTGTTGATAGACTAAATTTGCCACACTTGTACTCCAGTTTCTAAAATGTCATTTTCTTAGTCTGAGAACATATTTTGGTTGTTTGTGTTTGTGTTCAGCTAGTAAACATTTCTTCATTTCTTTAACAACTTAGCTTCCAAAATTTCAGTAGGTATCTGGCCCATTGGCTTGTTTCTGCCACTTCTGGCTTGACAATCTGTTGTTGAAATTCAGTTATTACAGACAGCAAACACTTGTTTGTTGGGAAAATGTCTTTTTCCTTCAAATATGTTATACTTAAAACTTTGATCCCTTCTGTGCATTTATATTTTGCATAGGCTTTGCATAGGCATAAGTTGGTATATTCTTGTTTGTTGATATAAGTATAGAGCTTACACTGTTCCTACAGCTTGCATCAGGTCTTGAAAGCAAGTTCATTGTTTTTAGTAATAAAAACCTTTTATAGTATTCACGTAATGCTATCCAATCTCTGCAGGTGCTGAAGAGAAAATTTTGGAAGAGTTTAAAGAAACACACAATGCAGACTCTCCAGATTTTCAGCTCCAGGCAATGATCCAGGCTGCTGGCAAGCTAGTGCTGATTGACAAGCTGCTGCCAAAACTGAAGGCTGGTGGCCACAGGGTGCTTATCTTTTCCCAGATGGTGCGCTGCTTGGACATACTGGAAGACTACCTCATTCAAAGACGGTAAGGACAACAGTATGAGAATAATAAAAATGAAATAAAAATCAACTTACAAATATATTAACTTTTTGACAATATAAGTGACACTTATGATAAATGGAGTGAAAATTGAACCAGTAAAGTGTGTTTTATATCAGTGCTGTATCACCTTGGGGGGAGATGGTGGGAAACACTCACATAGCTATAGAATTATATGGCATTCCTCTTTAATTGTATTTTGGGCTATCCTTTAGTTCATCATTTCCATCCTTTTTTTTTTTTTTTTTTTTTTGGATAGGGGAAGGTAAGAGGTATTTTTTTTTAACCAAAAATACACATTGCATTTGAGTTGATTTAAATAATTATTTTGGTATTGTGTATAAGTTGTTTCTATGACCCAAGTATTATACTGGAAGGGGAAAATTGTTTTCAGGAGATGAGTAGAGGGAGGAAATGTCTGTTATTTTTTTAAACAAAGAGAAAAAGATAATCCCTCTTTGCTATGAAATCAATACTGGTTTCATTATCTGTAAAATGAAAGAGTTTGACTAAATGATCTTTAAGATTCCTTATAGATCAAACATATATAAATTTAGCCCAAACATATTATGAATTTACATATTCTTATTCTGCTAGTAAATAAACATGTCCATCATACTGAATAATGTGAATATCTAATTTGTATTGAGTTGAGGAGAATGAGGATTTTAGAGAAACACAATATGACCTGCCAGAACTTTTTGTAATATTAATCTGTTTCAGGTACCCATATGAAAGAATTGATGGCCGAGTAAGAGGCAACCTTCGTCAGGCAGCTATTGACAGGTTTTCTAGGCCTGACTCTGATAGGTTTGTTTTCCTCCTGTGTACAAGAGCAGGAGGTTTAGGCATTAATCTGACTGCTGCTGATACCTGCATCATCTTTGATTCAGACTGGAATCCCCAAAATGATCTTCAGGTAAACCCAGGAAGCAGTTCTTGCTTACTTATTAAAAAACAGCATTTAACTATTATGATCCTTAGTAAAAAGGATCAATTAAGCATTCATTAAGGACCTACTGTGTGTCAAGCACTGTATTAGGCTTTGGTGATGTAAGTATAATAAATAAGACAATTCCTATGTATAAGAAGCTTACATTCTAACAGGGAAGATTTCAAGTGTGTGTGTGTGTGTGTGTGTGTGTGTGTGTGTGTGTGTGTGTGTG
>NW_020954590.1:82492041-82578792 GCF_900497805.2 Vombatus ursinus
TGTGTGTGTGTGTGTGTGTGTGTGTGTGTGTGTGTGTGTGTGTGTGTAGGTAACGTACATGTATATTCCAAATAAATATAAAGAAAATAAGTAATATGTAAAGCAGATAAGTACAAGATCAGTTACTTAAAATTTTGTTATTTAATTCTGGTGATGCCTTATGCTTTATGCAAAAAAGCCAGCTTATATTATTTTAAGTGTATTAAATGTTATAAATACTATCTTAGTGTGTTACTAATATTCTAAACCAATATGCTCATTGAATCAATTATATTTATTTAATTTGCAATTGAATATTATTCTTCTCTGCCAGCCTCCACTAATTTCTTTTTCTTCCAGGCCCAGGCTAGATGTCACAGAATAGGACAAAGCAAATCTGTAAAAATCTACAGGTTAATCACAAGAAACTCTTATGAAAGAGAAATGTTTGACAAAGCAAGCTTGAAGCTTGGCCTGGATAAAGCTGTTTTACAATCCATGAGTGGAAGAGAAAATGCTACAAATGGGGTAAAAAAAGAAAAAAAAAGGAAATTTCTCCAAATTCTGTACTGATTCCTTGCTTATTATTAAGCTTATACTAATTATTGGGAGAATATAATTTTATTGTCAGAATGTGTTAAGCATGTATTTGTATCATGCTTTTTTTTTTTTAATGATTTACCTTCTCTTTTTGTGAAATAAAGTATTAAAGCATTCTCTCCCTTGGTTTTAGGTGCAGCAGCTTTCCAAAAAAGAAATAGAAGATCTTCTACGCAAAGGTGCTTATGGCGCACTTATGGATGAAGAGGATGAAGGGTCTAAATTCTGTGAAGAAGATATTGATCAGATCCTTCTGAGGCGGACACACACCATTACTATTGAGTCTGAAGGGAAGGGTTCTACATTTGCTAAGGTGTGAATTTATCTGTTACAATGAGATCAGATTATATTAGGCAGCAGCAGAGTAAAGGAAAAAAAAACACTGCTTTTCCTTGATAACTTGCTGTTGTAATGATAAATCAAGCCCTTGCTCAATACCTGTTATCTATTTTTTTGAATGAATGATTAAATTCAGGAAATGGGGGGCTGGGGTTGGGGAAGTAGCTTTTAAACAGAGCTGTGATATTGATGCATATATCTTCAACCTTCAGGCTAGTTTTGTTGCATCTGGAAATAGGACAGACATATCCTTGGATGATCCAAATTTCTGGCAGAAGTGGGCTAAGAAAGCTGAGTTAGATATTGATGCTTTAAATGGACGGGTGAGTAAAAGTCCCATTCAAATACTTATCTTATCTCTAGAATTGTTTTCCACAAGTTTCACGTTTCTTTCTGTTTTTGTTTCAGAACAACCTGGTTATTGACACTCCAAGAGTAAGGAAGCAAACTAGACTTTATAGTGCTGTGAAAGAAGATGAGCTGATGGAATTTTCAGATTTGGAAAGTGATTCAGAAGAAAAGCCTAGCACAAAGCCCCGGAGACCTCAGGACAAGTCACAGGGTTATGCAAGGAGTGAATGTTTTAGAGTTGAAAAGAATCTTCTAGTTTATGGGTAAGCAAACTGACTTCACATATAAAATGTTTTAAGTTTTTCTTTATTATAGTTTTTAGTTACTGGCTAAGTCACTGAATTTTGACACATGCACAATATATTTCAGTGATTAAGGTCGTAAAACATGAAAGGCAGCATTGAGTCACAAGAGCTCAACTTACAAGTTAAAATGACACAGACTTTCTTCCTTTTGCACTTACTAGTTAATTGTGTGGCCATAGGTACAGATTTTAACTGCTCAGCTTTTATGCAATGGGGATGATCCCCATAGCATCCATCTCTCTGAATGAGGCTCAAATAAGATATCATGCATAAAGTGCTCAGAATCTGTAAAGCACTAGGTAACTCTTAGGTTGTCATTATTATATAAAATATATAAAATGGAAGTGGCTATCCTGCCTACCTCCAAGGATTGTCTTGAGTATGATCCATGGTGCTAATTAATAGTAATGGAATCTTTCATAATGAGGGGAAAGTATGCTTGTCCTATGAGAGCCACAGAGTGTTAAAATCCTTAGCGATGGGAAGAAGCCATTTCTAGTCAAATATATTGGTCAGTAGCAGGAGGAAGTATAGCAAGGGGAACACTGATCCTTGGTAGCTAATTAAGCACATTCTTTCTAAATGTAATTTGGTTCCTAAATCTTTTATTACTTTGTATTTCTATATAACTGCAAGGAGCACAAAATCCTTTATAGAACCTTAGTTAATAATAATTATTATTATAATAACACCTGTGTTAATTATATAACTGTTATTAATTATATTGTATCATTAATATATTATGTTAAATATTATAATTGTGTTGGTTGTTATAGTAATAATACATATATTCATTGTCAAAGATGTGTTAAAGACAATAAAAGCAAGTTTCCTTGAAATCTCTTTCAAGTCACCTAAAACAGTACTGAGATAATGTGACAGAGGGTATGGTAAATTCTTTAGAAGATCACTTGCATATTAGGGGAAATCATAGTTTGTTTTTTAAAAGCTTTTGCATTTGACTTCTCTTTCTATTTTGTAGCTGATGGCACCCATAGATTCATTGTTAGGGTTTGCAAGACATCCTATGTAACAGGTGTATTTTATCTTTTCCTCTCTAACAGCAACTGTAGCCAGGAACCTGGTTGTGTTCATTGAATGTAAGGGTAAAACTGAGATGTTTTGTATTAGAAGACCTTGGCTTTTTTTAGATTTTGCATTTGTTTCGTTGTGTTTGTCCTGCCACCAAGTAACAATTTAGGTACTCTTCATTCTCTCCTCATTATTGTATTCTGTCCTCTTCAGATCCCAGCCACCTAAACTCTCAAATCACTGGGGAGGATGTATGTGTACCACTGCCCTTTTTAGCTTATACTGTTCAAAGAATTTCTTTTTACTTGCTAACAATATAGAAAAGGTGAATGTCTGCCATGCTTCATCTCTGTTACATAGATTTGCAATGAGATTCCTAGCAATGAATTAATTTGTTAAAAATCCATTACAATTGAACATGAAAGATATAAATATGTAAAATGATATTATTTTGATATGATCTTGAGTTAGGCCTTTCGTGTCCCTGGATCTCGAGTTTCTCGAAATAAGTAGTTGGACTTACTATGACTTGCCTTCCATCTCTGAGATCTGTGATCCTGGGAACATAAGATCATAGAATGACAATTTTAGAGGTCCCTTTTAGCTTTCAAATTCTGTCATACTAAAGTTCCAGTGAGTCCTTTATATTGCTATTTTCACCTTTTCTCTATTCTTCAACAGCAGTCTTGACTTGTCCCAAAGTAGCTGTATTAAACATTTTTATTTTCTGATTACCTATAATTATCCATCATGCAGGTCTATGCAAACCAAACCTGCTTCCTATTCAATATGGAGGGCTGCTGTAGACATGCTATCTTGCTTGCCTCTAATCAAGTTCCTAAGTGCTAAGTGGCAGGGATACAAAAAGAGGCAAAAGATAGTCCCTGTTCCCAAGGAACTTAGAATCTAGGAGACAATATGCAAACAAATATATTCAAAACAAGCTATATACTGGACAAATAGGGAATAATTAAGAGAAGGAAGGCATTAGAATTAAAAAGAGTTGGGAAAAATTTCCTGTAAAAGATGGGAATTTAGTTGGGACTTCAGGAAAGTCAGTCTGGAATTGAGAAGGGAAGCATTCCGGGCATGAGGACAGCCAGAGAAAATTCCCAGAGAGGAGAGATGGAGTATTTTGTTCATGGAATGGCCGAGAGGCCAGTGTCACTAGATCAAAGGATGTGGCAGGGAGTAAGTGTAAGAAGCCTGGAAAGATAGGAGGGGGCTAGATTATAACTGGCTTTGAATGCCAAACAAAGCATTTTGCAATTGACCTAGAGGCAATAAGTAGCTACTGTATTTTTTTTTTTTTTTGGTAGGGGAGTAATTTGGTTGGATCTGTACTCTAGGAAAATCATTTTGGTGGCTGAATGAAGGGTGGAGTTGGGAGATAATTGAAGCAGGTGGACCCACCAGCAGGCTATTGCTATAGTCTAGGTGTGAGGTGATGAGGGTCTGTACTCAAGTGGTGGCAGTGTCAGAGAGAATGGGACATATTTTGAGAAATGTTGCAAAGGTGAAATCAACAGGCCTTGGCAACAGCTTGTATATGGGGGTTGGAGGGGATATGTGGTGAGAGACAGTGAAGTCTCTAGTGAGTCTGAGAGATTGGGAAGATGGTACTGTCCTCTGCAGTAATAAGGAAAGTAGGAGGTCGGGAAGGATAATGAGTACTGTTTTGGACATACTGAGTTCAAGATATCTATCTACTGAGCATCCAGTTTGAAATACCTGAAAGGTGGTTGAAGATGCAATCTTGGAAGTCAGCAGAGGGGCTGGAGCAGAATAGGTATATCATAGAATCCTCAGCGTAGAGATAGTAATTAAATCCATGAGAATTGTTGAGATCACTCATGAAGTAGAATAGAGGGAGAAGAGAATAGGGCCAAGGACAGAACCCTGCAGGATACCTATGGTTAGAGGGCATGATCTGAATGAGGATCCAGCAAAGAAGACTGAGAAGAATGGTCAGATAAGGAGGATAAGAACCAAGAGAGAGTGGTATCCCAAAAACCTAGAGAGAAAATGGTATCAAGGAGAAGAGGGAGATCAATGATGTCAGAAGCTGCAGGGAGGTCAAGGAAAATGAGGAGGGGGAGATATCAATGTAGTGGAAGGCAGAGAGAACATGCCAGTAAACAGGGAGAAATTAAAAATAAGTGGTAGAATAGGGATGATAGAGGGGCAAGTGGGAATGGAGAGCCATGGAAGATTTGAGGAGGGATGAAAAAATTAGGAAAAGCCACTGTGGAGAGTGGGATAATGAATTGATGAGGTATAGTAGGATTGCCTAGCAGCAGTGAGGGCCCATTTGAGGTTATTTGACATAAGTTTTTAGTGAACCCACGTGATTTTCTCTACCTTCGTTCTACATCATGTATATAGGAATAAAAGTGCTAAATGGTGAGAATGATCCAAGGCTGAGGCTTGGCAGGACATAATCAGTGATATGATAAGGGAATTAGGGATTAAAGAGACTAGGACAAAATAGAGCTGAATTGGTCCCCTAAGAATCAAGATGGCTTAAAGAGAAGAGAGTGGAGGGAGACAGCCTGGAAGAGAATTAATGGGTCAGATCACAGTGTGGATGAAGAGTAGGGTTTTGTAAGGAAAAACAGGAGAAGTGAAAAGCCAGTACAGTTATGATTAGATGAGGGGATTTCAGAACTTTTGAACATGGAGGTGTGCTACATATGTGGGTGATAGCAAGATCAAGGGTATGTCCATCTTTGTATGTGGCTGAGATAGGGTAGAGGAGTAACTCATAAGAAGTGAGTAGGTTGAAGAACTTGGTTAGGAAATTTAGAGGAGTGTCTCTGTTGCTGTGTCTCTGTGTGTGTGTGTGTGTGTCTGTGTGTGTGTGTGTGTGCACTCGCATGCGTGCATGTGTGTATCTCCATCTCCTAATATGAGGGCAAGAGTTGAGGAAGAGAGAAAAATTGTGAACTATATACTGTATTCATTGTGGAAGGAAGGAGTGACCTGGGGATCTGTAGACACAGCTACCAGGATTTTGTTTGGGTGGTATGTGTGAATAGTATGAACCTCAAAGGAGTTGCTGAGTGGTGGAGGTATGGGGAGAACCTGGAAGTGGCAGTGGGGAGCAACGAGTATTCCAACTTCATCCAGTGAGCTGAGGAGAATGATTGAAGGTACAGCCAATACTGGAAAAGATACTTCTACAAGTATCTATTGGATAGCCATGTTTCTTTCTCCTTCCACCTAGCATAGATATTCAAGAGTTGATGATTTCAATTTTTCTTTTGAATGGATGGCACTATTGGGTGCTTTTATGAGTTGATTATTGCTCCTTTTTCAGAAAGAAACTCAAAGCACTTTACGGTTTTTCTCATTAATTTTCATGACATCCCTTTGAAATATATTGAGGGGAGATGCTAGCATAACATTCATTATTGCACTGTTCTTTTCAGGGTAGTCACTCCTAACCTTGAGCCATTCTTCTAGTTTAAAAGAGTTATACAGCATCAAATCATACAAATTAATATTTGAGGGGAGCAAAGTATACAATATATTCCCAAATCCCTGGATTCTATTAGTGTTCTAGGACAGCCCACTCTGCAGCTGATTTGTAAGGCCTGTGTTAGACATATGTACTTGATTATTTTTAGGGTAGTTCAGCTGCTGCATTTACAAGCAGTGAACTTATTGCCTACTCTGTAAAATAAATACTCAACTCTCGGGTACTACGTTTCCCTGACTTGACGTTATGTAAAATATCATTAGCACTGACCAAGAATTTCACAGCACAACTGGTCTGTGAAGATTAAAATGAAAGCCTCATAGGTAAATGCCAGTGTAACGCCAACACACTGAATATTTTCCCTGCAGTTGGGGTCGGTGGACTGACATCCTTTCTCATGGACGTTACAAACGTCAGCTAACTGAACAAGATGTGGAAACCATCTGCCGGACCATCCTTGTCTACTGTCTCCATCATTACAAAGGAGATGAAAATATCAAAAGCTTCATTTGGGATCTGATCACTCCAACAGCTGATGGCCAGACCCGAGCTTTGGTTAATCATTCTGGTATGTTGGTGTCATTGTACTATTTGGGGTTCACTGGTGGCGAAGAGCTGGCAGAGACCTTTGTGACATACTGTCATTAAAAAGATGTAACATAAACCCTACATTTTCCTGTCTCTTAAGTATAAATATCTGACTCTGACACTGCAATTTGGATGGTGAAAAGCTTTTATTATTATTATAGGCTTATCAGCACCAGTGCCAAGGGGAAGGAAGGGAAAGAAAGTGAAAGCCCAGAGTGCACAGCCAGTGCTGCAAGATGCTGATTGGCTGGCAAGCTGCAACCCAGATGCCTTGTTTCAGGAGGATAGCTACAAGAAACATTTGAAACATCACTGTAACAAGTAAGCTTTTAAAGGATTTGTATCTGTGAGCATTGTTTCTTTTTGAAAGGTGTGGTGTTTTTTGCTTTTGTTTTTTTCTTAAAGGCTCCTGGAGTGTGTGATTATTGTCTTTGCATGGCTGTGCTGTCTATCTTGAAGCATCAGAACAACTCAGGTGATGCCTGGCTGGGTGGTTATCAAGTCTTTAGGGATGATTAATTTCCAACAAACATTTGATAAAAAGTTATGGTCAGTTTATGTAATGTGATTCAACATTTAGCTAACTTCAGGAAATATTTCAGTGGAAGGAGATTTTTATTCTCTCTCTCTCTCTCTCTCTCTCTCTCTTTCTCTTTCTTCCTCTCTTTCTCTTTTTCTGTCTCTGTCTGTCTGTCTGTCTGTCTCTCTCCCTCTCTCTCTCATTCTTGTCCACTTCCAAAATTAACATTTCCCAATTAGAATATGGAAATTTGACAATACAAAGTAAATAGAATATATTGAGTCTGATGCTATTTTAGTACTTTGTAGTGCCTATTAGGCATTCAGCAAATATTTGTATAATTGAATTCTAATATCAACCATTAGAAATCTGTTAACATAACCACAGGCCATAGGAAGACCCGTGTACATTAATGCTTCTGTGCTGTTATTGAAAGGAAAATTTCAAAATCTGAGAAGGTGTTTGCTTACAGTTCTGACACTTTTTAGAGACTTCTTTGAATGATGGTACTTTCCAGATTTTATACATAAAGATTTTCTTCTTTAAGTCTTCTAAATTTACAATCCAGGGCTATTTACTTACTTCTAACATACCCTGTTTTTAAAGTAGTAGCACCTAGTAACACCCTCTAAAAGGGCATTTCAACTACTGCCGTTAGTAAACTTCCATTTGCTTGGGATTTATGTAAACTTTCTGATCTCTATTCACATCCTTTTGAGTTCTGAATGCAAACAAACCAGGAAATGAGGCTCATCCAAAGTAGATACATTTCCCTTAGTTTAATGTAGGAACAATGGCTTATGTTACTAGGCACTGCAGTTTCATTTCCCTTTCTAATGCTCCTAACAGACTTCTACCTTAGTATGTTGCCTGCAGTTGCATTCCATATTTGTAAGCAGTAACTAATGTTCTTGTTGTCTTTCCTCTTAGTTATTGTGTAGGTGTGGGTATGGGTAGAGTGAAAGTTATCCAATCTAATCTTTAGTAGTTTGAAAACGTGCAAGTCTAACCTACCTTATCTTCTCGTGTAATTCCTCCAAGCCCTGTTCTCATCTAAAATAAGATGATGTCCATGGATAGAAAATGGGAGTTTATATTGGTTCTACCATAATTTATTGGAGTATTTCATTTGCCAAAAGTTTTGGATTTTAGAGGGTAGGCTAGAGCGTAATTCTACCCTCCACCCTTTCTGTCTCCTCCAAAAAGACGAAAAAGATCCAGGATTCAATACAGATGGGTAGGTCCTCTTGAAACAGTAAGACCTCCTACTTTAGGTGGCAAAAGCCATGAAAAAACATCTACTAGTGTTAGTTTTTGCTTAATTAAAAAAAAATTCTGTCAAAGGTTTGGCCTACGCTTTATAAATTCTCTTTCTGATAACTTTTGTACCAGAAGTAGAATTCAGATGCTCTGTTCCTACCAGGGATAGAAAGGAAACACTAGACACACAATTATGCTAAATTGTGCCTTTGGTTTGAACTGGACTATCCATATGCTGTCAACTGTTGAGCCTACCTGTCACAGGAAGAATTGAGATATAGAGAATACAAAATGGATAAACCAAAAAAAAAAAATTATTTAGGGCTTTGGAGTGCAGGCAGTCATACTTGGCAGCCATGTATCAGTAGCCTAGGCCCTAAATGGTTACAGGTAAGAGAAGGTAAGGTAGTTTTGGGTTGGTTAGATAGCCCATTCTAGTAAAATCAAGAGTTGATTTGCATCACTGAAACTGTCTGGCACAAAGAAGTTGTAATTTTAGAATTTCAGGGATAACCATTTGTTCCTTTCTTGAGAAAGAGGGTGGACTATGTCATACAGTAGTAATCTGCTTGTGTCTATGAGGGTGGTCTTCCGCAAAGTGTAACACCACAAGCTGGCCAGCAGGGGATGCTGTACTTGGGTAAACATAGTATAAGCCTATGGGATTTGCCAGGTGGATTTTGTTGCAAAGAATAATGTCTTAGCCATTGTGAAAATCCAAATGGGATTTGATTACCTTGGAAAATCTGGTCCTGGCGTTCCAAGTGATTTTGACTGATCCCTTGGAAATCTCTCCAAGAGCTTCAGTAAATAGGACACATTTCAAATGCCCAGTAAAGTTTCTGTTTTTTTGTTACAACTTATGCGCAGGTAAAAAGAAAAAAATAGTACAAAGTAGAGGGAGGAAAAAAAAAGTGCTTTGCCTAAAGGGAGAGGGATTTCACCCACCCACACACACATACGCACAACTACCACCTTTCTCGGAAACAAAAGTTGTATAATCTGAAAAACCTGACATTCCATATTGAAGGTTTATTGTAAGGTAGTAAAACCAGATTTTATATCTCGTTTATTCCTACAACTTCTGATGTGCTTCCAAAAATGGTATTAAGGCAGCAGCTGAGGAAATTTTATGAGATAATGAAGCAGAACAGTGACTGAAAGCCATCTGCTCAGTTGTTTACAAACTTGCTTCAATACTTCAGAGGCGATGGTGGAGTACGTGTCCAAACTTCACAAGCTGCACGAGGTAGAACTAAATGAAATGCGCCTGGGTTGGGCTGAGCTTGGTCCCTCTCTGTGCAGTGTAAGCGGTTGCCAGGCAGGCCTGTTGGAAGCCAGCAGAAAGCACCACACAGAGGTGATTATGTGCCACCATCTGTCACGCTTCAAGCCTACCATACAGCATGGCTAATCAGCCTTGGCAGGATGATGGATGAACAGCAACAGCTGCCAAAAGCCACTGTTGGCAAACAGTCCTGAAGTTAAGAACTTCCCCCCCTCCCTGTCTTCCTCTCCAGGGTCCTGCTGCGTGTCCGCATGCTGTACTATCTGAGACAAGAAGTGATAGGGGACCAGGCAGATAAGATCTTAGAGGGTGCTGACTCAAGGTTAGTGCAAGTGCACATTTTTTTCTATGCCTTATTGTGGAGATTGGTGTAATCGGAAAATGTTTTAAACACTGTGTTTAAGAAACTTCATAAGCTACTCTCAGTGACTCCTCTTTTTGTGCAGCTTGAATGTGACTGTTTTGAGCTTAGGGATATGGCAGGAATCTGGGTGAGCTTCATTTTTTATTTTGTGTGTGTTTGAATAATGTTCCTATGTGAGTTACTTTTAGTCACTCTTTTAAGTAGCTGATGATGGTTTGAAGGTAGCCTTTTAAACATGTTGCCACATAAGGTTTGTTTATAGTAAAGGAAGACAGCAAAATGATTCACCTTGACCTCTGCTGGCTCCCTTTAGCCTTCACTTCACCACACTGCCCAGATCTCTCCATATAGATTCCATAATGAAGGCTGTATGGGTGGACATATATAGTACATAACGTAATACATAGCATTTTTTTGTTATGGTACTGGTACTCAATTTAAATATAATTTAAGCTATTTTCTTTGCAGTGAAACAGATGTATGGATACCTGAACCTTTCCATGTTGAAGTTCCTACAGATTGGTGGGATAAGGAGGCAGATAAATCCCTCTTAATTGGAGTATACAAACATGGTAAGTGAGGTTTCTCTTTGTGTATTTGAATACAACTTGACTGTATGGCTTTATCTGTATTTTAGAACTCTTCACACGCCTTCTTCCCGTCATAATATTAATGAGCGTAGTTCCAAAGGACTCTTGGCTTCTACCATTTTTCTGTATTAAAAGTCTAATCTGAGCTGTAAATATCAGATGCTGTTTTTAAATGTTTGTAGAATATTTGAGAAGAAAATATTTCTTTCTTGGCTGTAAATAAAACAAAACCATATTTGTTTTAATAATAGCCAAGTAGCACTATAGATCTCCATAAACTTTGCTTCCAGGACTGCTTCTCTTGCTAATTCTGCCAACCAGTGTCAAAGTGGACGGTGGGCTTAACCTCTGCTATTAATCTGTACAAGTGCCTCCTGGGCTTTGTTCCAAGCAATATTTCACAAATGTCAGTGCTGAGAACTCCCGGCTCCCTTGAGTGGGATGCAGCCTTGTTAACTTTGAAAGGCTGGGGATGTGGAGCTGGCAGGATATATACAATGAGCGATTCCTGATTATAATCCCAATTCTCTGGAGGTCGCAGAGGTATTCTCAGCAGCCCAGCCTGACTAAAGGGGAGAATGATGGCTTATAAAACCTTTCATGATTACAGTTTGGCTTGGGGCTCTACAGCAGTTAGGAGCAGTGTGTTGTAGTACAAATCCTAATTGAATTGTGCTGTTCTGCCTATGTACAGCAGCCACATTTTGTGAGCTCAGCTGAGGCAAGTCTAGCCTAAAAATCATTTCCCTGCCGTGCACTGTTGGGCTCTGCCATTTTCTATCTAGTCAACTTGGGCAGTAAAAAAAGCAAATTGCAGTGTGTAAACAATGGAGGGAACAGTGTCATCTCCCTGACACGTGTCCTCCCAAACCTAAGAAGACAGGTCCTCAGGCCTTATGGGGGGATGGGGGGGGGGGGGGGGGGGTCGACCAACAGTACAAGTTCCAGCATGACTGAAACTGTTCACAAAGGGGTGATGGGAGTGAAAAAGGAGAATCACTGTAGAAGTCATAAAGAACCCACTAAGAAGCCTTTCAAATGTCAGACAAAATTAGATCTGGTTAAAAAAAAAAACAGCAAAACAAGGTTGGGGAGGCAAAAATCTTCCTAGGCAACATGCCATTATTCTATATTAAAGAAGTGTTTTCCTATTAGCATTGGTCATATTTTTTTTGTAATATTCTTGAAAGTAACTTGAACCCAAACAACCTCATTTGAGATGTTCATCTCTAGGATGCTTTGTTTAAAAACAGATTTTTGTTTCCTTAAACTCAATATTGATAATAACCTTGATTCAGAAGCAAAATATGCGTCATGTATCTGTGCCATGAATCTTTCTGTGATAAGGCCTTTTTTTGTTTCTGTTTTTGTTTGCTTCATCTGCGGGGGTGGTGGCGATGATGGAAACAGGCTATGAGAAGTACAATTCTATGAGAGCTGACCCAGCACTGTGTTTTCTGGAACGGGTTGGCATGCCTGATGCCAAGGCCATAGCTGCTGAGCAAAGAGGAACAGACATGCTAGCAGATGGTGGTGATGGGTAAGAAGGATGTTTTAATATTTTAATAAACTTTATGTCAGTATCACATATATTGGCAAGGTTCAATTTTTATACTTTTTGTTTACTATACAGAATCTAACTTGGGTGTTTAAATGACTGCCATTGATTTGATCTACATGGTGCATAACATTAAAATACAGACCTAAACATTTATTATCTCTTGAATATAAATCTAGTTCCTACCGAATAATTCTTTTTTCACTATTTCATCTTTTAGTACTATTTATTTTCCCTTTTGACACCAGGCCTCAGGTTCAAAGTAACACATAATAAATTGATTGTTTGGTGGGAAAGTAAAGTTCACTTGTTTATCAATTTGATTTTATTTTTAAATTAAATTTTGCATAGGGGAGAATTTGACCGAGAAGATGAGGACCCTGAATATAAACCAACCAGAACACCATTCAAGGATGAAATAGATGTAAGAACTCTAGTATATTGATTCTCAATTCAATATTTATAATGTACTTAGATTATTTTATATCCATAAAGTACTAGCTGGGAAGACCTTTCTCCTAAAAGCTAAGGAAAAATAAAAATCTAAACAATTTACTTTTCTTCTCAAGGAATTTGCAAACTCACCTCCAGAGGAGAAGGAGGAATCCATGGAGATACACACTACAGGTAATGCTATATGAGAGTTGAAGGGGAGTGAGTTCATGCTGCATATTTGCGGTTCATGTTAATGCTAAAGATATTAGACATTCTGTCCTTTTGGGATATTTTGTTATATTTTAGATTTTATCAAAAATCATTTTTTCTCATGCTGCTTGATCGTTCCCCCCTGTAATTTAGCATTTTTCAGTTACCTATAAATAATTCTTCTTTATGTTTGTTTTATGATTACACAGTGGGATTTATCTATAACAGAATGATTCAGGATAATTTGGATTAAAAGAGTTAAGCTTTTGGATTTTTCTGCTGTTGGTAATAATTATCAAGCATCATTAGAAATGCAAGGACTATTGCCAAATATAGAGATTAAATTTTACTATTGTATGGAGTAAATATGACCTTTTGCCCAATATATAAAATCATTAAATTATTGTTAAATTTATAGTCTTTTTGATCCATGAACTTCCTTTGAAAACGTATTGCTTAAGGAAGCACTTGTGATGTAGAATGTAGGGTATAAAGTAAATTTATATATAGATATATGTGTGTGTATGTGTGTGTGTGTATATATATATGTGATATATATATATATATACACACACACGTTTGACAAATCACCATACATTTTTCTGAAGCAGTAATTTCATTTTTACACTCGACTAATTAACTCTACACTAGTAATTATTCTAAATTTATATTTTTACATTTTTAGGGCACTGAGCCATCCTTTCCACAATGTGGTCTGAATGCTAATAAGTCATCTTATTTTGTTGGGAATTGCAAAGAAGCAAGTAGGCATTTCAAAAATATTTTTTTTCCACTCCCCTAGGCAAGCACAGTGAAAGTAATGCCGAGTTAGGCCAACTTTACTGGCCTAACACCTCAACCCTGACTACCCGTCTGCGCCGCCTCATTACTGCCTATCAGCGCAGCTATAAAAGGCAACAAATGAGGCAAGAGGCACTAATGAAGACTGACCGACGAAGGCGTCGTCCTCGGGAGGAAGTGAGAGCCCTGGAAGCAGAAAGGGAAGCTATTATATCTGAAAAACGTCAAAAGTGAGTTGGTTTTTTTTGTTGTTGTTTTGTTCAATTCCCCCCCACATGTTTTTCCACTATATTCCACTATATCCCTTTTTTTTTTCTTTTGGGCTTGTAGCCCATAGAAATCACCATCAAGGATAGTATTTATGGGAAAATTTAAAAAATCAAAGCACTTTCGTTTTTGTTTTTCCTTTGAATACTTCATTGCTAAGTTTATGAAGGGTAGGGGATGGGGGAGACTAACAATCAACTTTAATCTCTTTTATTCAGGTACTATTCAAGATAATATCTTTCCTTTTCCAATAGATGGACAAGAAGAGAAGAGGCAGATTTTTACCGTGTAGTTTCTACATTTGGAATTATTTTTGATCCTATGAAACAGCAGTTTGATTGGAACCAATTCCGAGCCTTTGCCAGACTTGACAAAAAGTCTGATGAGAGTTTGGAGAAATATTTCAACTGTTTTGTAGCCATGTGTAGGCGAGTATGCCGAATGCCAGCAAAGCCAGATGATGGTAGGTATATTGATGGATAAACATGATTATTCAATGATAAATAAGGAACTAAAAGCAAACAAATAAAAAATTTGGTCATATGGTAATTAGTTTCAATTTAGAAACTAGTCCTTTTGTTTTACCAAGATAAATAAAGTTGCTTTTGTGTTGTAGAACCACCTGACCTCTCTTCCATGATTGAGCCCATCACTGAAGAGCGTGCTTCTAGAACTTTATACCGCATAGAACTGTTAAGGAAAATACGAGAACAAGTTCTTCATCACCCTCAGCTGGGAGAGAGGCTAAAACTCTGCCAGCCAAGCTTGGATTTGCCAGAGTGGTGGGAGTGTGGTAAACATGACAAAGATCTATTGGTTGGTGCTGCTAAACATGGAGTCAGTAGGACAGATTATCATATCTTGAATGATCCTGAGTTGTCTTTCTTAGATGCCCATAAAAACTTTGCTCAAAATAGAGGAACAGGTAGTATATCTTCCTTAAACCCACTGGCTACTGGATTCAGTCAGACTCCTCCAGTCATCTCATCCACCCACATTCAAGATGAAAAGGCCACAGAACCAGCTGAAGTTAAAGTGGAGGAGTCTGAGCATTCAGTGGTCAAAGAAAAACCTGAGGTTGAGGAAGAGGAAGCTGATTCTGGAGAAAAAGACAATAAGCAGGAATGTGAGGCTGAGACATCTTCTGTTAAAAGTGAAACAAAGGATATCGAAATTAGTGCAGATGCAGATCCAAAGTCTATTTCAGAAAAAGGTTCTGAAGAAGATGAAGAAGAAAAATTAGATGATGATGATAAATCAGAAGAGTCTTCCCAACCTGAAGGTAAAGCCTATACACCTAGTTCTCTGTTCTAGTTATCAACAGCTTTCCCTAAAACATACTGTGTAATCATGCTAAACTTTAGCCTATGAACTTTTCTACAGCATGTAATACAGAATCTCTTCTAAGAAGGGGTAGTATTCCCAGATTTCTCTCGGATACTAAAAGTTATACATTAGTTTTGATATGTTCTCTTGGTGCATAAACATGACACATTTCATACATTCTGAACCATAAAGGAATGGGTTTGGACAAATGTGTGGTATTTTGTGGTTTAATGACAAGAGATTGCATTTGTAGTTATAGTATATCAGGCATGATACATGCCACTAAATGAACTATTCCCCTTGAATTGGAGGGAGGAAGAGATTGTTGAAGAAGAATTTTAATTATTTGTAGACATCTTACTCAATATACTGTCATTACTCAATTTCTTCACTGTTCATCTCTATAGGTAAAGGGATAGAATCAGAGCACATGAGAAATTTCCTCTAGAAAGTAACTTTTTAGTGTCTGATTACTGTGGATTACTCAAAGTAGAAATAAAGTACAAAATCATACATTTCAGCCATAGCTGTCACTTCTAGTGAGCAATTGCTAGAAAATTACCCTTTCTTCTCTAACTTAATTCTGGTTCTGCCTGAGTTTGTTACAGGGACTATCCTGTTTGTAGTTAATGGATATCAACTCTTCCTTCTCAGCAGGAACTGCTTCTCAGGGGAAGAATTTTGATGAAGAAAGCAATGCATCCATGAGCACAGCCCGGGATGAGACCAGGGATGGATTTTACTTGGAGGACGGAGATCCTTCTGTAGCTCAGCTCCTTCATGAAAGAACTTTCACTTTTTCTTTTTGGCCTAAGGTTGGTGCTTCATCATTTCTTTTTGATCAAGATGGGGGGGGGCACCTTCCCGAATTGTTCCCTTTTGTTTTTTCCCAAAATAATTATAGAACTAATACTTTCATATACAAATTTTGTAAGTAATGTCTTTTGGGGGGGGGGCTTGGCAAATTTCTTTTTTTGTTTAAATTAATTTACTTTGATTTATCAATGATCGCTTCCATGTACTTTTGAGTTTAAAATTTTTCTCCCCCTTCCTCCCCACCACCCTCCCCAAGATGGCACACAATCTGATATAGGCTATACATTTACATTCATATTACACATATTTTCACATTAGTGATGTTGTAAGTAAAAATTAAAACCAATAGGAGGAACCATCAGGAAGAGGAAACAAAACTCAACAGAAGAGAAAAACAATAGTAATTTGACTTCCATAGTTCTTTCTTTAGATGTGGATAGCATTTTCCATCACAAGGCCTCTGGAGATGTCTTAGATCCTTGTATTGCCAGGAAGGGTTAAGTTTATCAATATTAGTCATCACACAACGTGGCTGTTATTATGCACAAAGTAATATCTTTTTGTTAAAGATTCTTGAAAATCCCAAAGAAAAAAGTTTTTAGAAGGCTATCCAATAGGAATGGTGACAAGCCAGGGGTGATTGGGGTATAGTAAGCTTTAGAATGTGATTACAACTTATTAGTATAGTGAGGTTCTTTTTTGATTAGATAGCATGGTTTGCTAACATGCATTATTTCCTTGTAGTCTATAAATTATTGTGTCAACAGAATCACACTCTCTTGGCAGAAAGAAATTTATGAACCTGAATTATGGATTTTATCTGCAAAAGAGTTACAGTATTAAAACAAAACTTTAGAATTTTAGAAGATTAAAGTCTGTGTAGGGAGAAGGAAAGAGTATCATTAGTCATTTCAATCTCAAACATATGATGTTAATAATAATTTTCTTCAAAGAAAAAGTTTTGTAGGTAAAATTTTACTGTATAGAAAGCTAATCACAGTGCAGTGACAGTAGTGGAAGGAATAACAGATTTGGGGTTAGAAGACCTGGTTCACTTCCTGCTTCTACCCCTTGTTATTTGTGCGACCTTGAACAAATCACCTAATCTCTCTGGGCCTTTGTTTCTTCATCTGTAAAATTAGGAGGTTGGACTGTATGTATGACCTGAGGTTCTTTCTGGCTCTGAGTCTGTGATCACTGTGCCTATGAAGTGTTTAAAAGGAGATGTTATGTAAACTTAGGGTGATTAGTTTTCTTGCTGAATATAGTAACTTTGTCATAAATCCATTTTCAATTTGGTCCTGTTTTGAAGAGTGAAGAAATAAAGTAGGAATATTTCTAATCATCGTAAATAGGGCCATCTGGTTTAAAGCAAAATAAAACAAAAACTTTAATAAGCTTATTTCAAGGGAAAAGCAGGTCATCTGTTGCAGCTACCAAGATCACTGGTAGATTATTCCTGCCAATCAGGAAGTTAAAGGATGACCTTATATCCTAATCATCAGTAATCATTGCTTAAGTTGAAGGAACAGAGGGATGCTGAAAAAATGAATTTTTTACTTCAAGATTGTACTCTCAAAGGAATTCTTTTCCTTTCCTGTCTCCTAAGTTGCTGCAGAAATTTCATCTGCTTTACTGGATACAGAAAGGAGCTTCAGAGATGATTTGAAGGGTTCATAGTAACAAGCATTTTTAATCTGTGGAAACTCAGTCTAAGTAGACTAAAAGCTGTAATTAGAAATTTTTAATGTACACGCTTCAATGAAATTTGAAGTGATAATGGGTGTGGAATGCAAATTGACATTCATTAGATGTCTCTAGGTTGATGCCCATTTCATAATACTGAACTTTATTAATAGTGACGCTAATGAGGAACAACTTCCTGGTATAGACTTTTAGATCCAGCCTGTTGGATGTGAAGGTGCCAGAGCTTCAAGATGCTAAACACAGATGTTCAATGTTTGTCCTGATGACTTAAAGAACTGTATTTCTAACTATATATGAAGTTGTCAGCTTTGCAGATGTGAATGGAATGTACCTTTGAAGAGTTAAAAAAAATTTTTTTAGTAGTAATTTTTTTTGAGGAGGTGGTTGTATGTGTCTTCTGTTGTTTCAAATGATACAGTGTTCATATGTGAAAAACAAAATTCTCTGTCCTAGGGCTACCTGAGAACTTAATCCATAATAAAGCAGTCTTTCTAGATTCACTAATCTACTTTAAACATTTTTCTTTATTCTTTGAATGATTAGCAAATATTTCCATGTCATTGTTCTTAAATAGAATAAGACCCAAAATTTTCTCTATGCCAACATTTCGTTATATCTTTTCTCCTTTGTATAGGATCGTGTAATGATAAACCGATTAGATAACATCTGTGAAGCAGTGTTGAAAGGGAAGTGGCCAGTAAACAGACGCCAGATGTTTGATTTCCAGGGACTTATGCCTGGTTATGCATCAACAGCTGTGGATAGCCCCCTACAGAAAAGGACCTTTACAGAGCTTTCAATGATTGGTCAAGCTAGCATCAGTGGTAGTGAGGATATTGCTGCTTCTCCCCAGTTGTCAAAGGCAAGTTAGAGTGATTTTATTTATTTAATATAAAATTATTTCTGTGTCTTTTTTAAAAAACTGAAATCATTTGTGCTTATTTGTTCCCTTTTAGAATAAAAGGGGCTGTCATACAAGTAGACTCCTTCCAAATTCTGTGGTTTTTATTCATAATAGGTTAATTTACTTCCTTTGTTTTATTTTTATTTATTTTTAAGCCAGTCAGTAAACCAGATGTAGCTTTGCTTCTTTACAACTCCACATCTTGATTTTTCACTAGGAAGATGCACTCAACCTATCAGTCCCTCGTCAGAGGAGGAGGAGGAGGAGAAAAATAGAGATTGAGGCTGAAAGAGCTGCCAAACGACGGAATCTCATGGAGATGGTGGCTCAGCTGCGGGAGTCTCAGGTGGTCTCAGAAAATGGACAAGAAAAAGTTGTAGATTTATCAAAGGCCTCACGAGAGGCAACAAGTTCTACCTCAAATTTTTCATCTGTCACTTCAAAGTTTATCTTGCCTAATGTCTCCACACCCGTGTCTGATGCCTTTAAAACTCAGATGGAACTGCTACAGGCAGGTCTCTCACGCACACCCACAAGGCATCTGCTTAATGGCTCCTTAATGGATGGAGAACCTCCCCTGAAGAGGAGGCGAGGAAGGAGGAAAAATGTAGAAGGGCTTGATCTGCTTTTCATGAGCAACAAACGGACATCATTGAGTGTAGTAAGTCCAGCAGCTAGTTTTCATTCGGTGTGCACTCCTGTTTCTATATCTGGTTGAATTCATCTCAGTTAAGGATATCAAATCTAGCTCATGTCATTCAAGAAATAGGTGAGATTTGGAGTTAACAGAGTAGTAGATATTATCTGACAATTATGGAGATAACTTGTAGGTTTCCCAACTTGTACAAGGATCTGTTTCCTTTTTTTTTTTTATGTTTTATTGACTCTGACTTAGTTTACATGTTACTCTTCCTTTGGTTATGATCTGTTGATTACTGATGAAAAAGCTTGGTTTCATCAGCCAAAAAAAAAAGTTACCACAGATTTATCAAGCTATGGTAAACTTGGATTTGTGGAAGAATTGGTTTGGGGTCAGCCTTTTATTACATAAATGTGCTATTTTTTTTTTGGCCAGGAAAATTGTGGTTAGTTCACAGCTCCTAATTATATTTTTCTCCTTGGCCTAAGATCACTAGATTTTTAACTTGAACTGATTGAAAAATCACTATTATTCTAGTTAAGAATGAGATATATTTCTCTGTGTATTCCAATTATCACTTGGGAAGTAATTTTAAAAGAACTTGTAAATACATCAAGGCAATACATTTATCCTTTCCTCTAATTTACCACCATAATTCATCAAAAAGATTGGCCATTTCTTATCATTGAAAGATTTCAGAAATACTCCTTCAGAGGCCTTTGCCATTTCTAGCCTCAAAATTGGGGATTGAATTTATTGTATAGTATAGCTTATTCTTATTGAAACCCAAATCTATAAGCTGGCACTAGAATCAATTAGTATAATGTTCTTTAGACAATAGATGGATCTATGTCTTTGAGACAGAGCCAGAAGTGAAGTGCCTTTTAAATTATAAGGCTTAAGGAAAACACCCCCCCCCCCCATTTGCATTCTTCTGCACCTTTTTTTGGCTATCCTATAACTCTAGAACTTAGAAAAAAGTTTTATGTAGCTAGGGTGAGAAAAAGCAAGTCTGAGATCTAAGCATCATATATTTAGAACTGGAATGAACCTTAGATGGTCAAGTCCAAACCCTTCATTCTACTGACTAGGAAACAGAGACCTGGAGGGGTGAAGTAACTTGCCTAGGTAATAAGTGTCAGAGGTAGAATTTGAATCAGCTTTCTTCTATAGAGTGAGGGTGTTGGCTTAGATGAATTCCAGAGTCTCTTCCAGCTGTCATCCTATTAGGTGTCAAAAGTTTCAAAGTCTCCCTTCCAAGTCCAGCACTCTTTCCAATGCTTTACACTACTTCTCCAGCCATGCAGTACAGCTTTTTGTTAGGTATGCATAGTGCTCTGAAAATAGTGAATCCATAAGTAACTCCCAGTATGTGAATGCCGTCCACCAAAGTAGATGGTGCAGCTTGCCTATGAGTTAGTAAATGAATCCTTGAGAGTTGCCTGAGGCACATAGAGATTAAATGAGCCTCCCAGGGTCACACAGCTAGTAAATATCAAGTGATGTTTCAACCCAGGTCTTACTGATTCCAAACTCAGCATTCTATTACCACATTCCTGCTACACTGTAAACAGTAGGTCCTTAATAAGGGTTTACTTAACAGAATGTTGAAAAATGACAATTTAACTATAATTTGGTGTGCCCTCCCTAAAATGACAATTGTATTAGACATGTCATCCTCAGATGTCATGCTATCACTAATATTCTGCCTTCCTTCTTGAAACTATATGTCATTTTGGCATATCTTGTTGACTAAAGCAATCTTCATAAATTTTGACAAGTTCATAATGACAAATTTATGTTGTAGAAGCTATTAACTTTTCATTTAAAAATTTGAATCATAGTACATACTTTGCCAGGGAACTTGTGTCTAGAAGAGCAACAATTTTGAATTAAGGATACACCAAATTACAAAGAGTTAGAGCTTGTCCACTTCACAGTGTTGCTCTATGTATCCAATGAATATTATGCCAGCGAAGTAATACTTTGTGCAGTTCACCAATGATTAACCTTGCAAACTCAAGTTTGTTTGTTTGTTTTAGCAAACCTCATAATTCCTCTTAATGATTTTGTCCGTGACCCTAAAAAGGGCCAGGTAATCTTCACAATTCTCACAGGGGAGATACGTAGATAGTTAGGAACTATTTCCTCATTTGGTTTATGTAGTTCTTAAACATATAGTATCTTGGTTTGGGTTTCAAAGGTTGGAGGTGCAAGGGGACAGTAGGATGAAAAAATATGAAAATTCAAACTGAATTACGAATTATAAACAAGAGGAACATTGTCAGTAATTGTTTCATATGTGGAATTAAAAAAAAAAAAAGCCAAACTGTCCGACTTATTTGGAAGTTAACGTTTTTGGATAATTTTTTATCTCATCTAGGTGTGAAGTCTCATGATGCTAGGGTGACATTCTCCTGGGAAATGGTGCAATGTTGCAAAGTTTTTGTTAAAAGTAAGAATTAAAAGAATTGTCCTCTTTCTACAGGAGGATGCTGAGGTGACCAAAGCTTTTGAAGAAGATATAGAGACCCCCCCAACAAGGAACATTCCCTCTCCTGGACAGCTGGACCCAGATACTCGCATCCCAGTCATAAACCTAGAAGATGGGACCAGATTGGTTGGGGAAGATGCTCCTAAAAACAAGGATTTGGTTGAATGGCTTAAACTGCATCCTACCTACACTGTTGATATGCCAAGTTATGTACCAGTAAGTATCATAGAATCACCAAAGTGGAAGAGACCTTAGAGAAAGGGTTTTTCACCTTTTTTGTGTGTCACAGGCCCCCTTTGACAATCTAGTCAAAACCTTAGGTTTGGAAGCCTCTGGTTCCCTTCTCACAATATTTTTAAATAATCAGAGGAATCTGTTAGAGATTAGTAAAAACAAAAAATGTAGTTCTTTTCCCATCCAAGTTCACAGACTTCCAGAAATCAATGGACCCCTAGATTAAGAACCCCTTCTTCAGAGGCTGACTAGTCCAGCCACCCACACAGTTCAGAACTTCTTCTACAACCTCCTTAACAGATGTTCATCTAGCCTTTTTGATTGAAATGCTTCAGTCTGAAAACTATACCATTAATGTAGTCCAAAATTGTGTGAGCTTTGTTGTTAGCTCTTTCATATGGTTGTCTCAGTAATTTCACTTGTGCTTGACTAAAAATCTTAGACTTTTTTTTTTTAAGTAAGTTCCTATTAAATCAGGTCTGCCCCATCCTAGACACATGTGACTATTTTTTTTAACTTGACCATTTGCTCCAGTTCAATTTCATCTTTTTTGGTTTCAGTCATAGTCCAAATAGTTTTGAACCTTTAGCCTAACCGTAGTATTAATTGTTCTCTCACTTTTTGTTATCCCTGAGGCCAATCTGCATAGCTGAGTCAGGAGTAAAAGATAGTATGACGTTGTATAACAATTATAGCCTATAATAGCATGATTTGATTAAAAGTTTAAAATTTAATTCACTGAAAATCGTATCCTTGGTATGCAATAAGAATACAAGAGACTAGTAACCATACTATGTATTCATGTAAACACATATATGTGTACTTATGTATATTCCCACACATATATACATACATATACATTCTAACCTTATATACTTAATTTACTTTATTAATGTGTATGAGAAATATCACACACACACACACACACACACACACACACACACACAACCAGGAAGACTGTATGTTAAATGTTCCTTATGTTTTACTGAAAATTGAAAATGACTAATTGGTTATTTTTTTTTGAATACTCAATAGAAAAGCTAAACAGCAACTGTTCTTTCCTTTTTCCTCAAAGAAGAGTGCGGATGTGCTGTTTTCCCCATTTCAAAAACCGAAACAGAAACGACATAGATGTCGAAACCCTAACAAATTGGATATCAACACCTTGACAGGAGAAGAAAGGGTACCTGTTGTAAATAAACGAAATGGAAAGAAGGTAAAACTTTTTATGAAAGAAATCTCTGTCATAGTTTTTATTTCAAAAAGGTAGTTTTTCCTGGTAATTTATTTCTGAGTAGGAAAAGGACCATTTAAAAAAGAATGTATGTAAAAGTATGTCTATAGTTTAAAATAGCTTTTTTTTAATGTCTTTAATCAGATGGGTGGGGCTATGGCTCCTCCAATGAAGGACTTGCCCAGGTGGTTAGAGGAAAATCCTGAGTTTGCTGTGGCTCCTGATTGGACTGATATAGTAAAGCAGTCTGTAAGTATGAACTCCTGTATATATGTGTGCATCTATATGTATATTCTCAAAACCTGACCCAAGAAAGAATGTGTGTGTGTATATGTGTATGTATGTGTATATGTGTGTGGGTATATAGGCCAAAGAAGATTCAGGTTTTTTTTAGAAATCTTTTACCATATTGCCCATTCAAACAGATTTTTAAACTAAAGGAACTGACACTGTAAATCAGATTTGACCCCAGATACAACAGTAGTGGCTTAATTTTTTCAGCTTTAGTTACAAGGAAAATTAAAATCTCTGTGTTGGACTTTAGAAAGAAGAAATTGTCAGGTAATAGACATTCAGCCCCATGTGGAAGTCATTTAGAGGAAGACTGTTCCCAACACTCTTCTAGCTGGACGGGGATATATTCATCCTGTTTAACTGGAAACCATTTTTATTCTCTTTTTAGCTCATTAATCTGAATTTGGGGGATTCTGCAAATAAATGGGCTGATCTGCACTGCTTCATAACACATGCATCAAATTAGTATAGTTCAATAGAAGGATATAGGATAGAAGATAAAATAGTTGCCATCATAAAATATATTCAACTTAGTTGGTAATATTTACTAGTTTGTCTCCGTTCAGAACACTAGATTTTGATACATGAGGGTTCATGTGAGTCTCAATTTGACCCCCTCACACCCAGCAGGCCTTCCATCTTGAAATGACTTTGTATTTATTGCTGTTTGTGTTATATCCTTTCGATAGAATGTAAACTCCTTGAGGGCAAGGACTGTTTTGCTCTGTCTTCATATCCCTAGAGGCCAACACAGTACCTTACATGGTAGTACATGTGTAATCTTTGTTGAATTGAACTGAATTTTAGCATTTGAAATCCAACGTCTACTTGGAAAATGAGTTCAACAGATGAGCCTAACGAAAATAAAGGAAGATTATGAATATTTGAATTGTTTTAAATTCTTCCATTCAGAATGTTAAGTGGTGCAATGAAATAAACCATTGCTGTCTCACATATAAAAGTTGCTGATAGCTTTGATCATGTTTCCTCTCCCTTTTGTAGGGTTTTGTTCCAGAGTCCATGTTTGACCGTCTCCTCACAGGGCCTGTTGTGAGGGAAGAGGGGGCGAGTAGAAGAGGGAGAAGGCCAAAAAGTGAAATTGCCAAAGCAGCTGCGGCCGCTGCTGCGGCCGCCTCCACTTCGGGCATCAACCCGCTGCTGATGAACAGCTTGTTTGCTGGGATGGATCTCACAAGCCTTCAGAGCCTACAGAATCTACAATCTCTACAACTGGCAGGTCTCATGGGCTTCCCTCCAGGACTTGCAACAGCTGCTGCTGCTGCTGCTGCTGCTGCTGGAGGGGATTCTAAGAATCCTGCCACCATGCTCCCTCTGGTGTTGCCAGGGATGGCAGGATTGCCCAACATGTTTGGACTTGGTGGGCTGTTAAATAACCCGCTCTCAGCTGCTGCTGGAAACGCCACTACTGCTTCCAGTCAAGGAGAGCCTGAAGATGGCACTTCAAAAGTGGAAGAGAAGGGGAATGAGAATGAAGAAGAGAACAAAGACTCTGAGAAAAGCACAGATACTGTTTCTGCTACTGACTCTGCGAGTGGATCCGTCAGCGCTGCTACTGCCACAGCTGGATTGCCCTCAAACCCTCTAGCCTTCAATCCTTTCCTTCTGTCCACCATGGCTCCAGGCCTATTCTACCCATCCATGTTTCTACCTCCAGGACTGGGAGGATTGACACTGCCTGGTTTCCCAGCATTAGCAGGACTTCAGAATGCAGTGGGTTCCAGTGATGACAAGGCTGCTGACAAAGCTGAGGGAGTTCCCTTTAAAGATGAAGAACACCTAGAAGGCAGCGATGCTGAGGAGAGCCTAGATAAGACTGCGGATTCCTCCCTTTTAGAAGATGAAATAGCACAGGGCGGAGAACTAGACTCACTTGATGGGGGGGATGAAATAGAAAACAATGAAAATGATGAATAACCAGTACCAGTTACAGTTAAAGTGTTTGAGACTTTTGACAAGTGGTAGTCCTACTGTTTACACTCACAGTTAATGTTCATACCTAGTTTTTATAAGCTGTTCTGTAACATAGTGTAGCAAAAAAAAAAAAAAAGTCTAAGTCATGTTATACAGATGTGTCAAAAGGTATCTTGGTCATTAAGTATTGTGCAGTGCATTATTTATTATCCCTAGGAGAGATGAAATTTGAGAGGTGATCATGTCTTTTTAAGGAAACTTACATAATGCTCTGCTTTTTATTTTTCTTTTGGTACCATTGGTATTATAAAAGCAGCAATTTGTAACAGAGTGGCACTAATAGAAGGAAGTGCTGCTTAAAGGAAGTATGAAGTTATATATTTAATTTTTTAATTTTAATTTTTTTTTTTGCTGTGAAGGTCAAGATGAAATTTACCATACATATCGTATTTGCTCATTATTTTTGACTGTATGGGAGTTCCCACACTTGCTCACACACACACACACACACACACACTCACACACACACATATACACACACACACACACTCTGACAATCTCCAAGATAGTGTGAATGTCTCTGTCTTGAGACACAGCAATAATAAGGCAGCTGTTGAATGTGAAGAGTACCTTTTAGAAATTAACCCACTGAGAAGGTTCTTACAGGATAAAACTACAGTTCAATTATCTCATGATCTTGTAATGCACTGGTATAAACAAAAAAAAAAAGAGAGAAAAAGAGAGAATCAGGTACCTTTTTTTAAATTAAAGGACTTTGTTACTTTAGCCACAAAGCTAAACAGCATTACCTCAACTCTAAACTAGCCTTGAAGTTTACAGACATGACTTTGTAAATGTATTGTTTTTCTTTGTTGTGATGTCCTTTTATTTTTTCTTTGAAAACTGCTATCATGTAAGATAAGATGTAAATTGCTGCCAACTGTAGTAATGATACTTTTAATAAAAGTGACCCATGATATGCAGAGATGTAATTATAGAATGTAGTGTTTAGGGAAATCACAACTGGTGTTCACTCTATTTTTTGTATTCGCAATAGATGCCAATACAGCATTCTGGCTTTTGTATGGTTTCTTGATATATCCTCTTATACTAGATTAGCTGTTAGTAATACTGTGAACTGATTGTCTTTGAGACTGGACAGGAAGAAAAATCTTGAATTACCTTCACATTATTCACTCTAGCTAACTCTACAGAAATGCACACAAAACCCCATGCATTACCCCCTCAATAGGGCATCAGAGACTGAGAATACTTAAAAAAATGTGTTCAGCATGTGATAATATGGTACACTAAAGAACAAAAGGGCAAAGAAAAATGAAGCTTTAATAGGCACAATATCTAGGTCATTTATCCTTGGTTAATGGGTAGAAAAACACAATGCTGTAGTGTCAGCAAGGAACACAAAGGCTCTGTGGTATCCTGTAGACCAGTGCTTGTGATGCCAGAAACCAGTGTGTCAAACAACCTACGTGAAACTAAATCTGACCCACTTTAAAAAAAAAAAAACTAAAGCCTTTTCTAGAGAGTTACCGATTTGTACCTTTTGGTGACCTTTGATATTTGAGAGAATGGATCATCTGAGAACTACTGTTTTCGATCTTCTATGTCACCTGGACAAACAAAACTTAAGGCAGAGAGCAGGGAGAAAGAAATGAGCTAGGCAGTTGTTTTTGTTTATGTGTTTTCCTTATGGTACCAGAAGAATGAAATTTACAACTAGACATGCAGTTTTAGTGACACCAAGTTGAACGGCACACACACACACACACACACACACACACATATACACACACACATACACATGCACGCGTGCGCGTGCACACACACACACACACACACACACTTACATTATATCCAAAGTGCCAGAAAGGGGGACAATTTGGAATCTTCACATAATAATGATGCTGTTGCTTTTCCCCGTTGAAAGTAACTTAAATAATATATAGTGTATATTAGAAGAAGTGCCTGAAAGGGCATATCTTCTGAAAGGGAATTATTTGAACATAGAAAATAAAAAATTAGAAGTGAATAAAATGTGTAAGGAAGAAAATAGCATACAAATGAATTGTTAAGTCTATAGTACAGTAACTAGAGGACTTTTTAGGGCTTGAATAAGTCAAGCAAGAATTTGTAATGAAATAAGCTAGAAAGGGAAATTTTTTTATATCTTTATTATGGACAAGGTTTTTTTTTTTTAATAAGTAGAATATACAATGTATATGTATCCATCCATATTGGAAGATAAATGTTATAAATAGTTATGACCTTCAGCATCAGTTATTAGCTACAGTCCAGGTAGAGTAGTGTAAGTGATAGGCCAACTACTGACCATCACAACATAGCCTACAGGACACATTTGTTTAAACTTTGAAGTTACTTAAAATTCTATATTGAAAAGTGTAACTGCATATTTGCTCTCTAAGAGAGCTTCAAGGTTAAAGATCTAGGTGTCTGCCTACTTAGGAGATGTTTTTAGTTCAATTAGAGTCACAGATCTATACAAGAAGAGATTTTAGAAACCATTTATTCCAACTCCTTCATTTTGTAGATGAGGTAACTGAGGCCTAGGGAGGCTAAGTGAATTGCCCAAGGTCACACATGGCAGGTATGGGGTTTGAACTCAGGTCTCATGACTCCAAGTTAAGCACTCTTTCACTCCAGTGAGAATGAGACAATTCCTAGTAAGAAATGAAGTATTGAAAGATGATCCTGTAGTACATGGATGCTTATATTTCTACATATTGTCTTCACTCACCGATGAAGTAGAAAGTATCTTAGGTTTGGAGTTAGAGTACCTGGTTTCAAATCCAAATTCTTCCATTTTGCTGTCTGACCTTTGGCAAGTTACTTAAACTCCTGAGGCCTCTTTCCTCATCTGTCAAATAGAATGTTAGTATGGATGTTGTTTAAGGTCCTTTTAGCTCAGAGTCATAGGTTCATAGATTTATGCTAAAGAATTTTTTTATGCTACATGTACTATAGATATGTTTTAATCCTTCTTTAGCATCTGTATTATGTTAAGATTGTGCACTTACTAATATTTTTAGTAAAGAAAAAGAAAAAAATCCTTTGTATCTTTTGGTTTGTTTTAGTGAGAGTGAGATACCAGAAAAAGCTTACAAGTAAGAAAAGGAGAATATTTGAGAGAAGATCATAGATTTAGAGGAAGGGACCTTAAACATCATCCAGTCCTCCCCTCATTTTACAGATGAAGAAACTGAGGCTGAAAGAGTTTACATGAATTGCTTCAGGAATACAGCCATTAAGGGCCAGAGACAGGGTTTGAACTTAGATCTTCCTCACGCTAAGCACAACACTCTAACCACTGCACTGCCTTACCTTCTAGAAAAAGAAACATTGAAATAGTCCCAGATAGCAATTCCCATCCACCTCTTAATTTTGGAATATCAAGTGAATTAGTAGTTTCCCCTCCCCACATTTTGCTATACTTCTAATCAAATGTCTTTGGTAGTGCCAGTAAAAGATACTCTGAATAATTAAAAACAAAACAAAAACCCATTGCCATTGATGCTAATGTTTTTTTAATATGTCCCCATTACATAAGCAAGCTTTTTGAAGTGATGAAGGGTTTTTTTTTTATTGCAGATAAGAAGCTCTACAAATTACTTTTTATGAATGAAGATGGAAATGAACTGCCAATTACTATAAATTCTGTAGCAAAACAATTTAAATTACTAAGGTACTAAATAAACTCTAAAAAGTAACATGTAGCCTCTATAAATTCCTTAGCTTGATCTCTTGCATAATGGGCAATTTGATGTTTCCTCAACTTGGATAAGAGGTGCCATCATTTTGTAGGCATTTTATGGTCAAGTTTGCATTTAACATGAGATGAGTAAGTTAAGGATTAGGAGATTTTGTTTAATGCAATATTTTTTGGCAAAAATTATTTTATGGCCATACTTTTTGTAGATTCTTATCCAACTTTAATAGTAGTTTATTGGCTTTTGAAGTATTAAGAATTTTTTAAATGTTTTTACATTGCTTACCCTCTTCTATTGCTTTTGCACATTTTTTCTCCCTTCAAACACACAAAAAAACTCCATTCTTCTTTGGAGTAACACTAGAGACTCACGAGCCCCATTCTGATACCTCAGAACTTTTAAAAGTACCCTGGAGTTTCACGATAATGCTGTCATGGAGTTCTAGCCTTTTGTGAGGTGTATGTGGATAGGTGTACAAAGATGGACTTGTGAATTCTACACTAGTTGGAGCAATAGTAAAATTTTAATATATAGTAAATAAAAACAGGTAAGTCAAAACATTAAGAGGAAGTCATTTTGTTGTTCTGGTGTAAAATTTCTTTCTTGCCCTCCTACCCCATGGTATTTTGATCTTAAAACCTTGATTTGAACATTATAGATAGAAGAAACATGATCTCACTCTCTCTCTCTCTCTCTCTCTCTCTCTTCTGTATCTCTTTCTCTTTCTCTCTCTGTCTCTCCCCTTCTTTCTCCCCACACATTCTTTTTCCCCTCTATCTATTCCTTGCTTTTTCTGCTAAGGGAGAGGTGCTGCACTGCCTTAAAATTATTTGCAGTCCAAAACTATCCCATAATTATTGGTCTCTTCTGCTCAAGGGCCTTCAAATGTAGACTGATTCACTGAAACTTAAGCAGTCTATAAATTTAATAGTATGAGGAATACACAAGACATTTCAGAATAGAAAACTCATCCTGCTTGACATGTTCAACCCTGTTTCTATGGAGTCAGGAAGCTCTTAACATTTTAGTATTCACCTTTTTTGTTTTTTAATTTGCACTGATGAGTTCATCCATACCACACCCCTATGAGTTAGGGAAATATTGTGGCAACTGCCTCTTTCACTATTGAGATGAAGTCATGGACCACATGGTAAACTAGAGTAGAAGACATTAGGGCTCAGAATTCCTCCATTTAAACCTTGGCTTGGAGGGATACTTGACCATCTTTCTTCCTTGAATGTAAACCAGGTGTGCATGATAGTGTTAGTCTAGGATAAGAAAGGGTGAGCCTTCTAAAAATTGGGCTGTGGGTGAACAAAGCAGTTTACTAAGGAGGATTGCTTATGTCCTTTGCACACAGTAAGTGCTTAATAAACGAATGTTTAACGAATGAACTGTTGAATGGTCTGAAGGAACAATTGATTATGTTCCTGATCAATGAATGACTGGTGTCCAAAAGAAAATTTATCGATCTGGAAAAAACAAAAACGAAACAAAAAACCTTTAACTTGCCTGCATATCACTAAAGGGGCAACTCTATGATAGAACCAGAACAATTAGCAATGCATTTTCAAATATTTTCCCCTATTTTTTAGAATTTATTCCTCGGGACTCTGGAAATTGAGCAATCTGCTTAGCAAGTAGGGACTGACTTCACTTTAAGTGACCCTTAACGTGACTCCTCTTAGATGCTGATGTGAGAGAGCAGAAGCAGAGCTATATAAGTCTGGAACCTATGATTCATTCAGGAGTTTGCTCTAGCTGTATGGTTTTGCTATCAGTCTCCACCCACAGGGTTTTCTGGGCTATTGTAGGACTCATAAAGGATTTGCATATCTGTGGCTGCAGAGCTAATGTTCTCTCACTCGCCTCAGAGGCCCTGCAAGGCAACTCCATGATCCTTTTCCCTCTATTTCTAAGGGTTAGCCGAAAATAAGAGACGGCCATTGTGTTTGACTGCAGAGGCATTGTTCTTCACCAGACAAAGCTGGCATGTTTCTCAGATCCACAGTTTCTGCTCCTTCAGCCATAGCTGGCTACTGAGAAGCAGCTGGGCAGATCCTGAATAGCCTGAAGTCTTTCTTAAAACCAATTTTTTTAAAAAACCCATTCTAAACCCTAAACTCTCCTTTACTCCAAAAATGTGAACAAACAATTCTTTTACAATACAGCATCATTTTCTTTAGGATGTGTGTTTTCAGATAGGAGTTTAATAAGTAATACAGGAATGGTGTGCAGGGTGAGGTACCTAATTCTGTCCCTCTTTCTCTTGCTCCCTCTAAATGGAAGTACCAGCATTAAGTGACAGATTAGCTGGAAGGGATTGATTTCCATCAAGATTATCAAAAGCAATTAAAATTGAAGATTTTTCCATTACCCTCAAACTAAAATGGTAGTTTGGAGTTCAAATTAATTTTTGTGAGTTCCTCTAAGTGGTGTCCAGGTATCATCTGTGTGTCCAGGTTGTAATCTTATCATTAAAACCTTCCCACTGCAGAAGTCCTGCAGAAGCCAGAATCCTGTCTATTGATACCTGAGGTAAAGATAGCCTTGAAGGCTTTTGCTTTTATGTCTTCCTTTGATATGGTTTCTGAATAGGTCAAATAAATAAAACGAGAAAATTGTCCTGTGACTTTTAAGGATATCATGGAAGTGGCAGTAGGAATCTAGATTTCCAGGGTGGAATCATGTTTGTCAAGACAAGCACCAGTGGGTAGATAAATAGGGAGAGAGGGAGGGAGGGAGGGAGAGAAAGACAGAAGGGGGGGGTTTCTCCTGCTTTGTGAGCTTAAATGTTCAATTAACTGAGTGTAAGAGCACAAAAATTCATCATAGCACAATTCCGACTGGTTTATATTTGTTTCCATACAAAAGAAGGTATGCTTTTGCATGTATCTGAAAAAAATCCAGCCCTAAATGTGCCATTTCCATTTGTCCAGTAGCCCAAGGGGTGGTGAGGCAGTGCAGAGGTTAAAATGTGTGAATCGATTATATAATTAATTATAATGCTAGGCTATTCATATACACATAGGAAATCCACATATACAACGAATATGCATATTATAACTAAAATTTATTCAGCATCTTGGAATCTCAGAAGATCATGTAAAATAGGGAACTTCTCCTTCCCTTTGTGGAGCTACTGGGATGTTTCCATGTCTTGAAGGTCTATGTAGTTTGATGGCAGTTATTGAGTATAACTTATCTTAACCAACTACCTGTCAATTGTGGTAAAAATTTGTTGGACAATCAAAGAAGAAAATGTACTAAGTGTAGGGACTACAGGAAAGGCTTATCTTCAGTGTCAGGCTCTGTGAAACTTCCATTAATGTTGACTTTTTAGAAATGATAGTAGGAGCTCATTTGGGGCTCTTCTTATTTTTTTGTTACAGAAAAAGAAAAATCCAGCTGAATCTAGTTTTCTTCTAAAGAGAGAATCAGTTCTTGTTAAATGATGAATACAGTGATCTTTGTAGTACTACAAATGAAAAAAAAGTTTGGATACAAAATGACCAACTTATAAAATATGTGTGTTGGACTCATTTTTAATTTACATTCTTATATGCCTAATAACCTGATTTCTTTTAGGTTCCTAGCCCTGGACTTGAGTTTGGACATGTTTGAGTGACTGAATAGCTTCTTCTCCGATCTTAGTTCTGACCTTTCTAGATAAGACTATATCCTATCCTAATATCCCAGGTACCTAAGGGTAGGGGAGAGGTTTAAATCTGAAGTGTTTGTTTAAAAACAAAAGCACAACACATTAAATCCATAAATCTAAATCAACAAATATTTATTGAGCACCTGTAATGTGTCAAGTACCATGTTGTGGGGAATAATGCAAAGATGCCTAAGACAGAATTCCTGCCCAGTTAGGAGTCTGCAAAAAACATGGAGAATAATAATAATACTGTTTTTAATTTGTTGGGCAGTTTACAACCTTCAAAGCATCTTCACATATATTTGGTTTTATCTTTATAACAATCTGTGATGTGGGCTGATCGGTCATCATGATACTCATTAGTTAAAGAAACTTAAATCCCAAAAGAATTCATATACAGTTTATCCCTTCCATATATTGACTTTCCCCATCCAGGTTTCGATGTATTGAGGGTTGGCATAAGAAATTAAATTAGAAGGGGGGGGCAGAGCTAGGTGTTGCAGAGGATAGAGCACTGGCCATGAAGTTAGGAGGACTGGAGTTCAAATTCAACCTCAGACACTTGATCCTTACCAGCTGTGTCAAGTCACAGCTTGGGCAAATCACTTAACTCTCATTGCCTTGCCAAAAAACAAAACAAAACAAAACAGAAAGAAATGGGAATTTTTGCAGAAGCTGCAGGTGACATAAGTCCAGCAGATGACACAAAGGCTGTGACCAAATAACCCAAATTTTACTATAGGGTCCTATAAACACCTCATAAAAGAAAAAAAAAATTAGACCTCTGGTACAAAAGGAGGACCAAAAAATTTAACTTGGATTTTCCGGATTGGCCAGATAGTAGGGTGAAGGTGCTGAGTCCCTAACCCCTGCAATGTGGAAGTGATAACTGTAGCAGCTTACTAAAACTGGGAATAGAGCTCAAGTACTTTGACTTAGCCTAGGACTCTCCTCTACACTACGCTCATTAGCTTTGTGACCAAGGTAGGGCAAGTCACTTCACCTCTAGGAGCCTGTTTCCTTATTTCTAAAAATGGGGATAATAATACTGATAATGCTTACCTCAAGGACTATTGTAAGGCTTCAATGAAATAATGTGTTTTAATAACAATGATAGCCAACATTTCTATAGCACTTTAACATTTGGAAAAACATTTTACAAATATTTCCTTTGATTTCACAACAACCCTGAGAAGTAGGTGCCATAATTATTCCCATTTTGAAGATGAGGAATCTGCAGGAGAGAAGGTAAGTGACTGACCCAAGGTCTCACATACAGTAAGTGTCAAGAAACTGAATTTGCACTACAGTCCTTCGGACACTGGGTCCAGTTCTCTACCTTGCCACGTAGCTGCCTAAATGTCTTGCAAATATTAAGGCCTAATGTGTTTGTTATTAGTCTATAAGCTAACTAATAATTTGAAGCAGTACATAAGTGCTGAATGTCCATGTGGTGAGTGACATACTGGTTCTGAGGAGGGATTGATTGATTATAATGTGTTTGGGGTGGTAAGGGAAGAACTCATGGAGGTGCCTATCCTTAAAAGATGGCAGGATTTAGGTAGATGGAAAAGATGGGAGAACAGAATGAACAAAGGTAGGATGGTGAGAATGGGCATGACATGTTCAGGAGATAGTAGGTCAATTTACCTTTTAATAGTGCTCTAAGGTTTGAAAAGTAAGCATTTTCCTCACAACCCTGTGAGACAGCAAGAGGCTGAGTCTATGTGGTAAGATGTAAAGAGTAATGAATTTGGAGTCAGAGGACCTGACTCTGAATCCACCTGTATGAACTCAGGCAAGGCAGTCTCAGAACCTCAGTTTCTAATTTGTAAAATAAGAAGGCTGGACTAGATGGCGGTGTAGTCTAAGTTCCTTTCTGGTTCTAAACCATAACTATGTTGCAAGTGTTATCTTTGTTTTACAGATGGGGAAATTGAGAAGTTAGATGATTTTCTTATAGTAACCAAGCTAGTAAGTGCCTCATTTCCCAGATTAAGTCAGCACTCTTTCTAATAGGTCCCTTTGCCCAATTCTTATATGAGGAGTAGTAGAAGAAAGATAGAATGGCCAAGTGGAGGTTTTAAATATAGAAATCTGTATTTAAAACCATCCACTTTCCTTCCCCCCCAGAAAAGAACCTGGTACATACTAACCTTTCCCCAACTCAAACCATAGAGCTGGAAGAGACCTAGGAGGCCATTTTACACATAAGGAAACTGAGGCCTAGAAAGAGAAAGTGACTTATCCAGAATCACATACATTAAGAGAGCTAAGATTGTAACCCACATTTTCAGATCCAAATCCAGCACACACAACGATGTCTCCCTCTCCAATTCAGTACTTACCAGGCAGGGAAGGACTAGAGTTTGAACTTGTAGGCAAAGGGGAGCCACTGAAGATTTTTGAGCAAGGGGGTGGAGGATTGAGTTAGTGCTTCAGAAGATTCGTCTGCTAGAAGCATGAAAGCATACTTTAGCACTTAAGAATGAATTAATACTCGGTCAAAGACCAAGATATGAATAGGGAAGACCGGTCAGAGTTCACAATTGAACTGAATACGCTGAATGGGACTTGTCCTTTTGATAAAGCACTTCCCAACTCTGACAGATTTTAACAGCTAGGAATGCAAGAAGTGCAATCCCGGCAGCATCACAGAGAAAATCTTTTTTCTCATGTTTGTATAAAACACATTCTTTATGATTGCTTAGAATAATCATGTCTGTTCAGTTTTATAGTAGAAGCACCAGCATGGCATAGTGGATAGAAAGCTGGCTTCATATCCTGCCTCTGACACGTGCTGGCTTGTGTGACCCTGGCAAAGTCACTTCCCATTTCAGAGTCCTGGTCAGCTCTCCAAAACTTACAAGTTGGACTGAAGTTTCACGCTATGTTATTAAATAATGGCTAGTGCATGGCACTAATGCATAACCCTATATATCTGTTATTTTTCCTCCTAGTACATTTGGACCAGACTAATATGCAAGAAGGAGTTCCTTTGTGTTGTTTTGCTCCAAGAAATGCTACCAAAGGAGGGATGTGAGGATAAAGGACTCTCAGATGCCTCCCTCTGAGAATATAGCACTTAACTGCCCTCCCTCACCACCACCACCACCACCACCATCTTCCACAAAGCAAATGCCCTCAGGATCTGGGGCACTTGTCTCTACTTGTCCTGTAATTAAAAAAAAAATCCCCTTGGGATCAATACCTTATATCCTCCAAGGAGGAGGCAGTTTATTTGTGTGGCTTTGATTTTGAATTTATTTTTACATTTGACACTCTGCTTTCAGAAGCTGAGTATTCCTAAGAACCTGTCCACCATCACTGTCCCATGCTAGCAAGCCCGAGTAGTGATCAAGTTGCTATTACTCATTATTCAGTCCTGAATGGGGCTACTCCTATGCAACATGAGAGCTCCTGGTATCTTGCAGGGAGACCAGGAAAGAGGGAAAAGGAGGTGTTTTCCAGGATTTAATTTGACCTGGACTCTATAAGATACGGATGGTGTTTTGGATCCAGTTTTAGTCTATACAGAAGAGGGGGAGTAAGGTGTGGAAAAACACACCCTCTATCAGAACTGACATCTGTTACCAAAGCTTTGTTTTAAAGAACTCCTGGACAAAAGGATTCCTGGGAGCTTACTACTCACACTTGATAAGGAATGATTAGAAACCAAACAAACAAAAAAACCACTGGAACTTAATCTAGAATGAGCTTCTTAAGCCCAGTCCTTGGAAAAGGAAATTACTTTGAATGTCTTGGTATTGTGTTCGTTTTCTTTGGTTAGGAGTAAGGTAGGTTTTCCTAAGTTGAGGAAGCACAAGGCTGCCAGAGGAGAGGCAAGATCATGGGGAGAAGCAGTGTAGTGTGACAGGAGAGGACACACACAGGGCTGGGGGAAAGGCAACTTGGGCTCTGGCTCTGTCTAGATATATGTGTATAACCTTGTATATAACAACCCCTCTGGACCCCAATTCCCTGTGGAATCTATGAAATAATGAGGATATAATGTCTAAGGCCACCTTTTCAACTCTTAGATTCTGGTCTTTTTCTGAGCAACAGAGAGGGGTGAGGGAAATTTGTCAGCTGTGGGAGAAGGGCCAATTCTTCTTGAGATTTCTGTGTCATAGATGGCACCATAGCTACAGATTGTAGAGATACCCAAATAAATGGAGTCACTTCACTAGCCCACATATGCAGAGATGTTCTTTTTTCTCACACCTTGTAATTCTCCCCTGCCCCCCATCACATAACCACCCCCTCCAAATGTCATCCTCACCAGCTTTAGAGAAAGTGAGAGCATAAGAAAAAACCAACTTCTACTTTGAGACTATAGGCAAACTGACCGCAGTAAATCTGTTTAGGTATCATCATGTTTGACTTTAGGAAAATGGCTGAGCTATGGGCAAGGTAATTCGAGAAGATATAAATGGCTGCATTATAATAAGCAGACACCTATTTTAAGCATGATCTATGTTTTTGAGAAAATTCATTATAATAAGTCTTACAACACCAACCTCTTCAATGAATTTTTCATGTCTGCATACCAAGATATATATAAAACGATCGTAATCATATACCTTTGGGGCAACGCTGAGCGCCAGCTGTTTCAGGGATGATTTATAGGTTGCCATGCTCAAGGTTAATAATCAGGAGGAACAGGTTACAGTATGCAATGTATTTATGTCAGGTTAGAAGTTCAGTAGTGTAGATACCATGTTATAAGGCAGCACACCATTTTAATTATTTTCTTTTCCACCTGCATTTCTATGCAATAAACTAAAAATAAATAATGTTTTATATAGGGGAGCCTCTGCCAAGTAGAGCTATCAGCAATGCTTAGCTTTGTTTAAAGGGAAGCTATGGCTAGAAAATGTGAGCTGCACATCTGAAAACACAGCTTGAAGGTACTTAAACATCTGTGTAATGGGCCTATGGGTGGGGTATGATGGAGATGCATAAACATTGAAGTAATTATTATCTTTTTAAATTTGTAGTGCATACTTCCCCTAGCCAGGATTTTTCAAAGAGGAATTTTAGAAAAGTGGCATACACGATGATATATTTTACAGAATTATGGATTTTAGAGATTGCAAGGTACCTCAACATCCCAGTCTAACTCATACCCAAAGAGGAATTCCCACTGTACCATACCTGTCAAGTGGTCAGCCAGGCTCTATTTGAAAACCTCCCAGGGTAAAGAACCATCTGCCTCCCTGGGCAGCCCAGTCCACTGTGGGACAACTATAATTCCATGGAAGTCTCAGTTCGTCTTATTCTTCCCATCCCCAAAGCTTTGTCAGAAAACTCTTCTTTGGTAATTTCACCTACTTTCATGGCTAAAGGTGTTTCCACCATGCAGATCATTTCCAAAACATAACCAGTCCTTTTCTACTCCTGAGCTTCACTCCTGTATTTCCAACTGTCTACTGGATATCTCTGCTTAGGTGACCCACTGTTACCTCTTCAAACTCATCTTTCCCCCTAAACTGGTTCCTCCACCAATTTCCTTGTTTCTGTTGGTACAACCACCGTTATTCTGGTCAGCTAAACTTAAATCCATAGAATGATCTTAGATTCTTCCTTCTTTATTTCTCACGTCTATTTAATCAAGTGCTATCAATTCCCCTTCCGTGATCTATCCTCTCTTGTTTTCTCCCCCTTCCACCAGCCAAGGTCAGCCTATCATTATTCTCATTGAGGGAATAAGGTTATATTACACAATAACATAACAATAATATTGTTATAGCCTTCTAACTGGTCTCCTTTCCCAACACCTTTCTCCAATCTATTATCCACACAGTTAGAAAAATGATCTTTTTAGCAAGAAGATCTGACCATACCACTTATCTTTAAAAAAACAAAACAAAACACCAAAAAACTTTAATGAATCACTATTGGGTGACAGTGTGGTGTATTAGAAAAACTGAACTTGGGGACATCAGAGACTTGGGTTCAACTCTCTCTTCCAACATCAAGCTATCCAAATGATTATGAGGAAATCATTTCACTTCCCTGAGCTTTGGTTTCTTTATCTGTAAAATGGGAATACTGATAGTACTGACCTAATGGGGTTGTCATGAGAATCAAATGAGATGATTTATGGGAATAATTTTGAAACCTTAGAGTGCTTTATCAATATCAAATATCATTATTGGCCTGACATTCAAGACCATCGAAAATCTTGTTTTAATGGGCTCTTTTGTTATGCCTGTATTTCGTATTTGTCCTCTTCACTCTACATTTAAGCCAAATTGAACTAGCTATTCCCTGACCTTGTCCTGTTCTTTCCTGCTACCCTGAATTCACTGTTGATATAATTTTCTCCTCAAGGCTTGGTTCCCACCTCCTCCATGAAAAATTTCCTGTTTCTCAGATGAAAGTGATCTCTCCTGAATGTCTTATAACACTTTAAGACTTTGTCTAGACATCTCTTTTGTGCTTATCACATTCTACCTTGTATCATAGTTACATATCTATCTCATCATTCCTATTGTATTGCAAGCAGCTAAAGAGCAGATATTCCATCTCTTGCTCTCTCTTCTCTACACACTAATCCCTCCCCCACACAGTAAGCACTCAATTATTTTTAATTACATGAAATACCTGAATGCTGAAACAGATATTATTATTACCTGCAGTATCATCATTATTTACAATTATTTGATTCTCGTTCTTTCTGACTGGGTCTTTTAAAATTTGGAATTTTTTCATTGCTGAAATTCAGTGAGGAAATTTGATAGCAGGAACAAGATATAGAAAAGTTTGAGAACAAAGATGTAATAATTACTGTAATGATCTTATAACCTAAGTAATAATTTCTTTCAACACCTAGAGCCTTAGAAAATCCTCTTGACTATATTTTTCTCAATTCAATATAGTCACTCACTTATTGAATATAGCTAGTTCCTAATTCTACAGAGCCTGTTTCCATCTCTTCAAATTTAACCTTTTTTATTGTAATTTTATGGAGACTTGGACCATTTCCTCAATCCCCATGCTACCAACCAAAAGAACATTCTCCCCAGGGTCTTTTACTACCAAAAAAAATGTAATTTGAGAAGAGATGTCACTCTTCTTAGGGTGATAGTGCTAAGCCCAGGAGAGGAATTTGTTTCCAGCAATACTCCCAAGTTTTCTTTTTACAGGACAATCTTTGGCACAACTGGGGACAAGAGGGGACAGGCATTTATGGGCTAATTTACATGCCTTCTCTGCCCAAACACCCAAACATTTTTACACAGGTACAGAGATGAAATCAGGCAAAAATGAATGTCAAGGGCAGGCAATTTGGAAATGATGTATAGAAAGGAGAAAGTATAATCCTTTGGCTTTAAAAAAATATATGGACCTGAACTTTTATTGCATAGTGAGTTCCCAGGGAGGAAATTCCCTCTGTGAACATAGGTCTACACCTGCCTTACAATTTGTATTCTTAAATTATTGCCTGGGGGTAATGAGAGATTGTCTCACTTGCCGGAAGAAACAAGAAGGCGGAATTTGAAACCAGGTCTTCCTGACTTGAGATGGTTCTCTAGCCACTCTTTTCCCAAACTTTAGGTTGCTAAGGGTACTAGCAGCAGAGCCACAACCTTCTCCCCACTCTTCTCTGCCCCTCCCCCTCCACCCCTAGTTCAGCAGAGGCCAGTCTAAAGATAGGTTCTGGAGGCGGAGAAAAGCCTCTCTCCACCTCTTAAGCAAGCGATCTTGGAGCACAGTCATTTAGTGGTACCTAATGCTTTTGTGTTACTTCCTGACCACCCCCTGTGGGCTTTCACAGCAGGCCTACTCTTCTACAATGGGCTCTGGTGCTGCAGACCTTTCTCTTCAGCCTTCCCTAATGGATCTTCCTGCCCCTTGTTAAAATTTACATAAGACAATTCCTATTCCCTGAAAACCCAGATCTCTGCTCACAGGATAATGGGTGATAAAGAGGACCCACATGGCATTCCTCCCAGGCAACATTTTAACTACTTTTCTGGAAAGAGTCCTTTAACATAAGAAAAAAAAAAACACAAAAAAAGACAAAACCCCAAACCAAATAAACAAAAACCAACAGACATTTGAGGCTGAGTGGAAGCAGAGAGATTTGGAGGCCGGTCTTTTAGAGCTGCTTAGATCACACCACCCAGGTGGTCATTTGTAAAAGTGTCCCTGGAGACTATGGTACCTATATACTACACATAGAAATAGAGATGACTATATAGATATGCTGAAATATAGATATAGATATGTACACACATGTATGTGTGCATGCATATTTGTGTGTATGTATACATGATATATTACAGTATGTATATATACCTATAATATTTGCATGTGTATATATGTATGAATAATATACCATTATATATATTCCCATACATATATATATATACACACATACACCTTTGTATTTATGTGTAATAGAGCTGATAGGCCATCTAGCTCAACTCTCTTATTTTATACATTGGGAAACCTGGGCCCAGGGAGACCTTGTCCAAGGTCACCTTGCCCAAGGTCATGGAGGTAATATACTTCATAGGCGGGAGTTGAATTCAGGTCCTTTGACTTCAGAGTCAGGGCTTCTTTCTTTCTTTCTTTCTTTCTTCCTTCCTTTCTTCTTTCCTTCCTTCTTTCCTTCCTTCCTTCCTTTCTTTTTCTCTTCCTTCTTTTTTTTTTCTGTCTCTCTCTCTGTGCCTGTGTCTGTCTGTCTGTCTGTCTGTCTGTCTCTTTCTTTCTTTTTCCCCAAAGTGGAAAAGGCTGGGAAACCCATTTTCTGAAGTCATGATGAGAGAGAAGCTATAGAACATGTATAAACATTCTGAAACTGGTTCCTTTCTGCTTGATTGGCTGTATTTCAAAGCGAGAATTGGGGGTACCTTTAAAAGGTCTTTAGTAGCCCTTGTCTCAGTCTTTGTCTCCATGTCTTTCCCCTTTACTGGAAGCATCTGGTGAGTAACAGTGAGGTAAGGAGAGAAACATTGGCCTTGGGCTCTCTCCCTTCAAGGCCAACATGTGGCCCTGTGAGTATAGGCCTTATTTTTTCATGTCTTAATTTTTGTTCTTTCATTTTTAGGTGAAAGAAGTTGGAGCCTATATCCTTGTGAGTATCAAAAAGTCAAGAGAGTGAGTCATCAGTAGTCCAAGAGGTCTAAGAGTCTGGGAACTGAGTCCATGCCAAACCAGCAATACCTGAATTGTGGACTCATTTTTCAGTCATGCTGCATCTGGATGCAAACTTGTTAAGACCAGTGCTTTGTGGAAGCTATGCTAAGCCTGAGCCTACTCTTCCCAGAGACTGAGCTCTTACAAGGCATCCTCATGAAGTGTTAGTGGGAAGTAGTTCTACATTTTTTATTTCCATATCTTCAAAGTAATATCCCTTTGTAAGAGCTAACTGGTGTTAAATGGAACTGAGAGCCAATCACTGAGGGTAACAGTGGGCAAACACCAACTTTTGGGACTTGAACCAAAAGCATTAGAAAAGAGATACCTCAACCCCTCAGGGTTACCCCTAGATCTCTAAGGGGAAAGATGCAGCCAGCCCTTATGTTAGGACATAGATGCCACAAAGAACTTAATGCATTTTAATTAATTTCTTAAATTAACAAGCATTTATTTTTCTCTCCCTACCACCCTTGCTCCCCCAGCACTGGGAAAAGAAGAAAAAAAATCTTTATAACAAATATACATAGTCAAGCAAAATAAATTCCCATACTGACCATGTCCAAAACGATGTCTTGTTTCACATACTTAGGCCATCATCTCTCTTTCGGGAAGTGGACAGCAAAGAACATTACTGGTCCTCTGGAATCATGATTTATCATTGAATGTTTTTCGTGATGTTATATATATAATTGATACCAAATTGCTTGCCTTCTCAAGGAGGGGGGAGAGGCAGGAGGAAGGGAGAGAATTTGGAACTCAAAATGTTAAAAAAAAAGTGAATGCTAAAAAATGTTTTAAATGTAGTTGGGAAATATTTAACAAAAAATATATATTTTTAAAAAATGATTTCTTATTGCATTGATCAGAGTTCAGTTTTTCAAAGTTGCATATTTTTACATTGTTATAGTATTAATTGCTCTTCTGGTTCTGCTCATTTCACTCTGCTTCAGTTCATGCAACTCTTCCTGAGTTTCTTTGAAAATGCCCCCTTGCTTCTTAAGGAATATTATTCCATTATATTTATATACTATAATTTGTTCAGCCATTCCCAATTAATGAACATCCCACAATTTCTAGCTCTTCATTACCACAAAAAAGAATTGCTATAAGTAATTTTGTATGTGTAAGTCTTTTTTTCTTTTTTCTTTGATCTCTTTGGGATCAGTGGTCTGTTTAATGTACTGTGTAGCCTCCAGATGCTGGGGGGGGGGGCAGTAGGGTTCAGTTAACCCTATAGTTACTTAGGTGAAATGCAGTTCCGTGACTACTAAACCAGACCTTGTGCTAGTATCTCTTCTCCAACCCCACACTCTCCCCTCCCCAGTGGCTCCACATTTAAAGGTGCCCCATAAAAGATACAGGGGTAGGGAACATGCAGCCTCAAGGTCACATGTGAACTTCTAAGTCCTTGGGTTTTGAGCCATTTGACTGAGTATAAGTTTTACAGAACAAATTCTTTTATTAAGGGGATTTGTTCTGTGAAGTTTGGATTCAGTCAAAGGGCCACACTTGAGGACCTAGAGGGCCACAGGTGGCAGGTTCCCCACCCCTGGAAGGATTAATTTACTATGACTATTCCCAGGATTGGGTAGCTAGAATGGACCTTAGAGATCTTATTCAGTCCTCTCATTTTACTAATGAGGAAACTGAGGCCCAGAGAAATTAGGAGATTCAAGCAAACTCACAGAGCTAATTAGTGGCATAACCAGAAATAGAGCTTAGGTCTTCTGACTCCTAATTCGAAGACCTTTCATAGGATGAGAGACAGCTGTATGCAACATATTTCATCAGGATGGACACCCAGATAATTTATTTTACTTTAATAAAGAAAGAATTTATTGAATATTATATCATGAAGGACATTTTCATTCTTCATACCAAAGAAACTAAAATCAATTAAACTTGATTTTAAAAATTAACAACTAAACTTTTCTTTAGAAAGATAAACTTTGCAAAGGGAAAAGAAAGCATCTTTCCCATTGGATCCAGTTCCTCTAGCCCTGTACTTTGCTATTAAGGGCCAAAATTCAGTTTAAGGTCTGCTGACGACTGGTACCTCCTTTCAGATTTTAGAACTTTAACTTTTTTGTCTTCCTTGCCTAAACAAACAGAGCCTCAAGGACACATTCTGTAGTTGTTGGTGTTCCTTCATTCTCAAATAGGACCAATGACATCACAAGGGTCATGTCTTGACTTGTGTGTCAGCTGGATTTAAATGGGGAAGAGCCGACAAAGTTGTCAGCCTCACACTCTCCTCCTGAGTCATCTGAGTCCAGTGGCAAAACAAAAGTCAAGATGTGAACACAAACAGAATGCCAGAAGAGTCAAGAGGGGAAATGCCTAGCTGCTTAATCCCTAACAAGATGGCGACCAGTTATGTATCTTCAGGTTTGGGAAGAGGGAACAGGAAGGAGGGGGGCCAACAGCTATGGGTCTTGGAGAGGTAGCTATTATGAGTTCTCATAAGCCTATTGTTAAAATTTACAGTGAAAACATTCACATGTCAGAAATCAGCAAATGTTACAAATCAGGGCTTGATTTATTGTTTTGTTGATTTCCTGATTTAAGAAAGTGAAGGAGAAAATGCTAATAATGCAAATTAAACTTAAAAGTGTCTTGCATGCGTTTTTTTCCTCCTGGAGAGCTAATTGTTAAACATTAACCACTGCTTGTTAACATACCATTGTTAAAAGCCTGCCTGACTTCACAGGAACTGGGGTCCACCAAGCAGAAGTGCCACCAGAGTGTGGAAGGCAGAGAGAAGCCCAGAGAGGTGCTGGAAGAAGGAACCTAGATTATAGGCTGACCAAGTCACTGAGCACACTTCCTTTTTCCTTCTGCGCCATAGTGGCAAGAAAGCAGGAGAGAGGAAGCAAAGGCAGGAAGCAAGATTGGTGGCCGCAAGAACTGCAGAGCCTCAGAGACCAGGAAAATCCACCTCTCCCTCTGTTGGGCTCAAGATCTCCAGCAACCCTGCCATTTCCAGAGGACTTGAGCGTATTAGGGTGTGACTGCACACATCTTATAGGCATGCCTGTATCATAGATTCGAAGCTATAAGGCACCTTAGAGTTCATCTAGCCCAGCCCCCTCATCTTACAGATCAGGAAACTGAGGCCCAGAAGACTAACCTAAGACCACACAGGTAGTACGCTACTAAGGTAATTTCTTTCTCTGCAATAGCTCTTGCATCTATGTTCTCCCTCTCTCTGTTCAAAACCGTCATCCTATTTCAGGCCCTCATCAACTTCGCTGGTCTACTGCAGTAGCTTTTTACTGAGACTTCCTGTCTCAGCTCTCTCCCCACTGCAATACATTCTCCACGTAGCTGCTGAAAAAATTTGAAAGAACAGGTCTGACCATGTCACACCCCAGAGTTATGCTGGAGCCAGTTCAAAACAGAATCAGGAGAGTTGATTGTTAAATTTTCAGCGTGAGCTTTTACATCTCAGAAGTTTACAAATCAGAGATTGATTTGTCAGTTTTTTTTATACTCTCTAGACTTCACAAAGAGATGGAGAAAGTATTAATAATACAGAATAAATTTAAAAGTATCTTATAGGTGCCTTCCTCCCCCCTTCCTCCCCCACAGTCAATTGTTAAATATTTACCAAAACACTCCTGCCCTACTCTCCAATTTAATACATTCTCTCATGATAGTTTTGTTGTTGTTCAGTTGTTTCAGTCATGTCCCCTCTGTGACCCCATTTAGGGTTTTCTTGGCAAAGATACTGGAGTGGTTAGCCATTTCCTTCTCCAGTTATACTGGCCTAATTGCAATTCTTCACCTACCCCATCTCCCATATTTTGTGCCTATAGTCCTCTAAGGCTCAAATATTCTTCCTCTTCATTCTATTCTCTGAAAATTCCTGGTTTCCTTCCTTTAGGCTCGGTTCGAGAGCCACTTCTAGTGCTCTTCCAGTCATCTTCTGTCTCTTTTATATTAATCATGTATATATTGATTTATATACATTGTATTAGCCAACAGAAAGTAAGTTTCTTGAGGATAGGGATTGTTTGCTTTCTTTGGGGAAGGGGTATTCCCAGCACTTAGCACAATGTCTGGCATGTAATAAGTGCTTAATTGAATGAAAGACACAGTTCCTTGGACTCTAATTCTACTGTGCTCTCTACTCCTCCTCCTCGCCCCCCCCCCCCATGCTGCCTCTTGATGGATTGAACTCACATATGTACCATACATGGAAAGCATGAGCTGTATCATCAAATGCAGTCTCTGTATTTGACCCCAGTTTGAATAACCCAAATCTGAAATATGAACAATTATCCTTAAAGAGGAAAAAGTAAATACACTTTCCAGTGAACAACAAAGCCTCCCATGGAATGTGTTGAATGTGTTGAATGTACATAAAATAACAAGATTCTGTCCTTTAGCCACTCCATCTGCTAGCCCCAAGGGAAGAGAAGACATAGAATAATAAAATTTACCATAGATTACAGAATCTAGGCCACTAGAGCTTTCATTCGCATAAATTGCCTCTTTCTTAGAATTTGAGTATATTCACAATGGAGAATTCTAAATAAGGTAGGGAAGAAGTTAATTCATTTTATAAACATCACTTTAAATCTCATCTTGTACCTCTGCTGATAAATTAATTATGGATGTGACAGATGAAAAGAAAGCTACTTAAACCAGTACTGAACATCATCATAGCCTGCTTTCTTAACTCTTTTCATTCAGGAATGAGGGTAGGGGTGGGGATCTTGGTCTATTGTCTTCAATGTGGGCACTGGATTAGGAATCAGGAGACCCAAGTTCTACTTCTGACTGCCACTAACTAGCTGAGCTTATTTGAATCACTTAATTTCTCTGAGTCTCAGTTTCCTCATCAGTAAAATAAGAAGACAAATTCTCAATTTTATGAATTGTCCATCTAACCAGATATCCATCTAACTGCATATGTGTATAGTATATGTATTTTGGGGAGATATTGTTCATGGAAAATGAACTGGGCCAAAAACCTAACAAAAGGAGATGGTGATTTGTCTTTAAAAACTATGAAGTTCTTTTGATGACTTCATCCTGAAACAAAAGCCCATTTTTAAAATAGCACTGTTTTTCTGGAATTATTATGTAATTACAAGATCATAGAATACTGTAACCTCTAAGGAATCAAAAATGAAGATCACCTAAAGGGCAATGAAGCGGTGCATAATGGGTGAAAGCAGGCTGCAAAACTTGACAAAGAATTGTGAAAGAGAAACAGAATAAAAAATGTAATAAAAAATATGCACAAGAGAAATGGAGGCAGCTAGTTGGTTCAGTGGATAGAGCACTGGGCCCAGAGTCAGGAAGACCTGAGTTCAAATCCGGCCTCAGACATTCATTAGCTATGTGACCCTGGACAAGTAACTTAATCTCTGATTGCATTAATCCACTGGAAAAAGAAATGGCAAACCACTCCAGGTTCATTGCCAAGAAAACCCCAAAACAGGTCACAAAAAGTTGGACACGACTGAATGACTGAGCAACAACAATGAAAGAGAAGGAAAGTGAGCTAGTCATGTTACAAAAGCAAGGGATGTTGATGGAAATGGGACTCATTGGTATCATCATGATGTTAAGAGAAACCAAGGAAAACTCTCCAACAACATTATACGAATCCCCCAGGAAGACCTCATGTAAGAACATGGGCAAGGCATGGATTGTTGCAATGTGCATTGTTGGAGGGAATACTTATATTGATCGGATGATTATTGGTCCATTAGAGTACTTGAGCATTGAAAGAAATACAAAGTAATTTCAAGAGAACCAGAGTAGTAATCACTGAGGAAATCAGAAAAGAAGGTGGTCCCTGGACTGTGCTTTGAAGAAAGGAGCACATGCCAGACATGGATGAACACTTGTGCAAAGACAGGTGCTGGAACGGTACTTAAAGGAAGAGTTAACAGGCTAGTCTGACTGAATTGGAGAGTACACAGAGAGGAAGAATTAAAAGGCCTAAGAAGGGAGGCAACATCATATTCTAGAAGACATTAAATGCCAGGCAAAGGAGTTTGCATTTCATTTTAGAGACAATAGGGGAAGACACCAAAGATTTTAGAAAAAGGGGGTGACCTTGTTGGATATGTTTTAGGAAGGTTAATTTGCCAGTTGTGTGGAGGATGAACTGGCAAGGAAAGAGACCAGAGTAGGTATTCTTTATATATGTATGTATGTATATGTATAGGTGTATATATGTATGTATATGTATATAAGTGTATATATGTATGTATATGTGTATGTAGTATTTTATTTTTCCCCAATTACATGTAAAGAAAATTTTTATATTCATTTTTTGAAAACTTTGAGTTCCAAATTTTCTTCCTCCCTCCCTCACCTTCCCCCTCCCTGAGATGCTAAGTAATTTGACATAGGTTATATATGAGCAATCACATAAAACATATTTCCATATTAGTCATGTTGTGAAAGAAGAAACAGACCAAAAGGAAAAAAATGAAAAAAGCAAAGTGAAAAATTGTATGCTTCAATCTGCATTCAGACTCCATCAGTTCTTTCTCTGGATGGGGTTAGCATTTTCCATCAAGAATCCTTTGGAATTGTCTTGGATCATTGTATTGCTGAGAAGAGCTAAGTCATTCATAGTTGATCATTATACAATATTGCTATTACTGTGTACAATGTTCTTTACTTTGCATCAGTTCATGTAAGTCCAGGTTTTTCTGAAATCTACCTGCTCCAGCATGATAGTTTTGCATTACATTCATATACTTCAACTTATTTAGACATTCCCCAATTGATAGGCATTCTCTCAATTTCCTGTTGTTTGCCACCACAAAAAGAGCTACTCTAAGTATTTTCGTACAAATAAGTCCTTTTCCTTTTTTGTCCAATCTCTTTGGGATACAGCAGAGTGAGTATTCTTAACTTTTTTCTTTTTTGCATCATGGACCCTATTGGTAGTCTGTTAAAAACCTATGAACCATTTTTCAGGATAAAGTTTTTGAATACATGATATAAAATATGCAAGATTCAAAAGAAAACCATTTATATTGAAATACATTTATCAAAATAATTTTACAAAACAAACAAACAAGTTCGTGGATTCCAAGTGAGGAAACCCTGAAGTAGAAGCTAGGAGACCAATTATAGGGCTATTGTACTAGTTCAGGGAAGAGGTCACGAGGGCCTGAACTAGGATAGATGCTGTGGGAGTGGAGAGTAGGAGAAGCTATAGAAGGGACAATACTTAGACTCTGGTTGTATAAGGAAAAAAGAAAGAGTCAAGAATGACTCCAACATTACCTCCCTGAGTGCCTAGAAGGATTAGTGGTACCACAAACAGAAGTTGGGAAGTTTGGAAGAGGGATGGGTTTGAGGAAAATTTTAATGAGCTCCATTTTGGACATGTTGGGGTGATGTGATTATGGGATCCGTTGATAAAGATGTCCAGCAGACAGTTTGTAAGGCAAGCCTGGAATTTAGAAAAGGGATATAGAGATTTTAAAGTTATTTGCATAACATGATAATTGAACCTGTGGGAACTGATGAAATCATCAAAGAAGAGAGTATAAAGAAAAAAGAGCTTTTTTTTTTCAGGCATAGTAACCCATGATACCGTCTACTAAGTTATGAAGGGGTCATGGTCTATTTGAGTGGAAGGAGTACTGACAGTGATGAAATCATAGATCTTTTGAAGTAGTGAACAAGCAAAACTAATCTGGGCTGAATGTGAAAATGAGTGTCAAAAGGTTCAGGTATAATTATTCTAGGCAACGTATTTGTAGCTTACCTGGACCTTCTATAGTTACAAGATCTTAAATCAAAGGAACTTATTGCATGTTGGGAATTAGAAGCACTATGACAAAGTGTCAAGGGAGATCTTTGTGGGACAGGCAGATCTGATGCCCATAATATAACACCCTGAAGTCTACCACCTAGGCCAAGGCGTGATCACTGGTTGGCCTGGGAAAATCTTGAAGTTGGGTTGAAGTGCTCTTTCTGAAAATTTATACCTTTCTTTAATTTTCCTAATGGCAAGAGAAGGAAAAAGTGAATCAAAAGACCAAGCAATTTTTCTGGTTAGCTTTTATAGCTTTCATAAAGTTGTTGTTGTTTAGTCATGTCCAAGTCTTCATGACCCCATGGACCATAGCACCCCAGTGCTGTCTGTGGATGTCTTCTTGGAAAAGATATTGCAGTGGTTTGCCATTTCCTTCTCCAGTGGATTAAGGCAAACAGAGGTTAAATGACTTGCCCAGGGTCACACAGCTAAAGTGTTTGAGGTACGATTTGAACTCAGGTCTTCCTGACTCCAGCACAGTATTCCATCAGCTCAACTACCTAGCTGCCTTCAATTAATATAGTAGTACTATATAGTACTGGGTAATATAGTAGTACTGGGTATTACAGTAGTAATATAGTAGTACTGGGTAAATAGTGATAACTTACTCAAATGGGAAGTCAGTATGGTAAAGAACACAAAATACAAATAAGTACTTTAATGGGAATGAGAAGAAATGGAAAAACACTTATTAATTACTTACTTCATGCCAAGTACGGTGCTAAGCACTGAAGAGACAAACAAAAGGGAGATAATCCCTGCTCTCAAAGAGCTGGAATTCTGATAAGGAGAATTTAGCTTCTGAGAAGACAGCCTCAGGAATCTGCAGGGGAAAGTTTTAAGCTCCTATTCTTCCCTAAGGATTAATCTTCACTTACCCTTAAAACAAGTTAACAATGCCCCTAAAGCAACAAGTCCTGAAATAAAGCTCTTTGGCAAGGTAGGAAGGAGGCTCATTCTGGTCAGTAGAGGAGGCCATTAGGTGGGTGTACATCTGCCTGGAAATGCTAGAAACCAACAACCCTAAATGACTGAGGGGGTGGAAAAGTGGTTTCAACGAGAAAAGGATGACGATAGTTCTGCTCATACAAAAGGTTAAGGAGAACATTGCTCAGCTGTTCTGTCTTCATAGACTATAGAACAAGAAGAAATGAGCTTCAATTGGAGCATGAGTTAAACAGAATTAAGGCGAAACTTCTTAGTCAAACATTGGAACAGGTTGCTAAGAGAAACCATGAGGTAGAAGTTCTTAGAGATTTTCAGAAACATCATAGACTAGCCATCTTCCTGAGAAGAAAGAGATGCTCCCACCCCAAGAGATATATCAGACTTCTGTTCAATATTCTTCCAGTTCTATATTGTAACCTGTACTGTGCAGTTTTATTGATACAGGGAAAATACATAGTCTAATATTTTTGTATGTATGTGCCCATGTGCCCTCGTTATCTGTGGATGAGAAGCATCATGGGTAGTGAATAGAGAGCCAATATCAGAGTCAGAAAGACCTGCTGTTAAAGTCCTGCCTCTGACATGTGCTAACTATGTGACCTTGAGCAAGGCTCTTAACTTCTCAGTACCCCCAGGCAACTCTAAGACTGCCAATTGCAGAAGTCCTGATCTGCTGTGGAAGGCAGAGTTTCCTCATTGGGAGTTCCTTCATACAAGTGAAATCACAAATCCAATCCCACTCTCATGGACCATATATGAAGATCATATCTGTATAGGGAATTCCCTGGTGAGGAGAGTCTTACTACCTGTGCAGATCAACAACCATCCTGCTACTTTTAGCCTTAGAGAGATATCTGAGGCACAGAGAGGTTACATGACCGGCCCAGGGTCGCACAGCTAGTATGTGCTGGAGGGGACTTAAACTTAGGTTATCCTGACTTGAAGGCCATTCCACCTCTCCCAATATGACCAATTCCATCTTAGTAAAAAGCTTTTTCTTTCATTAAACATTCCATCTTTCCATCTCATGGGGATTATTCTTGATAACAACTCACATTTATATCTTGTGCTTTTCCTCACAACAACCCTGCAAAATAGGTTATCTATGTGTTATCATCTCCATTTCAGGATAAAGATTAATCAAGAGATAGCTTGTACAGGGTGCTGAACTTGAAGTTAGAAAGAACTGAGTTCAAATCTTGTTTCGGGAGCTTAAAATCTGTGTGACACTGGGCAAGTCTCTTAACCATTCTAAACCTCAGTTTCCTCATCTGTAAAATAGAGATAATAAAAATGTCTGGAGCACTTACCTCACAGGATTGTTGTGAGGCTCAAGCATGGTAATCACAATTATATTTATATAGTATTGGAGAGTGAGATATAGATCTATTTATCTATATCTATATACATATATATAAGAGACACCTCCAGTCATATATTTACTAAATGCCAGAGTTGAGATTCAAACCTTGGTCTCCTAACTCTATGTCCAATGTACTTTCCTCTGCAACAATTGCCCTGACTTTCAGAATTAGTCTCTGACTTTCAGAATCATCATTTTGCATCATCCTCCTAACTGGAAGTTTACCTCATCTATTTGGTGGTTTTGATTAAGAGTCAGGCATTCCCTTACCCACTCTGACCTAGGATGGTAGATTAACATCAGAAATAAAAAATATTTTATGCACATGTGAGTACATATGAATGAATATATGTGAATGAATGAATGAATGAATAATAAGCAAAATTTAAGTATTTACTATATGCCAATGACTATGTTAAGTGCTGGGGTTACAAATGCAAAACTAAGACAGTTCCTGTCTTCAAAAAGCTGACATTATAACGGGAGGAGACAATGCTTATAAGAAAGGAGTAGTTAGTTTTTTTGGTTTAGAAAATCACAGGAAAGATTAGTGGAGCCACAGGGTAGCTTCTGCACAAAGGAAGCACAAAGCTTCCTTTCAAGAAGCAATAGTAGTATTGACTTGATTACTGTTCCTGGATGATGGAAAGGGGGGGGGGGAGGAAGAGGAGGCAAGGTAGATAGCAAGGAAATGGAGGAAGGGAACAAGCATTTCTTAAGGGCCTAGTATGTGTGGTGCTAAGCACTTTACAAGTACTATCTCATTGGATGATCAAGTTAAATTGTCAGATGGAGTGTGAAACATGGTCTGGGGCCTGGGACTGGCTAGATATAGTGGACCATGTGTGTTTGTACTAGCTGACTCACTAATCAGAATGGTATGGCATCAAGGTGATGGTTCTAAAGCTGGGTGGATTAAGATAGCTCATATCCCAGACCATGTTTCACTTCCTTCTACTTATCTTCCTCCTCTACCCTTCTTGCCACCTATTTATTTAAATGCATTTCATCACTGCTTTGGGAAAGGAGGGAGGGGGAGAGAAAAAGAAAAAGAGAGGGGGAGAGAAAGAGACGGGGGGGGAGAGAGAGAGAGAGAGAGAGAGAGAGAGAGAGAGAGCTTCATTTCTGGGTTTTAAAGTAGTCTTTGTGATTGTTGTAATTTTAGAAACCATTGTCATACAGGACCCATAATTATTTAGTGTGGGGTGGAGAAGAAAGACGTCCAAATTATGCTACCATAAAACATGTTTGTCCTGGTGGTTAGGTCAGGCCATGTACATCCAGCATTCAATTGAATTCAACAATTCATTTATTAAGTGGCTACCACATGCAAGCCACAGTGCTAGAGGCTAAGGAGACAATGACAAAAGAATAGCTGATGGTACCAAAATTTAGGAATAGATACAGCGCCCCCTAAGCCTCTGGTTTTAGAAGGAAGTTGTAGTTATTTTGGTCTTCCTCTGCCCTCTAGACTCTTATCCTGATGGGAGAGCCAGTCAATCCAGGGTCCATGAGTATCTACAAGTAGAAAACCACATTTTGAAAAAAGCTTAGGTTTGAGGAAACCTTGAAGATACTCAAAATAGTCTAGAATTGGCCCATCCTGGCCCAAGGTACTCAGGTGACAGAATTTCAGTCAAAAGGCCTCCACTCTTCCATGGCCCATCCCTTTACAGTCAGTTAATGCCACATCTGTTGGCTTAACACTACTCTTGAGATTTTACCTCACTCTCAGCTGGAGCAGTATAAAGCCCAATCTACTGCTATTATGTGCTGCATATTATAAGATATGCAGGGAGATTGACTTGAGAGTATCACCTTTTTTACTGTCCAGGACATGTCTATTTTAGTCATCATACTTATACTTTACTAGTAATTCAAAAGATACATTAGTACATCAGCATTAATAATATTTAACTAGTACCAGTCACAGCTTTAGTATGAGTTGCTATGGCTAAGAAAAATTCATCATCTGGTGGTCATCCTAATGCTGAGACTCTTTGGCTCATCCACTGATGACAGACACCTAGTTGACCAGCTGGCTAGTACTCTAAACTATTTTTAACTCAATAGTTTTATGTGCATAAAATTTGCTGAGCCATTTTATGCAGCTTTACCACCAGCTGGAGCATCTCCACCCTGGGTTTTTCTGGTATAGATCATTTGTACTCTATGACTGACAACTTTCTTGATTAGACCTTTACTAAGCAATTCCTGGAGGAATGTTCTCTGAGGCAACTGCTGAGGTGATACATTTGTGTTTGGGAACCTCTTGTAGAATCTGTGATAGGTTGCTTCATTGAACAAAACCAGATTGTTGACTTTGTCTTGAACATTTCCCTTGGATCATTTCTTTTTAGCCCTACCCTTAGACTTGTTCACAGGGTCTTCGTTCTTCTTGGCTGACCTGCTGCTGTCTTTTTCTTCTGTCATCCTTGGGGTTCATAGTAAGGCTCTGAGAACTCCAGCTGCTACCACCACCTAGCTAAGATGTCAGAAAGTAGGCTACCCTGAACTTTTCCAGCATGGTACATCTTGCTGGAGCTTATATTATATCTGTTGGCATAGTCCTCCAGAAGCAAGAAGCCACCATATCATCATCATCATCATAGAGTATGACTGTTAATGATCATCAAAAAGTAACACTGATGATACTTTATATTTGTACAAGGCTTTGGTTTTCCAATGTACTTTCTCTTTAAATTGAATGAGAATACAGAATCAGAACCATAAATCAGGTTTCCTGACAGAAGGTACCAAAAGTGACATAAGATGTTAGTATATAGTGTCTGACCTATTAGTTAGAGAAAAGAGAAAGTGAATAGCTGGAAGTTAGATACCTGTATAAGACCTTCTTACAGACAGTGGATTGAGAAGAGTTATTATTTTTATGAGCATAATGGCAGAAATTTGCTAATTTCAGACCAAAAACTTTGAGTAAATAGATCAAACATGGGAGAAAATTCAGGGAAAATACCAGATAAGCTTTTTTTTAAGCCCTAGAAAAAGTTAGTAAAGCCATCTATAAATAGAGGTTCACTCAGTAGTCTGCACAGACAGAGGCCAGCACAGAAAACGGGCAAGTCAAACAGCAGTATGCCACAGTAGTTATTTATGAAAGTTAAAAGCAAAGGCCAACAGCAAAGTGACTGAGAACAGAAGCTCTCAATTTCAAGTATGAAGGGTGTTCAAATATTGTCTTATGATTATGTTTCTGCTAGAGACAAGTAACAACTATGCATGCACAAAATTAGGGTGGGTCTCCCTGTTATGAGGAAGAGTGAAAGGAATGGAAGAAACATCCCTAATTTCCAATTAAAAAGGCAGCTATTGGTTGGCCTCATTTGAAAAATAAAGAGATTCAGTGATATCTTGGAGTGAATATCTGGGATGCACCAAAGACTTTGAGACTTGTTCAGCCTGATGACCAATACTCATTTCTAGTGATTCATGTAAGAACAAATGATATCACCAGAAGGAACCCAGGAAGGATTATTAGTCAGTCAACAAATATCTATTAATTGCTAAGCTCTGGAGATACAAAGAAAGGGAAACAAAGCAGAACAAAGAAAAACAAAAGAACCACAATAGTTCCTGTCTCAAGGAGTATATGTTCTAATGGGGAAGATAACATCTTAATAACTAAGTACATGGAAGATATTTACTGAGAAGATGAAGGCAGTATGAAAGGGAAAGGTATTAGTAAAGGGCTGGAGAAAAAGTCTCTTATTGAAGGCAAGATTTGAACTGAGCCTTGAAGGAAATAGAGAAACTGAGAGATGGTGGTGTATGGATAGAATGTCCCAGGCATAGGGAACACAGTGCAAAGGTATGGAGGTGGGAGACACATGACAGTGTTTGCAAATAGGTAAGCATAGCTGAATTATAGAGTTCTTGGAATGGATTAAAGTATAAAATGGCTAGAAAAGTAGGAAGGAGACAAGTTCTGAAGAGGGAAAAATAATGAATTCTATTATGGATGCGTTGAGTTTGAGATGCCTACAAAACAATCAGTTTGTGATGTCTAAGAGGTAGTTGGAGATGCATGATTGTAGCTCAGCAGAGAGACTAGGACTAATATATAGATCTGGCAATTACTGCATAGACATAATAATTGAACCCATGGATGCTCATGAGTTACCCAAGTAAGATAGTCTAGAGCAATAAGAGAAGAGGTCTTGTGACATAGTTCTGGGGGACAACCACAGTTAGTGGGGTATGACATGGATGGAAAACCAGCAAAGGAGATTGAGAAGAAGGAGCAATTGAACAGATGGGAGAAACAGAAGACAGAAATGTCACCAAAACCTAGAGAAGAGGGTATGCAGAAGGAAGTGATTGACAGGGTTAAATGCTTCAGAGAGGTCAAGGAGGATCCGGGTTGATGAGGTCAGAAACCAGACTGCAAAGGGTTTAGAAGGGAGTGAGAAGAGGAAGTGGATGAACCTATTGTAAAAGGCCTTCTCAAGGGGTTGAGTGATAAAGGTCAGAAGAAATATAGGATGATAATTAGCAGGGATGGTTACAGCAAGTGAAGTTTTTTTTTTTTAAGGATGGTGGAGAAGGACTTATTTGTAGGCAGGAGGGAAGGAGCTAGTGGATTGGAAGACACTGATGATAAAAGAGAGGGTGAAGATGATATTAAGAGTAAATTTACTGGAGAAGTCACTCAAGGGTGTGTGGAGAAGGGTGTGCCTTGACAAGGAGAAGGGCTGTCTTTTCATCTGAGACCAGAGTGAAAGAGGGCAGTGGAAGAAGATGTCTGAATATTGTGAAATGACAATGGAGATTTCCACATGGATAATCTCATTTTTTTTTTTTTGGTGAAGTATCCTTATTAGGGAGGTTGAAAGTTTGGTGAAGGGTTATCATAAAAAGCTTGAAGAGACATGAGAAGTTTTGGAACAGCCACTATGGAAAGTGGGATAACAAATCAATTAGGAAGGAAGAAAATATATGTCTAGCTTTGATGAGGGAACAGTTGGAATGAGAATGTAAATTGGTAGTGGGCCTCGTCAGCACAGTTTAAAAAAACATTTCCTCCAGCTTCATCAACCAGCACATGAATAGGAGCAAAGGAGATGAATGGTGGGAATAATCTGGGATAGGGGCTTGGCAAGACATGATTAGACCAAGGGTATAATGAAATTGAAGGTGAAGGAGAGTGTAGAGTGAAGTGCAGAGTGCCCCTATAGGGCAGGTAGGTGGTGCAGTGGATAGAGCTTTGGGTCTGGAGTCAGGAAGACCTGAGTTAAAATCTAGCCTCAGATATGTACTAGTTGTGTGACTCTGGGCAAGTTGCTTAACCCTATTTGCCTCAGTTTCCTCTCCTGTAAAATGAGCCAGAGAAGGAAAATGGCAAACCACTCCAGTGCCTTTGCCAAGAAAACCCCAAATGGGGTCACAAAGAGTCAAACATATCTGAAAAACAACTGAGTTGTTTCACCAACGCTTGAGACAGAAAAGGGAGGAAAGTGTAGCCAGTGTATGGCTGATGGCCTGGAAGAGGACTGAGGGGTGAAATAAATAGAAGTCATGATGAGGATGAAGAATAGGGTTGGGGTGGGGATTATGAAACAAAAATTCTGGGCTATTTTCAGCACAGCAACAAGCAGAGTTAGGTCAGAAAAGCATTTCCGACCCACAGGGCATTCCGAGGCCCATGCTCAACCATTTTGCACTGGGCAGGGGGAATTCCACTAAAACCTCTAACACCAGCTGCCTTTTTAGGCTTTAGGTAACAAGGAAGTCAAACCAATGACAATCCTGAGAACAGTCTCTTGGTCCCTGTAAAGGGAAACCAGCCCACCTACGTAAAACTGCTTCTCCTGACGCAGCAACAAATGGAAGATGGTCAGGGACATCGTGGGGATATTGTAGATGGAGGGGCTGGCTGTTCAGATAGGGATTTGACTAGATAACCTCTAAGATCCCTTCCAAATCTGAGATGCTATGATTCTCTGACTCCTAAGTGGAGTTCTTCATTACACCAAACTGTTAGGAGCTTTTGGTACTCAACTAAGAACTCTTAAAGGTAATTTATGCACGGTCTGTCCCCTCTAGCATCTTACATTCTGAATTTTTTGGATCTGTTTCTTTTAGTCCACTTGCTTCTATCCTCATCTCAAGCTCATCTGCCTTATTAATAATTGGCAGCAACCTTTTCAATTTTCCCCTCTAATAAGCTTGCTGAGCTTTGTAACTTATCACTTTGCGAGCTTAATTCTTCTACAAAATTTTTGACACGATTCCTCTAATGCTTCCAGGTAAATTAAAGGATCACCTGAATAACTCAAAATTGATGAAGAAGGCTCTGAAGCAAACAACCCAGTTAGTCTTGGTTTGGATTTGAAAATGTCCCATTAATTGTCCTTCTGCTGCTTGACACATTTGTGTCAGGTATTACCCTTCACCCAGGGTGGATGAAAGTTTTACTTGTATCTTTCCTAGAAAACAAGGGGACTTGATTCCTTTTTTTTTTATTGTGTCCAAGTGCCATTGTAGGTGCAATATGTCCACAAATTGGGCATGTGTAACTACAGTAGTCATAGAGGAAGGCAAGAAATCATGAACCTCCTTAAAATTCTTCCTAAAATCTCTGGGGTTGATTCCCCACTGGAATTAGTGACGCCCATTCAGGAAGTTTGTTCCTCGAATTAATTCCCAGCAGAGTCGTTCCCCAGAGAAAGAGTCTTAGAACTTTGTCTCTGGGGGTATCAGGATTCAAGATCCCATGGAGAAATGTATTTCCCCCCCCCTTAGTTTACTGTTACAGCCTGATGCTTGTTAGCACCCTTTATATGATTCTCCTTCTGGTTTGAAGACAAAGAGAGGATGATGCTGCAATTTTGAGAAGTGTGTCTCAAAGAAAGGAAAAGATTTTTTTTTTGAAAAACTTACATTTATACAAAGCTTTGCAGTTAGTTTAGATACATTATTTCATATCAATCTTATGAAATTGTTGGCATATCAGTATCCTCATTTTACAAATAGGAAAACTGGCTGTGAGAAGTTACTTGACTTGTCCAAGCTTACATAGCTAGTAAGTGAAGATACCAAGACTTAAATACTGGTCTTCTGATTCTACCCCAGAGATCTTTTCACCTTACCACATTGACCCTCCATATTGTTTTCCATCAGCAATTCATTCATGTTTTGGGCAATCTTATTTCAAGGCTAGTCCTAGAAGTAACTTCATCATTGACAAAAAATAAAAAGTGATCATTATTTTTTTATCAATCAGTAAGAATTTATTAAGCACTTTCATATTTGCCGTGATAAATGATAAGGGTATGAAGACAAAAACAAAACAGTTCTTGCTTTCAGGAAGCTTATATTCTATCAGGGGAAACAACATATACACATATGAATATATAGGAAAAATTACTCAGCCAAAATTTATTGAGTACCTACTATGTGCCAAGCACTGTGCTAAGTATTAGGGATACAAAAAAAGGGTAAAAACCAAACAACAACAAAAAAGAAACCAGACCCTACTCTCTAGGACTTCACAGTTTAATTTTGGAGACAACATGTAAACAACCAGGTACAAATAAAATATATCTAGGATTAATTGGAGATAATCAATAGAGGGAAGGCACTAGCATTAAGATTAAGGATTAGGAAAGGCTTCTTGCAGAGGGTAAGATTTTAGCTGAGACTTGAAGGAAGCCAGGAAAGCTAGGAAGTAGAGATGAGAAGATATCCAGGCAATACTTCCATAAATACAAAGTGTACAACATTTGGAGTGATTTAAATTGGAGGTCCATTTTATCTCAGCTAGAATAACCCCATACTCCGGACTGGCATCCATAAGCTATATTATGAATCCTCCAAAGCACATATTAAGAGAGATTTGGCTATGGCCTCTAAATACAAGGGACAGGAAGGCACCAAACGAAATCAATTTATGCAGAAGAAAAATCCAAGAAAATTTATCATCAATGTCACTGGCGTTTTCAGAATAGAATTCTGGGCTCCTAAAGGCCTCTGTCTGAAATCACAGCTTGCTCTTTAATATGAAACGTCTATCAGATGGAAAGGCAGCTTATGCCTTATTTATGCTTTAAGTCACAAGCAGCCACGTGTATCAGTGCCGGTTTATGTAGGTGGTTCTGGTTGTTGTTTTTAACTCTCACAATAAGGAGACATGATTGATACCAAAAGCAACTCTGTGATCTCTGCAAGGCTGTTGTTTCCTCTTTGAACCACCTTCTTCCCCTTCCCCTCCCCCTCCAGACTCAATTCTCCCTTCTTTAGCAGCACAGGGGACTCAAAGTAGAAAAAGCAAAATTGATTAGTCAGAACGCTCTCCTCCCTGGAAAAACCACAATCAGAAGGGCCAGGAAATGACAATTTTCACCCTCCTTTAGTGCATGAATTATAGCATCATGCGAAACCAAGGACATTCATACATTTCAGGAAATTTTTTTTAAGGTGGTTGTTTTTTGTTCTATATGAATAGCATTCCTGAATTTTCCTACAGACCATCCATGGTCTCTGCCGGAAGGAAACCAGGAGAAACTTAAAGACTCTGAAGGGAAGCCTACTACTCATGAATAGAAAGTTAGCCCTAATGGAAACCTTTTTGCATTTCCTTTTTAATACGTCTAGGTTTGTCTGAGAGCAGAAAGGATAAGAATGACATTTTCCTTTTAACAAAAAGCAGTCATCTTACTGTCTGGAGAGATCTTGGACTCATGTTTTCTCTCTCCTCCCCATCCCCACTTTTTTTTTCTTCCAAGAGACCAAGTAATATAAAGAAGAAAATGGTTACTGTTTCATCTTTTGAAATTCTTGTTTCCCTTGGGTGGTTGCTAGTTCTGGGTTGATCCAGGATTTAGAAAACAGAAGGAAGAACGGGTCACTGGATTTGTAGCTACATTTGGCCCCTACTGATGTTCAAAGAAGCAATGTTTTGCTATTTCCTTTTGAGGCATCCCTTTAAGAAAAATAGTTTTTAGAAAAGAATAAAAATGTTTGGGTAGAATGTTCCATTCTTTATATTTAAACAAGGCAATTTAAATGTTCAGATGACTTTGAGAAGGAAAGGAAAGGAAAACATGGTATATAAGCACATTGTCAATTTCCTAATCAGGTTATATTGATCAGATAGGTAGAAAATGTGTTCCCTTAAGACTCAAGAATGTATTTTGGGTGAATTCTCTGTATAAATTCAAGTTTCTCAGAAGTGATTTGTCACACTCCTCAAACAACTCAGATAAGCTTAACACTTTTCAGTGGGCTTACTCAGTGGGTTTTTTGGAGGGGAGTTAGGGGAAAGGAGGCATAGTAGATAGAGCACTGGGACTAAAGTCAGAAAAACCTGAGTGATCCTGGGCAAGGCACTTAACTCTTATCTGCCTCAGTTTCCTCATCTATAAAACTGGGATATAACAGCACCTACTTCACTGGGTTATTTTGAGGATCAAATGAGATACAATATTTGTAAAGCACTTAGCACAATGCCTGGTACATGTTGTTTGTTGTACAGTTATGTCTGACTCTTTGTGACCCCATGGACCATAGCACACCAGGCCCTTCTATCCTCCACTTTTCTCAGTCTAACCAAGTTCATGTTCATTGTTTCATGATACTCTCTATCTATCTGTCTGTTTATCTATCTATCCATCTATCTGTTTCATCCTATGCCATCTCCTTTTCCTTTTGCCTTCGATCTTTCCCAACCCCAAGGTCTTTTCCCACCTTCTCATTATGTGGCCAAAGTATTTAAACTTCAGCTTTAGTATTTACCCTTCCAGTGAATAGCATGAATTAATTTCTTTAAGTATTGACTGATTTGACCTCCTTGCTATCCAAGGGACTCTCAAATGTCTTCTCCAGAACCACAATTCAAAAGCGTCAATTCTGCGGCACTCAGCTTTCCTTATAGTCCAACTCTCACAGCCACATATTGCTACTGGAAAAACCATAGCTTTGACTATATAGTCAGCAAGGTGATATCTGTGCTTTTTAGTATGCTGTCTAGATTTGCCATAGCTTTCCTTCCAAGAAGCAAGCATCTTTTGATTTCACGGTTGCAGTCGATGTTTGCAGTGATCTTTGAGCCCAAGAATAAAAAATCTGACACTGCTTCCACTTCTTCCACCTCTATTTACCAGGAAGTGATGGGACCAGGTGCTATTCTTAGTTTTTTTTATGTTAAGCTTCAAGCCAGCTTTTATACTTTCTTCTTTCACCCTCATTAAGAGACTTCTTAATTCCTCTTTACTTTCTGCCATCAGAGTGGTATCATATGTATATCTGAGATTGCTGATATTTCTCCTGGTAACCTTAATTTCAGCTTTTGATTCATCCACCCTGGCATTTCTCATGATATACTGTGTATATAAGTTAAAGAGATAAGGTGACAATATACAGCTTTGTTGTACTTCTTTACTGATCTTAAACCAATCAGTTTTTCCATGTTCAGTTCTAACTGTTACTTCTTGGCCCACCTACAGGTTCCTAGGAAACAAATAAGATGATCTGGTACTCCTATCTCTTTGAGGACAAATGTGGCACATTTTGATGTGATCCACACAGTCAAAGGCTTTAGTGTAATCAATGAAGAAGAAGTAAATGTTTTTTTGGAACTCCCTTGCTTTCTCCATAATCCAGTGAATGTTGGCAATTTGGTCTGTAGTTCCTCTGCCTCTTTGAAAACCAGCCTGCTCTTCTGGTAATTCTCAGGTCACATATTGCTGAAGCCTAGCTTGCCCAACTTCAAGCATAACATTGCTGGCATCTGAAATGAGTACAATTGTTTGGTAATTGGAATGTTTAGCTGTGATGTAAACTGATCTTTTCCAATCCAGTGGCCACTGTTGTGTTTTCTAAATTTGCTGGCATATTGATTGCATCACTTTAACAGAATCATTTTTTAGGGTTTTAAATAGCTCAGCTGGAATTGCATCACTTCTACTAGTCTTATTGTTAGCAATGCTTCCTAAGGCCCATTTGCCTTCACTCTCCAGGCTGTCTGGCTCTAGAACAGTAAGCATACCACTATGTAGATCTTTCTTGTATAGTTCTTTTGTGTGTTTTTGCTACCTCTTCTTAATCTCTTCTGCTTCTGTTAAATCCCTACCATTTTGGTCTTTAATCATGCCCATTTTTGCATGAAATTTTCCCTTAATATCTCTAATTTTCTTGAAGAGATTTCTTGTCTTTCCCATTTTATTATTTTCTTCCATTTCTTTGCATTGCTCATTTAAGAAAACCTTTTTATCTCTCCTTGCTTTTCTCTGGAATTTTTTATTCAGTTGGTTATATCTTTCCCTTTCTCCTTTCCCTTTTGATTTCCTTCTTTACTCAGCTATTAGCAGTCTCATCAGATAGTCATTTTGCTTTCTTGCTCTTCTTTTTTGTTGCTGCCTTCTGTACAATATTGTGAACCTCTGTCCATAGTTCTTCAGGCACTTTATCTGCCAGATCGAATCCCTTAAATCTATTCTTCACCCCTACTTCATATTCATAAGGGATGTTATTTAAGTCATACCTATATGGTCTGATGGTTTCCCTTACTTTCTTCAGTTTAAGTCTGAACTTTGCAACAAGAAGCTCATACAGTCAGCTCCAAGTCCCCTTTTAACTGACAGTATAGAGTTTCTCCACCTTTGGCCATAAGTATATAGTCAAACTGATTTCAATATTAACTATTTGGTGATGTCCGTGTGTTGAGTTGCTCTTTGGATTGTTGAAAAAGAGTGTTTATGATGACAGTAAGTTATCTTGATAAAACTCTGTTATTCTCTGTCCTGCTTCATTTTGTACTCCAAGGCTGTTATTCCAATTATCTTTTGATTTATTTCCCACTTTAGCATTCTAACCCCATATGATGAATGTGACATCTTTTTTGGTGTTATTTCTAGAAGATATTGTAGGTCTTTATAGAATTGGCACATAATAGGCACTTAATTGCTTCCTTCCTTCTCAAATATTATTAAACAATTCATTTTTGGCAAAACTGACTAATATAATCTGATGGTACTGGTTGGAGACATTTATACTGATTAATGGAAAGGCTCTCTGGCTTTCTAGACTATAGAACAAAACAAGTGACTTCAAGAGTCCTAAAGTGAGGCTATAAGCTCCTGTAAGGCATGGACTGATTTTTAATTTGTCTTTGTATCCTTAGTGCCTCTTACAGTGCCTTGCAGGTAGTAGGCATTTGTTAAATGATTATTGAGTTGAATTGTTGATCTTAAAGCTGCTTTAGAGTCCTACATCTCCTGCTTTATCTAGATAGCACCTCTAGACAACCATATGTGAGAGTATAATCTGTTTAACATGGACACAGTTGCAAAACACAGTTGCATATCTGCATACTAGTCAAGGTTCAATGGGAAAAGATCTGGATTAGGGAATTAGGAAATATGGTTTCTACTACCAATTCTACCTTTTAGTAGCTGCGTGACCTTGAGGAACTCACAGCCTTTCTGAGTTTTGATCCCTACTTTCCTGTAAAATGAGGAGGTTGAGTTAGATTATCTCTACACTTCCTTCAATCCTTAAATTTGTATGAGTCTATGAAATACTATTCATTATTATTCAGAAAATACATTTATTGTAGCATTTACTTTATTATAAAAAACCAGCACGAGCTCTCTGCCCTCTCCTGTGCATCAAACCCCTTAGCACTGATACAACTGATAAAAATTTACTTTTCCTGATATAGGGTATACCGGTGAGGGTATAATTATCAGTCTCACAGGTGAGAAGTCAGAGGCTGAACATGATTCTGGTGTTACTGGTGCTCAGAACCAAGTAGGAGATAGTCAAGTTTAAGATGCAGAGCTCCACTGAGCCCCACCAATTTTATCTAAAACACATGATGAGAATGATATCCCTTGTATATTTGCTCTAGCTAGTAGAGATGAGAGAGAAAGCATCATGCTATTCAGCTCAATTTAGCAAGCATTTATTAAACAGTTGCTCTATGAGAGACATGTGCCAGACTCTAGAGATACAAAAAACAATACATAAATATTTCTTGCCCTCAAGGAGCTTACATTCTACTTCATGGTGGGATTGGGAAATACGACATATAAGCAGATAAGTAAACACAATATAATTTTAACAGGACACTCACTCTTAAGTAGGGAGATAAGGAAAGACTTTCCCTAGGAGATGTTACCCAGATGAATCTTGAAAAAAGCTAAGGATGAATTAGTTTACTAGTTTCCAAGACCCTAGAGGGACGAGAGAAAGGATATTAATAGGAAAGAAAAAGATAATAGACTTAGAAGAGACCTTTGAGGTCATCTAGTCCAGTACCTTAGATAAGGAAACTGAGGCCCAGGAAGGTTGAGACTTGCCTAAGGTCACACAAGGTAGTAAGTAGCAGACCAAATTCTCTGATACCAAATGCACTGCTCCACACTGCCTCCTTGGTGTGACGAAATAAGAGAGGCCATGGTGGCCTTAGAGGCATTACTTGTAACTATATTTTCTTCAACCAGGATCATCTGTGCACAGTTACCTTGTACACGGACTTCTTGTCTTTTCTCCTGTGAGTCCTTCAGAGAATGGGCTACTCTGAAAATTCTAAACTAAGTGGTTCTGTATGTAACAGGTGTGGAAGCTCTATAAACATTTTTAAATTACCCTGGTAGCCAGAGAGTAGAAGCCAAGGGATCTGCAGCGTCGGTTCTATCTATCCTGTTTCACTAACTAGTAATTATCTTTTTAATGCTGTAATGCTAAATAATGATGTTGCTAATGTACACTGTACTTTGGTCTACAGGTACCAGCTGTTACTGCACTGAACAGCTGACAGTATGTTACCCACACATGCACACGTTCACTCTCTATCCCCTTCTCCCCACCTCCCACAATCCCTTCCATACACACAAAAATAAATCTCAAAGCAATGAAAGTAAGGTGACCCCCCCCCCTTCCTCCTTAAGGGATGCCTCTGCCTCTGTGTGCCTCTCTGTTTCTGCTCATCTGTCTCTCACATCCCCTTCCTATCTCCACCCCCTACTGGGAGTGACTTCCTGGAACAGAAATTTATGAAGATATTACCCATTCCCCCTCCCCCAACCCCTCAATTTTTCTCTAGTGCTTTGGTCTAACTCACAAGTCAAACTTGATTTGGATTTTTTCTTTTCCTTGCCCCTGTGAGAAAGTCCCACTTTCCCATTCATTTCAGTAATCATGTTCTTGCCAGATAAAGTTCCCTATTTTTTTTAGTCCTATAATTGACCCTTCATTAAAAAGAAGAAAGATAGAAAATTGCCAAGAACAAATGAGAGGCTGTTTGTCTGCCCAAAAATAAATAAATAAATAATAGATCTGCCCCACACAGGCTTTACAGAAGCAGCCTGTGCCAGACAACATCTGCAGAATGAGTACATTTTTTTTTTCTGTTACTTTAATCTCATAACTCATCGTTGATGTGGTATTGGTTACAGTAACTAAAAGAGAGACAACAGCAGGTCAATTTGGCACCAAGCAAACTGAATCTGCTGCAAGGGCTCTGTCCACCTTAGGATGAGAGGTTGACTTATTGCCAAGAAAACTGGAAGGGGGAAGGAATGGGCATGGGCAGGGAGCATCAGGAAAAGTGTTGTTTCTTCTTTTATTTTTGTCCTTTAAATAAGAGTTCAGATCTGAAGTTTCAACAGTAAGAATAATGGTAGAGGTCAGAGCACATCTACTCCAAATAAAAAATAAAGAGCAAACTAGGTTTTTCTGTCACCCTACATTTCATGGACTGATAAGACTCTGGTTGCCCCAGAATTAACAGAAGGAAAACAGCTCCATCTTCTTCAAGTCCCTTGGGTGGCTTCCCTATCTCCTTGAGCTCTGCCTCCCCCAACTCCTCCCTAGAGCATTTAGCCTAGACTTCTTCCTCTCTGCATCTGTCATGCTAGGGGAGGAAAGCTGACACAGATGGAAGACCTAACTTCAACTTTAACAAACTCTTATTCACTGAAGAAGGCTAAAAAATGGAAGTCTTAAGTGCTCAGGTTGGCTCCCTCCATCTTGCACTTCATTCTAGCGCGTAGATAGTGTATCCTAATGTGTTGTCCCTTTGAACTAATTTTAAAAAGGCAGGGTGATGTCGTAGGAAGAGCACTGCCTTTGGGGTCAGAAAACCTGTGTGATTTAGATGGTTTTTGTGCTGGCTTTGGTCTAGGCTCAACATTTAATAACTGTGCAAGTAACAAATCATTTATCCATCAGTCTCAGTTTCCTCACCTACAAAATGGGAATATTAACAACTTCTTTTAGGAAGGTGATTTATAAATGGAAAAAGCACCATATAAACAGAAGCAATTATTTTTATTTGGGCTGAACTTCTGTAGCTACTGTGCTTCCCCAGTTCACTGTATTGCCTCAAGGCCAGTAAGGGTAGAACTAGAAACAATGGGTAGAAGTTTCATGTTTAGGCTTAATGTAAAGTTAAGTTTCTTAACAATTAGAGCATTCCAAAAATGAAATGGGCTATCTTGGGAGGAAGTGGGTCCCCTTTCACCAGCAGTCTTCAAGCAGAGGCTAGATGACCGTTGGTTGGGAAGGCCATAGTGGCAATGCCTATTCACGTATAGTCTGGATTAGATGGTTTGAAGCCTTTTTCAACTTTGAGGCAACATGGTACAAAGTAAAGATTCTGGCTTAAGTCAGAGGATCTGAGTTCAAATTTAACCTCTGATACTACTTGCATGACCTTAGACAAATCATTTAACCTCCCAGGGTCTCAGTTTTTTTACCTGAAGAATGAAGAGGTTAGACCAGATGAGCTGTGAGATCCCTTCTAATTCCAGATCTGTGATCCCAAGAGAGATTTTGTGATGTACCATTAAGGAAATAGGAAATAAGATGTCTCCCTCCAGATGCCTCATCACTACATTCTAGAAATTAGTCCAGGTTCTCCAGGACTCCTATGTCATCGATGAACAGATTTTCATTAACTCAGAACTCATCAACAAACCATTTATCCTCCTCCTTCTCCACTGCCTCCTCCTCTTCCTCATCATAACTAACATCTATATAGCACTTACTAGGTGCCAGGCACTGCATTAAACATTTTACAATTATTATCTCATTTGATTCTCACAACAAAGACCAGACCAGCTCAATTGATGTAGGGCAGTGGACTAGACATCCACGGTCTCTTTCAGCTAGAAGTCTATGATCTCATGATTAATTAAAGGCCACCAAGTATTAATAATAATAACTCACACAGTTAACTAGCATATTATGCTTTGCAAAGTGCTTTCTTCACAGCAACTCTCAGAGTCAGGTAGTACAAATGTCACCATTGCTATTTTCTAATTGGGAAAACTGAAGTTGTTAGAGGTTTAGTGACTTGTCCAAGACACTAGAAGGAATACTACCATAGATTGTAGAGCTAGTAGGTACCTCCAGGCCCATCAAATCCAATGTCTTCATTTTTGCCAATGAAGAGGAAACTGAGACCTAGGAAGGTTAAGTGACTTGTTCAAAGTCCCACAGTTCTTAAATGTCAGAGGGGAGACTCAAGAATTCAGAGCCAATGCTCTTTCCTCTGTATCCCCAAGCAGCATTCAAACCTAGCCCTCCTGACTCTAAGTCCAGATCGCTGTTTGCCGCTTCACACTGTCTCCCAGTATGAGACATGTTTTGGCTGTGGTGACTCATGATTAAGAATGTCTAAGGAGCAGAAGGGTTGCCATCTGGGTCAGGCAAAGTGTGTGCCCACACTGATGAAATCATAGATGTTCCGGTCTGAGGAGAAGCTGGTCAAACCAAACCCAAATCCAAATAACCATTTACTCCCTCCCCTCCCCAACCCTCCCCTCCCTCCCCCTTTTTCCTTCTCTCTCTCTCTTTTTTTCTTTCTGAATTTCTCATCCTTTCATCCTCCCTCCCACCCCCTCCACACCCAGGGATAAGATCCTTCAGGCAATTTCTGAGCCCTGATTCTCCTCATGTCACAAAGTACAGTGCTCCCGCTGACACCGACTGCTGCAACCTCTGAGCTCCTCCTCCCCCTCCTCCCAGCCTCTCTGGGCTAATCTGTTTGTCTTTTAAACTAGTGTACTCAGGGAACAATAGAGAGCCTTGTGCTCCGGGGAGACTGTGCGTCCCTGTCCTTGCAGCTGGCGCTTCCACCAGTGCTAAGCTCCAGTGGCCCAGGCTCAGCTCAGAGCTCCTCTCCCCTGCATTCGCCTTCAAGAGCCTGTGCCTGCCCACTGGGTCCGCTATCAATCACATGAAACATTTGGTTTCCAATGGGGGTGTTTGTGCTGGAAGGCAAGGGTCTATGGGAGCAGCAGCAGGCAGTGAGAGATCCTAGGCACAAGCTCAGCCTCGGTTTAGTTTACAACAGTTTCTCCCACACAGAAAAGTACAATGGAGACAGATCATGCACATGACAGGCTGGAGGCGGCTCCAGGGGATCCATAATTTATGATGTTTTTCTTACCAATCCGGTTTTGGATTTCACAAGCATTGCCAGTGAGTTTCCTTCCCATTTGTTGCTTCCTTCCCTCATTGGGGAGAGACTATTCCTCCCTTCTCCTCATCTCAAACAAGATCAGTCACTTCACAAAGACGTTTTCTTTTTTTTTTTTTAAAGTGTGTGTGTGTGTGTGTGTGTGTGTGAGAGAGACAGAGAGAGAGAGAGAGAGAAAGTTGGCAAGTTAAGTAAAACTTCTATGTATTATTGGGAGTTACTTATGAGTAAATTCACTCTAAGAATATTGATTGGACAGCTAGGTGGTGTACTGGATAGGGCATCAAGCCTGGAGTCAGAAAGACCCGAGTTCAAATGTGACCTCAGACACTTTCTAGCTGGGTGGCCCTGGACAAGTCACGCAACCCTGTTTGCCTCCATTTCCTCATCTTTAAAATGAACTGGAGAAGGACGTGGCAAATTGCTCCAGTGTCTTTGCCAAGAAAACCCCACAGGGTGTCATGAAGAGTTAGACATGACTGAAAAATGACTTAGCAACAACAAAAGGATCCTGGTTAGGAACATCCTTGCAATTCAGTCTTAGTCACTTGAGGTAATGAGAGGCTAAGCAACCTTTCCAGTGACACACAGCCAGTATGTGTGAGAAGTAAGATTTGAACCCTGGTCTTTGCAACTTCACTACAGCACCTCAGCTTATGTAGCTTCTATGTAGGGGGGAAATAGTTCTCTTAATGTTATTTTGTATTCCTTAACAGTAGTCTCAAATGCCACTACTCTGAATGGTATTTAAGTTCATCAGGTCATCTGGCAAAACCTGGTCACCAGTGGATTCTGGCTATAAGCTACTGACTGATGTGGGATAAAGAAGTTAGCATTGACTGAAGTCATTCCTCTTGAGATGCTCTGGGGAAGAAGTAAGGAGAAGGGAAAAAAATAAAATTAAATCATTTATATAATTTGTAAACCAGCCTCCACATCCTTAACTGAGTTTTAAAGCTCTCCAAGACATGGAAATTTAAAGTTTTGCCTGTGAGGGGAAAGAGGTTCATTTCTGTCATTCGCTAAACAAGTCTATACTCTGAAGGCAATAGCATTTCTATGGTGAGGCAGTGGGGAAACATTGGTTATCAGATGCTTGGGACCCTCACTGGTGAATGATGCTGTGATCAGACACATTGCAGGGATTGTTCCAATGACTAGTTAAAGTTTTATGAGTGAAGGGGATTCCTTATACAATAAAGGAAGAATTAGTGGCCTAGAATGTTCTATACAGGAAGCCTTCATTTTCCAGACTTGGCATAGGGGAGGAAGCTAAGTAGGAAGGAGTGTGGTATTTTTTAAAGAAGAGCCCATGTCCTCCATTTTTCCTTTGGGACCTTGGCGCTGTCTAAGTGAAATGGAGCCTTCTGTCCTGTCTATAAAGGCAGAGAAGCACCTTTTGTAAAGTCTACAGCTCAGCTCTTTTCCTCTGTTCCCCTTACTGCTAGTGCCTTCCCTCTCAGGTTGCCTTCTATTTATGTCATCTTTATTTTACATTTATAATTATGAATATATATATATATATATATATATATTTCCCATCAGCAAGGACTGCGTTTTTGCCTTTCTTTATATACCCAGTACTTACCATAGTGCCTAGTACATAGTAAGCATTTTATAAATGCTTGTTGACTGAATCTGAAGCTAGAAATCATATTTGAATTCAATGGAGAAAGATTTGAACTGAACAAAGGTTGGAAGTGAGAGAAGGCCAGCCTCTGACTGTGCAGGCCCTTCCTGGACAGCGAACTATGAGTGAGCCATTTCCCATCCCAGATGCATGAGGCCCAATCTCCTTAGACACTCTAGGGATGGGCTGTGAAGCTCACAGACAGAGGCAGCTGCAGATGGCTGGGTCATCAATGTGGTTTACAAATGACCAAGTAAGGTTAAAACCACAGTCACTGTGGTTACAGATGACTGTGATTAGTCACACAGTAAGTGATCCAATTATGGCAAAACCCCTATTTGGCCTGTTTTAAAAGTATAATATTCAAGGCCTTGTTGAGCTTGATTTTAGAACTGTATGGTGTACAAAAGGAAGATGAACTATCAAATGTGAATTGTTTGGACTGAATGGTAAAGTACTCCTCAAAGAAAACAAGGTGTATGTTCACTTAAAATGTGTATTCTGTTTTAGTTTGGATTGTTTTTTTCTTTCTAAAAAGAGCATTACAAGTCTGGCATCTGTTTTCAGGGCAAAGTGTTTCCCTGACATGAGACTACAGGGCTTTCCAAGTTCAGCTGCAGAGCCCTTCTGAGGTAGTCCTGAAAGGACAATGAAGAGATGGTAACTCTGGAGATGGGGACATAAAGTGCATCTAGGCTAAGGTGGGATCTTCTGCTTGATTGATTCATACATTTGTGGCCATTTGTAAAATGAAAGCTGAGAGACAGGAAGGGGAAGAGGACTATAACATATGGAGGCTTATGTGGGTTTTTATTTTTCAAAAATAACATTTTTTTCAACCACTGTGGCATAGGAACATGTAAACACATGTCCTTAGCAATATTCAACATATTAGTCAAGGTTCTTTTATCTGAAAAGTAAGTCGTGTAAGTTGGTTCTCTCTCTCTCTCTCTCTCTCTCTCTCTCTCTTTTCTATCCCTCCCTCCCTCTCTCCCCCGCCCCTTCTCTCATTCTCTTGTCTCTGTCTGTCTCTGTCTGTCTGTCTCTCTGTCTCCCCTCCCCACTCTCTTGCCTGTCTCTCTGTCTGTCTCTCTGAACAAAAAAGAAATTACAAAGCCAAGATCCACTTCCTCTTAAAGGCTTCTTTGCTTTCTGCAGTATTTGTCCAGGGACAAATACTCTTTCATTCGTGTGGTCTCCAAAAGTTCACAAGCAGAAAAAATGTTCAATGTCTGGTTACCCACAATCCATTCACCAGCTACATAGCAAAGCTCTTCTGTCCCGAGTTTGTGAACTGCTAGCAGTCCTTTAATTTCTTTGAACAGAAGGCTCTTTGGGGGAAGAAAGTCAGGGGTGGAGCAACATTCAAACCGGTCTTTTATTTTCCCCCCCTTTAGTGGGCAACTTGTTCTTCTGATCTTTTTCTCAGTATTTTATTGAAGTGAGGGCTATGGAAGGGTTAAATGAGGAGGCCACAGGCAGGTTTCCCTGTTGCAAGATTTTGATGGGGTGGAGCAGCTGACTGGAGCACCAGCACTGCTGAGCTGTTCATAAAATGAGAAGCCCCACTCCTCCTTACTCCCTTTTTTCCTTTAGACTTTTCCCTTTTGGAGAAGCATTTAATACCATCTCCAACAGTGATCATCTTTTTAAAGCCATGGGAGCTCCTTAACTCTTAGAATGCTATAGATATTTTCAACATTCCAAATATTACAGAGAAAAGAAATACAACCATCAGAGAGGGGGTGAACAGTCACTGAGGAATGAGCAAAAACTGCTTTAAAAATCAACTTAACTTTTAAATCAATCAAATCATTCAACAAATTCTCACTAAGGGCCTACTATGAGTTAGGCAGTATAAGGACAATAAAGATAAACAAGATATAAACAAGACTCTTGAGTAGCTTATAGCTTGGTTGGGGAGATGAGACACGATAAAAACTACAATTCTCCCTTTCCCTCTAAAAAGCATTAGATTTATGGGATTGCTCTCCATGAGGTCTGGGACTGTGTCTTATATGTCACTGTTACATTCCTCTCTTCCTAAGGTGCCTATCTCCCCTATCCCAGCATTTTATACAGGATGCCCAGGGCATCCTCAGCTCTTGGGGTGTGTCCTCCAGGGAACAGCTATTCCAGGTTCAAATAATTCTTATAAGTCTAAATCGACTAAAACCAAAACTCGTCAGCCCCTACCAATGTGTTTACCTTTTAGAGTCAGCCAGAGGACACATAGAAAAGGCATTTAATGAAATGGTATAGTAAAAAAAGTAGCAACAAAACATTTCCCTCCTACATCTGAAGCTCACTCTGCCATAACTATGTACAACATTAGTGGAAAGAGTGGATACATGTAGGAAACACATGTGGAAAGGCATATGTGTCGGGAACACACATAGCCAGGGTTCATACATGTAGGAGTATACATAGAGCTATGCTGGGAAATATTTAATAATCAGCTTTCCAGAAAACAAAGATGTATACATGTCACACTTTTAAGGTTAATTTGCAACATTAACATTTTCCTATCTTTTTTTTTTTAGTCTAGGCAATCAACAAAAGAATAATCAAGACCTGATTTGTAGCATTTGCCAATTTCCAAGGTGTAAATGCTCACACTAAAAATTTAATAATCGGGTCTTGGGAGCCAAACTGGCTCTAGCACACCCCTGAAGAGGAAGCAGATGTGGAGGAGCAACTCACACCTCCAATATTTTGTGGCTGCTGATGTCTTCCAGAGATTCCAACCAACTGATGTCCAGGCCTGCCTCATAACCTCAACTTCACACTGTTCAGACAAACCCATTGTCCAGCCTGCTGGATACTGTTCTCCTGGACTCTGTTCCACCAGATGTTGTACCACTGGACTCATGATCTCCACCACCTCCTGCTTCTGATCCAGGTGAAATCCTTAGCTCTCTTTGCTCAAGGAGCAATAGGTACTTTATGTCAGAGACCTCACCTTACCTTATTCCATCAAAAATTTTCATTTTTGAAGGCTAACCTATGAGCCAGGTAATGGTTATCAGCTCAGAAAATATCAAACAGTTCTGGGTTCCCCATTTTTCAAACCCTAAGGTTTTTTTTCTTCCCATATTGATTAATAGGCTGAAGGAAAAAAAAGCACATGACAAGCTAAACTCAAGGGGTAAGCCCATTGTCTCTTTTACTGAAACGGTTCACTCCAAAGTCAACACTGACCTCCTACTTGTCAAATCCAATGACCTCTTCTCATTCCTCATCTTTTTTAACACTGCTTGTCACTATCTTCTCCTTGAAAATCTCTTCCCTCTAGGTTTTTATGACACTGTGCTCTCCTGGTTGTACTCCTACCTTTCTGACCACACCTTCGTACCATCCTTTGCTAGATCTTTATCCAGATCAAGCTAGCTATCCATGGGTGTCCCTCTTCTCTTCATTTTCTGTATTATTTCAATTGGTGATCTCACCAGTTCCCATGGTTTCAATAACCATGTTTATGCTTGTGGTTCTCACATCTATTAATCCAGCCCAAACCTCTCTCCCAACCTTCTCCAACTGTCTATTGGGCATCTCAAACTATCTTAGGGGCATGTCCCATAAATATCTTACTCTCAACATGTCCAAAACTGAATTATCTTTCTCCCATGAGCTCTCCCTTCTTCCTTCTGTGAGGAAGTGAGTAATAGGCTTCCTTCTCTCTACTGACCCTGTCACCACCTGGCACATCATCTCATACTTGGAATATTATAATATCTTTCTGGTTGGTCTCTTAGTCTCTAGTTTCTACCACTCTGGTACATCTTCCACTCAGCTATCAAAGTGATATTCCTAAAGTGCAGATCTGGTCATGTCACCTCCCTATTCAAAAAATTCCAGAGGTTCCTTATTAACTCCAGGATCAAATACAAAATCCTCTTTTGGGACCTTTAAAGTCTTTTGTTATCTAGCTCCTTCCTACCTTTCCAGTATTCTCACACCTTCTCACACTCAATGGACTCTATCATCTAATGACACTGGCCTTCTTGAAGTTCATCACACAAGGCACTCTATCTCCTGACTCCAGATTTTCACTGGTTGTCCCCCATACCTGGAATTCTTTCCTTCCTCATCTCTACTTTCCAGCCCCTGCCTTCCTTCAAGTCTCAGCTAAAAATTCCATCTTCTGCAATAAGCTTTCCTAGTCTCCTTTCCTTCTGAGATAACCCCCAAGTTATCCTGTATATACAGGGTATATAGTAACCTGTACACAAAGGATTGTGCAAGGGCATCTAGGTGGCACAGTGGATAAAGCACCCGTTCTGGAGTCAGAAGGACCTGAGTTCAAATCCGATCTCAGACCAGACACTTGACACTTACTAGCTGTGTGACCCTGGGCAAGTCACTTAACCCCAATTGCCTCACCCCCCCAAAAAAAAGATTGTACATAGTTGTTTTCATGTTGTTTCTCCTACTAGATTGTGAGCTCCTAAAGGTCAGAGACTATTTTCACCTTCCATCACGTCTTTAGCAATTTACCATAGTGCCTGACAAATAGTAGGAGCTTAATAAGTGCTTGTTGACATGACTTATATTCTGCATATATAACTGTATTTCTGGCCTTTACATGTGCAGAGATAACCAGTCCCCAAACCTCAGAGGAGCTCTGAAACATGCATACTCTCTCACACATAGTAGGTGCTTTATAGGTATTTATTTCATTGAGTTCATAGAAAATTGCTGAAATTCACCTAAAGAGATCATTTAGTTCAGAGGTTCCCAAACATATTTGGCCTACAGCTCCCTTTAAAACAATTACTCAGTGCCCCCATGGAAATCTACTTTCTTTAACCCTCTAACAGTTTTTTTTTTTAAATTTGCATCATTTCAAAAAAATTTTTTTTTAAATGACTCATCTGAAATTTAATAATTTATTGTAAATTTGTGGGGGTTTTTTCCTGCACTGAAATTTTGGTGATGCAATATTGTGTCATATAACCATATAGTATCATATTATAAACAGGTCATTACATGCATATATTCCTGCCAATGAATGTTAGACTTCCTGACAATGTGCAACGTGCTTGCCTGCCCACATTTGCTTGTTAAGACCTGTTGGCGGACTTGACCACTGATTGGTTATAACTTGCGTTTTGTGTGTTTATTTGGAAAATGATGCAATCACTATGACTTTAACTCTGTTATACAACAGATGAACCATATATGAATGTTTTTTTCAAAATTTTCTTCTCTTCTCTTCTTTCCTTATGCTCCCACTGCCCTCTTATTTTTATTCAATACCTCCCAATTGCACCCAAGTCTACTGCTGCCCCTCTGGATCAGTGTAGTACCCCCCCCCCGGGGGTGGTATTGCCCACTTTGGGAACCTATTATTTAGTTCAACTTTCATTTTACAAAGGAGAAAACTGAGAGGTGAAGATGCCTGACCAAAGTCACCTAGCTAATCAGTGACAAACTTGAGCTTGGTGATGTGGGTCTTCTGATTCTAAAGCAAGTGGCTTATAGGAAATATAGGTAGGCTGCCTTGGGCTGAACTTCTTCAAGGGAAGTGAGCCAGGGAGGGATGGAAAATACTCAATAAAGAAATTCTGAATAAGAAAAGATAAACAATTCCGATGAGGTGGGAAAAGTGGAGTTATCTGAAGAGGCCAGTGTGGATGATCAGGGGACTCACTAAAGAATTTGGATTTTTTAAAAAAGTATGTTGTTCAGTTGTGTCCAACTCTTCAAGACCCCATTTGGGGTTTCCTTGGCAAAGATACTGGCATGGTTTGCCATTTCCTTCTCCAGTTCATTTTAGAGATGAGGAAACTGAGGCAAACAGGGTTAAGCAACTTGTCCGGGGTCATACAGCTAGTAAGTGTTTGAGGCCACATTTGAACTTGGGTCCTCCTGATTCACTGCACCGTCAAGCTGCCAAAAAAAAAAAAAGTACCTAGAAGAGGAAGGCATGGGCGATTAACAAAGGATGAATATAAGAGCATGACTTGGTCCTATAAAAACAGTCCTAGTAGCGCTAGAGCTTTAAATATACTGAGACTAGTGACAGAAGTTAAGGACAACAAATAGTTTGTGGTTGTTATTTTCCAAAGTATAAAGGAAGATCAAAGAAAGGTTAAGCCTGTTGTTTGGGGTGGAAGGGACAATGACAAATGACAAAAGCGAGAAGGAATTTTTTTCCTCTCCTGTTTTCTTTGCCAAGAAGAATGACTTTTGTATTGGAAATGACAGAACAAAAATATCTGAGAGAGCTGACACCTTAGTAACAGAGTACCTAGTTGCCCTGGATGAATTGAAGTCACCTGGCTTGGATGAAGTACATTTTTGGCTACTGAAAAAACTAGCGGATGTGACTTCTGAATCAGTAATATTTGAAAGTTCATGAAAAATGAGAGCCATACCACAAGAGTGAAGGAGGGTAAAAGTTGACCTGATTTTCAAAAAGACGACAGTCTGTAAATGATAAGCCGATTTCTATCCTTGAAAAAAATTCAAAAACAAACCATTAAAGAGATGGTTGATGAACATCTAGAAAGGGAAATAGTGATTACTAGATGCTGTTATGGCTTCCTTAAGAATTGTGTTGAGTCATTTTGAATCATGTCTGATTCTTTGTGACCCCATTTGGAGTTTTCTTGGCAAAGATACTTGGAGTGGTTTGCCATTTCCTTCTGCAGCTCACTTTACATGTGAGGAAGTAGAGGCAAACAGGGCTAAATGTCTTGCCCAGGGTCACACATTTAATAAGTGTCTGAGGCTGGATTTGAACTCAAGTCTTCCTGACTTCAGCACTCTATGTACTGAGCCACTTAGCTTATTCCTTAAGAATATATCATGCCATGATTGTACATGTATAACCTATGAGATTTCTTACCATCTCAGGAAAGAGAGAGAGGAAAAAGGGGAGGATAGAATTAGGAACTGAAAACTTTAAAAAAAACCTATGAATGTTAAGAATTGCTTTTACGTGCAATTAGGGGAAAATAATTTTTTTTAAAAGAATATACCATCACCACACTAACTTTACTTTTTTTGTTTTTTGAGAATTACTAAACTAGTAGATAAGGAATGCTGAAGATCCAGCTTACATAGATTTTAGCAAAGCTTTTGATAAACTATCTCATACTATTCATGTGAAGATGATGCAGAAATATGGACCAGATACTAATATACTTAGAAAGCTTTGGAACTGATTTAATGGCTGGACTCAAAGAGTAGCTGTGAATAGTTCAATGTCAACATGGTGGCCTGAGATCTGAAGTGCCACAAGGATTTGTGCTTAGATGGCTTTGTGCTGTTTAACATTTTTAGCCAGTGGTTTGCATAAAGGTATAGATGACAAGCTTCATAAAATTGCAGATGATGCAAAGCCAGGAGGGTTAGTTAACACATTGGATGACAGAGTCAGAATCCAAAAAAGATTTTAGAAGGCCTAGAACATTGGATTGAATCAAATAAGATGGAATTGAATAGGGATAAATGTAAAGTCTCACACTTAGGTTCAAAACATTCAAGTTCATTATTAAAGAATAGGGGATTTATGGTTCAACAGCAGTTCATTTAAAAAAAAAGATCTAGGGGTTTTGGCGGACATCTGGCTCAATATGAATCAGCAGTGTGATGTGACAGTCAAAAGAGCTAGTGAAATCTTGAGTTGCATTAAGAGAGACAGAACTTTTAGGAATAAGGAGGTGATATTCTCTGTCTATTCTACATTGTTTAGGCCATGTTTGGAGTATTTTGCTCAATTCTAGGTGCAATATTTTAATCAAGAAGTTGGAGAACATTAAAAAAAAAGAGAGGGTGACCAGGATAGCCAAGGACCCTGCGTCCCTGCAATGTGAAGCAACTGGAACTGTTAAGCCTGAAGACTATGATAACATGAGAGTTATTTTCAAGTATGTGAAGGACCATTGATTGTGTGAAAGAGAGTTTAGGCTTGTTTAGCCTCAGATAGCAAGGGGTGCAAGTGTCAAAGAAGTCAATTTAGACTTGGTAACAGGAAAAACTTCTTGTTTAATGATTGGAATTGCTCCCAAACACAATGCGCTGGCTTGGAGTAGGGGAGGGGTTCTTTCACATTAGAGGTCTTCTAGCAGAGACTGGATGACCGCTTCTCATTTATGTTATATTTGAGATTCCTTTTGAGTATGGTTTAGGCGAGGTGGCTACTGAGAGCCCTTCCAAACAGGTGTGCTGGAGACAGCGCTTAGAAGCTGGCAAGAGCCTAGTGTTAAATTTTTCAGTTTGAGCATTTATATTATACCATGGAAAACTACAAACAGATTGAACTTAAAAAGTGTGTTCTGTGCACAGTTAAACATTTGCCAGCATACTCTTGTTTCCAACTCTCACATTCTGTAATCTTGTTACTATATCACAGCTTCTTCTTAGTTATGCCAGGCCATGGCAATTGGCTTTAGTGGATGCTTGGGGCCTGAGCAAGTCCTTCTTCCTGTTTTCTCTTGGAGCTCCTTAGATTGAGAACTCTAGAAACAAAAGGGACACTTGTTTTAAATGCATAAAATTATATATATGTATATATATATATATATAGTAACAAAGGAAATCAATTATATTAAAATAGCTATACATCTTTCTATCTATGTACCTCTCATCCATCTGTCTGTCTGTCTATGTCATACTAAACAAAATGTTCGGGTGATAGTAATCTCAGAATTGCTTCTCTTCTTAGAAGACCCCAAGAAATAGAATGGTGCATTGAGTCTTGGAGGCTATATATATAGTATGCTGCTGGAAGGTGGGGATCACTATAGATGAATTGTATCCATTGTTTATGGCTATTGTAATCCTTTTAAGCCTTTGACTCATGAACCTTTCTGTGTTTCTGTGGGATGAAATACTTTTTGCACTGGCCTATTGTTTGGTCTCCCTGCCTCAAGTCTCTCACCACTCCAATCTATCCTCCAGTCAGCTATTAAAGTGAGCTTCTAAAGTCACTTCTTTAAGTAGGGGTGTCTTTTTCCTATTCAATAAATTTCACTAGCTCCCTATTAACTCCAGGTTTACATATGAAATATTCTGGCTTTCCCAAGCCCTTCATTACCTGAACCCTTTCTCTACTTTTTCATTCTTCTAACATCTCACTTCCTTCCACATACCCTATGAACCAGTGACACTGGCCTCCTTGCTGTTCCTTTAACAAGACTTTCCATCTCTCAGATCCTTGAATTTTCACTGGCTTTTTCTCTTGCATAGAATGCTTTTGTTCAAGTCTCAGCTAAAATCCTGGAGATATATGATATTTTGTGGGTCCTCTCAAGATTGAACTTGTTCTACATAAACCCAGAGCATGATGAGCTTAACCATTGTTTACTTATGAATTAATCACTAGGTCTGTCCACAAGCATTTATTAATCACCGATTTAGTACCCTGAACTCAAGGAGCTCACAGTCTAATAGAGACAAAATGCAAACAACTATGTATTGGGTACATACAAGCTATGTACAGGATAAAATGGGGATACTCTCAGAAGGAAAGTATTAGCCTTAAGAAAGACTGGAAAAGACTTCTTGTACAAGGTAGGATTTTAGCTAAAAGGCTTTAAAAGCAAAACAGAAGATTCCATATTTGATCCTGGAGGTAACGAGAACCTCTGGAAATGAAGGGTGACATAGTCAGATCTGGTGTTTAGGAAAATTAATTTCACAGTTGAATAAAGTATAGACTGAAGTAGGGGAGAGACTTGAGAAAAGAGACCAACTAGAATGCTATTGTAATAGTCCAGGAGTGAGGTGATGTGACCTTTACCAGGGTGGCTGTAGTGTCAGAAGAGAGAAAGGGGCATAATATCCATGAAATTGTAGATGTGATAGACCTTGATAATTGATTGGATATGGGGAGTGAGAAAGAGTGGGAAGTTTTGGATGACACCTAGAATCTAGGAAACTGGGAAGGTGATGGTACCCATGACAGTAATAGAGAAGTTAGAAAGAGGGGAGGGTTTGGGGGAAAGATTATGAATTAAGTTTTGGACATACTGAGTTTAAGATGTCTTTGGGACATGCAGTTTGAGATGCCCAATAGGCAGTTGGAGATGTGAGACCAGAGGTCAGAAGAGAAGATAAGGCTGGATATATAGATTGGAGAATTGACAATTGAATCCATGGGAGCGGATAAGCTGCTTCTATACTATTGAGAAAGAAGAGAAGAAAGTCCAAAACAGAGTTTTGGGGCATAGCTATGATTAGCAGGCATGACTGGGTGAAAGTTCAGCAAAGAAAACTAAGAAAAAGGGGTTTGACAGGGAGTTGAAGAACAAGGAGAGATGGGTTATGGAAATGTAGAGAGAAGAGAGTGTCAAGGAGAAGAGGGTGACTGCAGAGAGGTCAAAAAAGATAAGGGTTGGGAAAATGGTATTCGATTTGGCAATTTAGAAACCGTTAGTAACTTTGGAGACAACAGTTTCAGTTGAATGATGAGGTCAGATGCTAGACTTCAAAGAGTTAAGAAAAGAATGAGAGCAAACAAAGTGGGACACGTATTATTGTAGTCTTCCCAAAGAGTATAGCCATAAAAAAGGAGAGAGTAGTCAATAACTAGAAGGGATGGATGTATCAAGTGAGGGTCTTTTAAGGATGAGGGGAAACACAGGCATGTTTGTGGGTAATAGGGAACAGCTAGTAGATAGGGAGAGATTGAAGGTTAGTAAGAGAGTAGGGATGACAGGGTTCAATCTGCCAGAGAAATGGCCATGGAATTGGCTCATTTGTGCATGTAGAGGGGTTTGTCTTGGCAAGAAGGGCTACTGTATTATCTGAGATGGGTGGATGAGGAGATAGTAGAAGAAATCATGTGAGTGATGTGACATGAGAAATTGGTGAGAAGAGGGAGCTTTCTGTGAACAACCTCAATATTTTTCAGTAAAATATAAGCAAGCTTTTCTTCTGACAGGGTAGGGGAGAGAGAGAGAGAGAGAGAGAGAGAGAGAGAGAGAGAGAGCTATGGGAGGTGTGAAAAAGTTTGGTAAAGTGACTTTGGTGAATGGTATAATGAGTCAATTAGAGAGGTGTAAAAAGTTTGCCTTCCTGCAGTGAGTGCCCAGTTGAGATCATGTAATATAAATTTCTAGTACCCCAATAGAACAGTTTCATGATTTTCTCCAGTTTTGTTCAGTAGCACTTGAGGAGTAAAGGCAGTGGGTGATGGAAATGATCCAAGACTGGGGTTTGGAAGGACAATACTTTCGAGAGGAAAAAGAAACAAGGGACTTGAGGGAAGAGGTCAGCTTAAGTTTCCCAGATTTACCAATGGGCCAAAATGGGGGAAGGGAATAATGTAATCAGTTGATGGGCCTGGGAAAGAACTGAGGACCAGAGCAATTAGAGATCATTGAGGACAAAGAATAAGGTCTGCTGTTATGAACCTGAGGAGGAAGTGGAATGGCGACAGATTATAAACAGAGAGAAGACTTTCAGATGATTTCACACTCAAACATGAATGTGGAACTTTCTCGGTGATGGCGAGATCGCGATGCCATATGGCCTGAACTTTGCCCTCTTCCCTTCCTAACAATAAGCATTTCCCAAGATTGAGTACCAGCCTTCAAATGGTCTCCATACTGCCACTCTTGGAATTCTTATCTATCTCCACTGCTTCAACTATCAACTTTGTGTGGATTACTTCCAAATTTTCAGGCCTCTCTTCTTTCCTGTATACCAGTATTGCTGATATCTCTAACCGGCCTACTGGAAATTCACTTGGGTGTCCCGTTAGCACTGCAAATTCTACTTCTTTAAAAATGAGCTCATCAACTTTCCCCAAAACATCCCCCCTCTCATTTCTGTCATCAGTATCCCAATTACTTAGGTTTCAAATACTAAGGTCACATGTCTGTTTCCTCCCATCTCTGATTCCTCTTCCTAGGTATTTCTGTATATTGTGCTCATTTGAACACTTCTATTGTGATAGAAAGTATTTTATCCTTTGAAGTTATGATTTAACTGTAGCTAGATGGTGCAATGGATAGAGTACAGGGCCTGGAGATAGGAAGATCTGAGTTCAAATCCAGCCTTGGATACTTCCTTGCTGTGTGATTCAGCTCGAGTCACTTACTCTTTGCCTTAGCTCATCTGCGAAATTGGGAAAATAATATCACCTATCTCTCAGGTTTGTTATGAGAATCAAATGAAATCATAATTATGAAGCACTTAGCATAGTGCCTGGAACTTAGTAAGTGCTATATAAATGTCAGTTATTATTATTATTACTCATTAATTCTACCCAGAATTTTCTGTGACTTTGCTGGATTGCTTTTTCTAGATTACTTGAAGATACCCCTAATTTATAGCAGCAGACGTTAGAGCTAAAAGGGAACCTGAGAAATCATCTAGTACAATAGGTTTGGTTTTTTTTTAAACAGTTGAGAAAATTGAGGTAGAGAGCAATTATGCAATTGACTCTAAGATCACGTAGCTAGTTGACTGCAGAGCCTCATCAAAATTTGGTCTCTGATTCATCCTAGGACTTTTTCCCATTACTCTGGTTTAGGATCATAGGAAGGAACCCCACAGTCCAGGTAGTTCCCCTCATTTCAGATCTAAGAAAATGAGGCTAAGTGACTGAGCCCAGGTCACAGAGGGAGTAAATGTCAGAAGCAGGATTTGAATAGAGGTTCTCCGATTCCAAGGCTATTGTTCTTTTCAGGTACTATACTGTCTCCAACTAAAATAATTTCAAAAATTATTTTTAAAAACACCTATTATTTACAGAACACTGTCCTAGAAACAGGTATGATGATTAAGTAAAACATAGCAGCTGCTTTCATAGAGTTCACAGCCTTATAGGGGGAAACAACTTGTATGTGAGTAAGTATGAATCAAAATGATAAAGGCCAAAGGGGCCGGAAAGGTAAAGGGCTCTGAGAAATGTAAACCACAGTGGGGTCCGTGGGAAGAGGGGTTGGGACGTTCTTACCATGAGGTATCAGGGCAGGCTCCATGGAGGAAGTGACATTTGAGCTCAGCCTTCAAAAACTGGCTAGGATTTCAGCAAAATGGCATTGAGATGAACCCTTTCTTAACCACCTTCGCCCCCCTACCTCCCTGTCATTTGTTTTCTCCTTTTTCATATTACATTGTATATGATTAATATTTACCTACTTAATAACCGTAAATAAATATGTACTTATGTATATGTTGCTTCTTTCTTGTAGCTGGATATCCCTATAAAGCAAGAACTGTTATAGTTTTGTCATCATATCTCCAGTAGGTGCTTGATACATGTTTGCTGAATTAAATTGAACAGAGAACATTTTACCCATAGGGAATGGCCTGAGTAAAGAAAGGGAAGCGAGAAATGGCAACTTCAGGACTCCTACAAGGAATAGTAACTACAATTTTGGTTTAACTTTCTACTCCACCTAATAAAACAAGCTCTTTAATCTAAAATTATTCCATCTTTTCTGGAGCACTTCTTCAAGTGTTTCTTGGTAATCAAAGGGACCTCCAGGTGATCTATACATTAATCCCTTTGGTAAGGGCAAGGAAGGTATTGCCTTTAAGCAAGTCTTAACTTTCTTCCTTTCAGGGAAGGTGGAAAGCAACAATCTTAATTAGAGAAGAGGCATTTTTGTTTTAAATTTGGTTACCACTTTTAATTCAGTTCTCAAAGATTTTAATTTTTGTTTCCAACATTTTACATAGGTTCCTAAAGGAGAAAAAGTCTGGAGAGGACTTTAGACTAGAGAAGTATTTGTTTTTTTAATATTTTCAGTTGAACTTAAAAGGTAATTTTTAATATGCTTCTACATGGTGCTTTCTCCCTCCATCACACATTCCTCACAATTCCAAGGAGAAACTTGTGTGGGCTGATGAAGGTGTGTTGGGATTGTTGTTCTTACCTGGGTAGCAGGGTATGTAATGGGGGGAGTTACAAAGCTGTCATAGGAAGGAAACAGCATTTATTACTATGTGTCCTGAGGTGCTGTGTTAAGTGCTTTACAAATATCTCACTTGATCCTCACTGAAATCTTGTAAGGCAGGTGCTATTATGATCTTTATTTTACAGCTGAGGAAATTGAGGCAAACAGAGGTTAAGTGACTTGTCCAGGTAGTAGGTAAAGTGAACAAAGTGCCAGGCCTGGAGTCAGGAAGATGAGCCTTCCTGAGTTCAAATCCAGCTTCAGATACATACTGGGCAAGTCACTTAACCCTGTTTACCTCAGTTTCTCATCTGTAGAATGAGCTGGAGATGGAAATGGCAAACCACTCCAGTATCTTTGCCAAGAAAACTCCAAATGGAGTCATGAAGAGTCAGACACTACTGAAATAACTAAACAACCAGCATCATACATCGAGTGTCTGAGGTCAGATTTGAATTTAGGTTTTCTTTACTCCAGGACTAGAGCTTTATCTACTGCACCACCTAGCTGCCTCTATGTACTTGAAAACCTTCTACAGAGATTATATCCTTGTGACATAATTCCCATAAACTTCATGCTATAGGCTGGAAGACCATATTTTCTGAAGAACTCATACTGCAAAGGATAGATAGTCCTTTTAATTTTTAAAATTTTTAAAAATTAATACATTTAATTATTTTTGTTATTATTGTATTATTAATTATTGTATTGTATTATTAATTAATACATTTACTTCTACAAGATTTTGAGTTCCAAATTTTCAACCCATCTCATCCTTCCCCCCACCCCACGACGGCATGCTTTCTGAATACCCCTTCCCCTAGACTGCCTTCCCTTCTATTTCTTCCCCCCTTCTCTTATCCCCTTCCCCTTCTATTTTCCTGTAGGGCAGGATAGATTTCTGTAACCCATTTCCTGTATTTCTTATTTCCCAGTTGCATATGAAAACATTTTTTTTAAACATGTGTTTTTAAAACTTTGGGTTCCAAATTTTCTCCCTTCCTCCCTTCCTACCCACCCTCATTGAAAAGGCAAGCAACTCAATATAGGCTATACATGTGCAGTTATGCAAAACACTTCTATAGTAGACATGCTGTGAAAAACTAACTCTATTTCCCTTAATCCTATCCCGCCCACCCATTTATTCTATTCTTTCTTTTGACCCTGTCCCTGCTCAGAAGTATTTGCTTCTGATTACCCCCTTTCCCAATCTGCCCTCCTCTCTGTCATCCCCCTACTCTCTTGTCCCCTTCCCCTCCTATTTTCCTATAGGGTAAGACAGATTTCCATACCCAATTGAGTGTGTACGTTATTCTCTGCTTAAGTCAAATCCTATGAGAATAAGATTCACTCAATCCCTCTCACCTTTCCCTGTTGCCCCTCCACTGTAAGAGCCTTTTCTTTTCTGTTTTTTGTGAGATAATTTACCCTGTTCTACGTTTCCTTTCTCCTTCTCCTAGTATAATCCTCTCTTACTCCTTAATTTTGTTCTCCAGATATGATCCCTTCATCTTCAACTCACCCTGCGCCCTCTATCTATCTATCTATCTATCTATCTATCTATCTATCTATCTATCTATCTATCTATCTAT